>NC_057861.1:215600013-215922513 GCF_019393635.1 Dromiciops gliroides
AACTAATTCAAACAGAGGTTAAGTAACTTGCCCAGGGTAATATAGTTCATTAGAGTGTGAAGCCAAATTTGAACTCACATATTCCTGACTCTATGCTTGGTGTTTTACTCACTGTGCTACCCAGCTAGCATTAGTGTGCTGACCAAAGAAATAATTTGAATGACACTATTACAGCTTACAATTCATATTTTGTAAGAACCCTTTAAATATATTTAGGATTTTTCTTTTATATGGCAAAATGGTGACTATTATCTCTTTAAATACTCAAGACTGGAAGTACTTACTCTACCATTCTTTGTTAAAATCTGTTTTGAAGCAGTGTAATTTCCTACAATTCAAATTTCATATAGAGCTCTTTCCACTAAAGCCTAAACCTATGCTTCGTGATTTGGAAGTTAGCTGGGAGTTTTGCTTATTTGCTTGTTTGTGTTGCGGTTCACCATTTTCTTTATTTACAGAAAAAGTTTAATAATGATAAATTGATTTAAGAAAATTCTGTTTATGGTTCAAACAATTCGCTGTGTCCTGAAATATTTTGTGTAGTCCTAGGACTAGTAGTTTTGTTCCAATGGTGCTTAACCATTCCAAGTCTAGGTCTGACAGCCCAAGGATCACTGAGCTTGCTGACCTTAGATGTGGGCTTTGTGATCTTGGAGAGGGGGAGGAATCAGTCACAGTCACCTTTAAAGCTATGTCAGCAAAATGTAAACTCTGTTAGATTCTAGCAAAAGTGGGAAAGGATTTTGCATACATACCTGGCTGTGGGCTGCTTGGAACCAGCCTTAAGTCCAGAGAATCATTGCTAATTAGTTGGTCATTAGGTGATGACATTTTGGGTCATAGTAGCTCATGAAACAAAATAAAATACAAAATAGCTCTTGATTTTCTGTGGTCACTTTCTGCTTTGACAGTAAGAATGACAGAGAATTGTAGAAAAGGGAACATCTAATAAGCATTTTTTAGCCATCTAATGTATATTTTGCATTTATTATTATTATTATTTTTTAGTGAGGCAATTGGGGTTAAGTGACTTGCCCAGGGTCACACAGCTAGTAAGTGTCAAGTGTCTGAGGCCGGATTTGAACCCAGGTACTCCTGACTCCAGGGCCGGTGCTCTATCCACTGCGCCATCTAACTGCCCCCTGCATATATTATTAATGCTAAGGATCATACAGTTTATAAAAGATTTATAAACATTAATTCAACTCTAGCTAGGTTAAATATTAGATTTGCCCAGTGAATAGCTTCATAATATTTTTGTTGTTGTTTTTGTTGTTGTTTTGGCAGGGCTATGGGGGTTAAGTGACTTGCCCAGGGTCACACAGCTAGTCAAGTGTCTGAGGCTGGATTTGAACTCAGGTACTCCTGAATCCAGGGCTGGTGCTTTATCCACTGTGCCGCCTAGCTGCCCCATAATATTTTAAGACTTTAACCACAACCATGTTGACACTCTTATTATAAATTACATATGAAAACAAAGGAAACCTACTGCTAAGTGGAAGTGTGCCTCACAGATTCTCTCTGGAGAATTAAATACAAATATTTGGCAAAGTAAGTTTCTTTATTTTCCCATAAATATCAAGAAAAAAGTGTCTTCAAAAAAGATTTATTTTATGTTAAGCTTAGCATTTAAAATCACTGTAACTGGTTATGTTTGAGTTGAAGCTACTTACCTTCAAATAAAGGAAAAGCTACACATAAAATATCCCAACAACTTTTTAGTCAGTCCCTGTAAGTCAACACGAAGATTACATGGTTTTCCTTTCACTTAATTTCAATTACTTTCACTGTAGTCCTTATTTGGATATAGCTGGGTTTTTTATCTTTTTTTCCTCTCCCCCTCTTAATTTTGTATTATTTCATAAGTCTCCAATTTTTTGCATTTTTCTCAAATTTGTCAACCTAAATTGCATTTTGTTAGTCTATTACATAGGACTGATGCCATGATTTGTTTAAGTCTAAAGAGCATGCCTAGAATTGTTCGGAATCTTCATGGTTGAACTTTGTTCTCCTCAGATGCTAACATTTTACAAATGTGAGATTTCTTTCAAAAAGGCCAACTGCTTCATAAGACACAAATTTGTTGCCTTGTCCTAGGACCACCATATTTGTTCTTATTGAAATTGTATCAGTGATAACTGATCAGGTTTGAACATCTGAGCTACATCCTTTGGCAGGGTTTTTATACATAAGGTAAAGAGAACATGAGCTGGAAGACTCTACAGAGAGAAGCAAGTGGGGCACACAAATAAATAGTACCCTGAAAAGAACCCTGTGTTGTCAGGACACCATATACTCCAAGCAACCAGAGACCCCATTATGACAGTAGAGTACCTAATGAAAGAAGTAGTAGTAAGGAATGCTTGAGCCAAGCCAGGAGGTAAAGAAACTTGAACCACCAGCAGAGGAGGAGAAATTTCAGAGTGGCAAAGGGGTTCCCAGATCACTGGAAAAGCTGTTGTTGTTCACTCTTAGTTTTCAAAGAAAACTTATGGCAAAAGGATGATGTCTTGATTTGCAAATGAATTGAAGTGAGGCAGAGCTCCACAAAGTTATCAGCCTCTTTCTTTCTTCCAGAGTCATCAAAGTCTAATGGCAAGAGAACAGTCAAGATGACTGAGATATAGTGGGTGATCTTGGCATTTCTACATTAACATTTTTCCTAGGTCTCAATTTGCCCGAGGCAATGTCCATTTAGCAAGTAAGGGCTAGGTAAGAACTGAGAGAAAAGATGGCCCAGTTTAGCATCGCAAAAATATCAATTTGGAAGGGGAAGACCCTCAAAATTTCTGTCCAGATCAGAAAGCACTTGCTATTTGCACTCATTCTAAAAGTCATTGACAAATAAACAATGATCCAGAGAGGCTAGGGGTGGGGGTGGGAGGGTAATTATTGACCATTCAATGAAAACCAGAGTAGCTTTGGTTTAAAGGCTTACTAAAGTGGCTCCATTTAAAGCACAATGTTTTTTGTTTGTTTATTAGTATGTTTGTTTTTGGCTGGGCAATAAGGATGAAGTAACTTGCCCAGGGTCATACAACTAGTAAGTGTCAAGTGTCAGATGTCATATTTGAACTCAGGTCCTCCTGAATCCAGGGCCAGTGCTTTATGTACTTCACCACCTAGCTGTCCCCTAAAATGTTTTTGTTTTAAAAACCTGTTTTTTCAGAGCTATATTTCAAGTGGAAGACTACAAACTTCAATGGGATAGAGGAAAAACAAAGGAAATATCTGTAACATGGGAAAGTAAATTTGGACCTTATATTTCCTGGATTTGCATGAGGATGGGGATCAATTCCTTTTGAGCCACATTCTACTTTTTCATTTCTTTACATTGTAAAGCATTATCTACGGTAGAAATGCAAGTTCAGACACCTTTAAAAAACATTGAAATCTATGACTCATCATAAGTATAGTTAGTTTCTTCAACAATCTTGACTTCTTTCTCTTTAAAGCAAGACACAACATCTTTCAGAGTAGTAACATATCTGGAGGACTTGGATCCCTGAATATTGAAGCTTAAATAGAGGTTAGGTTATTTTAATTATTAGAAATTCTGTTTTCCCTCATCAGAGAAGTCTCAATTTATTTGAATCCATCTATTAATAAGATTAAATAGGCCCTTAAAGGAAGAGGTTTATTGTAGTAGGGAGAAGAGTTATCATGGCTGGTTATGGTCTCAGGTGCTTTTTTTTTTTTTAAAGACATTTTTGGAGCAAGCTGTAGATTCAAGTAAAACAAAAACTTGCCTCATATTTGATGTTTTCTTAGCCTGAGTGCTTTTATGTTATAATGTGGCATTAGCAATACATGTCAAAGACTTTGCCATGTAGTTTGAACTAGTATTTTCCTTAGAATACAGAGCTCTCCCCAAGACTTGATTGGTGTAGAAGATTAAGGCTTTTGATACCTTTTGTGGTACATTCCCATGACTGGTAAAGGGTCAAGAAACATGATTTTGCCTGATATCCTGTAATTCTCATTGTAATTTTTGGCAAAAAGACCACAGTGAAGATCATGGTAATTTATGTGCAAACATCTGTTGCAGAGGATGAAAAGGTAGAAAAAAATCTAAAAACTAGACAAGATACTTCAAAATAAGTGAGTGTATCACTGATATTTGGTGGCTTTCAAAAAGGTAGACCCAAAGGAAGAAAAAATGGTGGAAAATATGGTTCTGTATGAAGAACTGAGATTAAAATACTGTAATCAAACAAGTCTCATGTCTATTTATAGTTAATATTTTCTTGGAGAAGCGATTCAGAAATCACAACACATGGCAAATACCGCATAACATCACAAAAACTGAAATTGTCTATATTGTAGACATGAAACATCTGGTTACTAATATGGAAGTCATTTCTGAATCAGCTACATTTTTGTTGTTAGATAATCTTCTGTTTAGAACAAACGTCAGAGTTAACACTTAATTAGAAGAAAGGATTAAAATGGAAGATACTACATGAAATTACAGCTGCTTTAAGCTGACCTATTCAGCTGCTGAAAAACAGGAACTTTATTGATCCACACTTAATGAAGTTTAACCCATGTAAAATTATTGGCCTGATAAATGATCAAATATGCCCAATATCTGATAAATTCCTTGAGACCATCTTCTGTTTTTTTTCTTTTTTCTTTTATCTTAAATAGTGCCACTTAATAAATGCATTGGAAATGAATTGATTCAACCACTTTATGCAGCCAATGCTTGTTTTCTTTGTGAAATGGGGAAACACTGAAGTGTGAAGTATGAAGTGAAGGAGACACTGGGGAAACACCAGTTGGAAAAAATATACTTCAAGGCTCAGCTAAAGTGCCACCTATATCAAGAGAATTATCTCACTCCTTTATCTCTCATCATTTTTATTTATTTTATGTCACCCAGGTTTTAAGCCTAGAGCATTTTAATAATGTTCTCCTAATTGATAGAAAAATTGATGCCTTGATAATGAGTGTCTCTGCATGATTGGTGGAATTGGCCTGAGAGCTTTGGAGGGGAGAGACATTATTTGCAATTGATAAGAGAGGGAGAGAAAGAGGGAGGGAGAGAGAGAAAGAGAGAGACAGAGAGAGAGACAGAGAAAGAGAAAGATAGAGAGAGACAGAGAGACAGAGAGACAGAGAGAGACAGAGAGAGACAGAGAAAGACAGACAGACAGAGAGAGAGAGAGAGAGAGAGAGACAGAGAGAGAGAGACAGAGAGAGAGAGAGATATTCTGTTTTAGACCTCAAGGGCACAAATCCAAGGAGGAGAAAGAAAAATACTTTCTTATAGACAAATATGAGGAACTAGTTCCTTAATATGTCCCTTATTTCCAGCTTGTCTCCTTACCAATTTTCCCTTTGGATGACATTGAAGTTTATGTGTCAGTTAAAAGAGATCTCAGCTTGTTCCAATCTAGAGTCCATTCACTCTTTTATATTATACTATGTATTCTAATCTATATACCTTCTCCATTTTCTGTTTACTACCTACTTTGATAAAAGGTTTTATTCACTACTCAATGTTTTTATGGTCCTTCATATAACTAGTGTTTGGTGGGAAGAGTCCAGATCAATGTGCATAAGCTTGGAATACTCTTGTATCTCAAGAGCTAGTGGACAGGGAGGTGGATTGAATCTAAAAATTTTTCTCTTGGACCAGCAATATTTTGGAGAGCACATATAGATGTCCATTATAATTACCCCTTTCATAGAAGAACAGAGAAGCCAATCTCATGGACTCTTCAAAGATTGGGCAAGATTCCTGTGATATTTATCCTTGAATCCCCACAAGTTGTATTTAGAGTACCTGGGTAGAAATACACATTAAATATTTGAAGCACATACTATGGATATAGTCATCATTTATCTGTGAATATGTTGTATATCTCTATTGGAATATCAACTCCCTGAGTACCTGAAACTATCTCACTTTTGTTATTGATATCACTGACAGCTAACTTAATGTCTGGCACATACCAGGTTTTTAATAAATTCTTGTTGAATGAACAATTGCTTGAAATTGTTTTAATCAGGGGGAGCATCATTAGAAGAAAGTGTTAGGTAGGCAATTTAATAAGAATGTGGGGTAAACCAATTGTTACACTCATACCTAAAGAATGTTAAAAGACTCAGGAGGAGGCCTCCATCATATTAAGTGGAATCTATCTGTCATATTTATGGGAAGATATGGACAAGAGTTGTATAGGACAGGAGACTGTAGATGTGTGGTGATCTCTACCATTAGAGGGAGAACCTATTGTGATAAGATCATGGATTCACTGAAGTTCAAGTATTTTTATAGGCTACTAGTGATTACACCTGTGACTGAACTACACATTGTTTGCCCAAATGTAAAAAAAAATTAATAATAATAATAGCTAATATTTTGTGTAATTATTACAATGTGCCAGGCCATGGGATAAGTACTTAATAATTATTATTTCATTTTTGTTCTCACAACAACCCTGGGAGGCAGATGCTATTATTATCCCCATTTTATAGATGAGGAAACTGAGGCAGAGGTTAAATGACCTATCCAGAGTCACATAGCTAGTATATCTGAGACCAGATTTGAATTCAATTCTTCCTGACTCTAGACCCAGAACTCTATCTACTAAACCACCTAGCTGTCTAAAAAAATCTACCAAATATTGATTTTAATTTACATTTACTGCTTTGCTTCCAAGGAATGTAACATATTTGTTGATAAATGAACTACTCAAGATATCAGAACCTTTATTTTCATATTTACTTACCAAAATTATATATGATTCCTTTTTTCTTTTAAAGTTTGTACACTGACACTATTGCCCTAACAAGAGGCTAGAATTGATAGTTTACTTTCTAGAAAAACAAGTTTATGTCTTTATAGACATAAAGTGGACTACTCTCTTTTTCGTTTCTTTCTTTCTTTTTTTTTTTGTAAGGCAAATGGGGTTAAGTGACTTGCCCTCCTGAATCCAGAACCGGTGTTCTCTCTACTGCACCACCTAGCTGCCCTGGAATACTCTCTTTTTAAGGCTTATGGTTCTAATTGGTATCTTTGGAGCAGGGAGAAGACATGCACATGACTGGGGTGGAGATGGAGTAGGAAGAAGAGATAATTTGTTGTTTTTCACTTTTGTTTTTTCCATTCATTTATTCATTGTGGTTCCAAGGAACTGGGGTAGAAAGTTTAAAAGACCCCTAATGATAATTAGCTATCTACTGAGCCTGATTGAGAAAAAAAGAAAGGTACAAATTGTGGATATAAAATATAAAAACTCCATATTGGTAGTTACTCTCTGACCCTAGGGAAGGCATACTTACTTCATAGAGTTGTTGTCCATAAGTGGGAGTTCAGGTCTCAGTAATATCCTTAGTCTTAGTTATACATATATTTCATAGTGAACTTCTTATTTTAACGTTGGGATAAATCAAATCAGTGAATCAGTCAATAAACATTTATTATGTACCAGTAACTGTGGTAAGATTTGGGAATATAAAAAATGAAAAGGGAAATCTTTGATCTCAAGGAACACACAATCAAATGGGGGAGAAAACTTGCAAACAATTGCATGTAGACAAGCTATATGTAGGACAGAATGCTAATAATCAACCAAGAGAAGTAACTAGAATTAAAGGGGAACAAGAAAGCTTATTATGAAAAAGATGGGATTTTAGCTGTGACTAGAAAACAGCCAAAGAAAGAAATGAGAAAAGGAAGGGAATAACATTTATATGAAAGCTATTATGTAACAGGTAATATGCTAAATATTTTTTTAAAATTTCATTTGAGTTTCATAATAACTCTATGAGGTACATACAGTTATTAAGGTTATATGACTTGCCTGGGATCACAGAGCTATTAAGTGTCTGAGCTGGAATTGGAACTCAGGTTTTCCTCTCTCCCAGCTATTTGCTTTATCCATTCTATCACCTGACTGTCTTAGCTAGAAAGAGGGTAAGTACTTCAGATATAGAAGAAAGCCAGTGGAGATGGACTGGTATGTATGAAAAACAGCAAAGTGATCAATGTCACCGAATCACAGGGTATGAAGAGGGCATGAGGGAGGTTGTGACAGACTTGAAATGCCATGCAAATTAGTTTATATTTGGTCCAGGAAATGGTAGAGAGCCAGTGGGGTTTATTTAATGGGGAGGTGAGGGATAACAGATAATATCTACATTTTAGGAAGATCACTGTTATAGCAGTGTGAAGAATGAATTGGAGTGGGGAAAGATTTATGGTAAACAACCTAACAAGAAGACTATTACAGTAGTCCAGGACTGAAGGGGTCAGGGTCTGCACCATGGTTGTGGCAATGTCAGAGGAGAGAATGGAACTTTTGTGAGAGATGTTATGAAGGTAAAATCAACAAACCTTGGCAACAGATTGGATATGGGAGGGGAGAGTGAAGAATCAAAGATGATACCTAAATTTCAAATCTATGGGACTGGGAGGATGGTGGTACCCTCAACAGTAACAGAGAAGCTAAAAAAAGAAGGGGAAAGTTTAGAAGGAAAGACAATGAAATCACTTTGTGACATGTTTATTTTAAGAGACCTGTGGACATCCATGGTAAGATATCTAAAAAATGGTTGGAGATGCAAGACTGGATGTCACAGATAAGTTATGGTTAGATAGATAGATTCAAGAATCATTAGCATAGAGATGATAATTGAATCTGTGGGAGAAAGGGAGGGAGCAATCATTTATTAAGCATCTACCATGCTCCAGACATTGAGTTAAGTGCTTTACAAATTATCTCATTTAATCCTGAGAACAACTCTGTGTATAAATATTATCATCCCCATTTTACAATTGTGGAAACTGAGGTATACAGGTTTTTTTGTTTGTTTTGATTTGCTTTTGGTGTGTGTGTGTGTGTGTGTGTGTGTGTGTGTGTGATGGGCCAAGAGTTATGTATCAAGTAAGTGTCTAAACCTGGTTTGAGCTCATATTTTTCTGATTCCAGTTCCAGTGTTCTAAGTACCTCTGCATTGGATCTAATGAGATCAAAGAGGAAAATAGTATAGAGAAGAGATAAGTGCCCAGGACAGAGCCCTGTGGGATACTCACTGTTATTGGGAGCCAGTAGTTTTGTGAAAACCTAGAAAGAAGAGAGTATTAGGTATAAGTAAAATAACCAATATATAAGGCTCGAAGCAGCCATCTTCTAATGGATACAGCATTGGCTTTGGAATGAGGAAGACCTCAGTTCAAATTCCCTCTTTGACACAAACTGGTTATGTGTCATTGGACAATTTGCTCAAATTTTCAGTGCTCTTAAACACCCTCTAAGATTCTAAGTTTCAGAGAAAGTTCAGATCTCTCTTGATAATGGGGATTCCCCCTCCCCCCCCCATTTAGAAATTCCCTATACCAAGGAAATCCAGGTCAACCCTTATTATCTTTATCCTGATTTTGCTGATCAGTTCTGTTGGTCCAAAGGTGAAAATCATATTAATAGTAAACTATATTTGAGCAGTATTTCTTTTTTCTTAAGGACTAGGCCTTCTGTGAAATTATATTTTTGAAAGACTAATTTATTTTTAGAGTAAGAAAATAGAACCAAGCTTTATGTGATAAAGTGCTTTCAAGTTACTCTCAAATCTTGAACTCCTTCATAAAAAATGGCTATGGTTGATGAGAGTGGTAGAAATTAGGAAGCACATTTTTTGGTATAACTCTTGGGGGAATTAGTGCCATATAAGCAGTAATGGTAATGCGGATAATTCCCCAAGCACTGCACTGAATTGTAGCCCAGAGTTACTCATGTAATATTAAAATCATTCTTTAATAATGACCACAAATGGAGAGTTCAAATGTATTTGGGGCTTTAAAAATGCAAATAGGTTGTTATTTTTTACTTGTTTGTGAATTGGTTTAATTCTGTTTATGGGGGGGAATATATGCTGCATATTGGACTGATTTCCTTTCCTTGACTTTTCATGGCATGAGCAGAAAAATTGCTATATTATCTTCTTGTTTTTTGTTTTTGTAAAGCAAATGGGGTTTGAATATTGCCAAATGCTAAGTGAAGTAGCTCACTTCTGATATATGACCAAAACATCTTATGTAAATATGCCTAATTCTTTTAAAAAATTTGAAACAAAAAGTTTATTTAAACAACATATTTGACTTGAAGAGAAAGCTATTTAGGATCAATTTCTTTATAGTAATTTATCCCTACTGAAAGATAGAGATTGCCGTACATGTAATACCTATGTACAAAAAGTTATAAAATCAGCCTTGGTTTTAAAATGATAGAAAAAAAAAAACATTGAAATCATCTAATCAAACAAGGAATGGAAGAATTTTGTTGTTATACATTGAGATCAAAATAACTTGCTGGATTATAAATGGTGAACAAACATGCCACTAGTGGAGAATAGACATATATTCATAGAACCAGTTTGCTTTTTTTCTCTCCCCATCTGATTTGAAGTTGATCAAACCATCAGCCATTTAGTTAAAAATAAAATATAAATTATGCCTATGCATGTACACCAATTACTTGGTGTACAATAAAGGAATGGGCATAGGAAATCAAACAAGAAAGAAAAGTATACTGCAGTAGTCAGGATGTGGGTGAACAAATTTTTGATTTTCTAATTCTGAATGTATTGTTTTCCTTGGGAGACAAGTTCTTAGTAGTTGAAGGTTTGTTTTGTCTTTTTTGTTTGTTTTTTTTTTTAGTAAATACCTCCTGTCTGATGCTAGAATATCCACTGTATCTTCATCCTTCATTTCCAATTATGCAAGTTTGTCTGTTTTGAGTGGGTGTCCAGCAAATTGGGATATGGTCTATGTTATTGACAAACCCTGTCATTCACAATAGACTTTAATTAGTTTACTAAGTGGTATGTGCTTCTTAATCTTAAATTTCACCACTGAACCATCTTACTCTATCCTTCTTTGTTTTCAGTTTTGGCTCTTTGCTTAGGCTTCTCATAAGCCATAACAAGTCTAGGGGTCTCTTCAGATGCAGTTTCAGAAAAGAGGCACCAGGATGGTCCAAACCAAGGGAATGGAGGAAGAAGCACTAGTGATAGGAGCACAAGGAAGAGAAGGAGGAGGAAGAGAAACAGAAAGAAGAGAAGGAAGAGGAAAAGTACCTTTAATTCTTACCAAGCCCTACTCTTCTCTGCTGTTTTTGCATCATTTCTCCTGTATTACAAAACAATTCCTCCCTTCCTGAACAAAAATAACAACAGTAAAGATGACTTATTATTAAGAAAAATTGTAGGTGTTATTCTTTAATATATATCTGTATATATATATATATATAACATAATCATAGAAATTTTAGATTTGGAAGATGACTCAATAACCATCTGTTACAAATCATTTTAGGATGATAGGGTTATAGACTATAGTAAAAACAAAACATAACAAAACAAAAATTTAGAGGTCATTTCCATCAGCTAAATATAGATGAGTAAACTGAGTCCCTTAGCAATTAAATGACTTGCCTAAGGCAATAGAGGTGAAAAGAATCTCTAATCTAAAATTCCAGACAAGTAGCCATCCTGCCTTAGCTTGAAAACTTAAAATAAGGAGAGCCCACTACCTCCCAAGATAGCTCATTCCTCTCTCAGACAACTAATTGTTAAGAATTTTTTTTTTACTGACACCATCTCTAAAATTACCTTTTCTCAACTTCTACTAATTGTTGCTCTCAGAACAAATGGAGCAATTCCGATCCCTTTATTAAATGACAGCTCTTCAAAAATTTGAAAACAGGTATCATGCCGCTACTGAATCTTCTCTTCTTCATACTAAACTGTTGCATTCCATACTATTTAATCTCATGTGACAGGGACTCAAAGTACTTCAACATCTTGGCTGCCTGCTTCTGAACACTTTCCAGATTATTAATGTCCCTCTTAGACTGGGCCCTTAAAGCAGAATATAAGACTATAGATATGGTGTGACTTAGACAGAATAAAGTGGGACTGGATATCAGATTAAATGCAAATAACAATCTTGTTTGCAAAAAGTGGTTTTACTTCTATTCTTTCAGTAGAGAGTTAGGAACTACAGGTACAGAAGGTGGCAAACCCTGTCATAAACTGTTACATTATTAATTGCTTTTCAAAGTTGTTTTCCTTTTTGAAATGATTAGCATAAAAACAAACAAAAATATCAATAAAACAAAAACAATAGAAACAATATCAACAACAAATCCAGGAAACTTTCTTCCACCCCCTGGCTACCTTCATTCTAGAGATACTATGCCTTTTGATGCTGGAAACTCCTATTTTAAGTGGCAAATCAATATGAAATGACAACAATAAAAATCCAAGTAAAATGGCTAGGAGACTTTTGCTCCATTTCCTCTTCTGTTTTTTCCCAGTGGCTTATCTGTAGAAAATCTATGAAAAGAAGACAAAGAATAATGCATATCAAAGTATTTTTTCAAAGATTTTTTTCATCTATGCTACTGAGTTTATAAATTTCATAAATGCTACTTCCCAAACATCTGCTCCGGAAACAGCATATCCTGGCCATGGTTTGTATGAGTCTTCTGACTGCCAAATGTAGCCTATATGTGGAAGTGAAGGCTGGCTCCCAAACTGGAGTGGATCAGGACTCAGGGCAATGTACAGCAGGTTCAGGAGAGCTAGCAATGTAGGGGAGGACGGTGTGCCAATTTCTTTCAGAAATCACCTACATATGTCCATTTGCTTTGTAATTGCAGTATGGTTCATTCTGTTACAGACTCAGAATTACAATGCAGAAAATGCAGAGTGACGAAACTTTCCCTCAATGGAAAATGAAATGAGCTACAGATGGTGAAGCTTTGCTAATCTTTTATTACCTGAAGTGATGTCAAGATGCAAATCACTGAATGCTCTTACCTGAAACCACATAAAATATGACAGGGGGATTTAATATTTGAGTCAGTTATTCCTCTCATCCCTAACCCCTCAAATGAGTTCCAGAAAGTAACCTAGCATTTCAGTGAGAAAATGTAATTTTACTACCCCTGGACTAGAAGAGAAAAACAAATAAAAAACTATAGTCAAATAAAACATCAACAGAGATAATGATGAATAGATGGAAGGGAAAAATAGTGCCTTAATGTATACTGCAAAGCTCAGCAAAACTGTTTTGGCTAAGATGAAGTAGCAGTGACATATAGCACAAGGTTGTATCACTTCCAAAGGAATTCAAGTTTGATGAAGGATAAGATTTTTCTAAAGCCTCAGCAATTATGTAGTTAGGCACTTTGTTGTGATGTGCTGTGGGAACAAACTAATTACACACAGGGTTTGGCAAGTTGTTTAACTTCTCTGAACCTTAATTTCCTTATCTTTAAAATGGGAATAATGCAATATCTATATTACATGGAAGTTGTGAGACTTAGATAACATCATATTCTAAAGTACTTTGCAAATTTTAGACCATAATGTAAGAGATAATTACTATTGTATGATGCAGATTATTTTTAGAATAACTTCTCATTTTTTCTTTTATACTTTAATTTTCTGTTATTAACATTGTTATATGGGGGAGTCAGGGTGGCTGAGTGAGAAGTAGCATTTTTTGCCTCAGCTCTTCCACAACAATCTAGAAAGCAAGCCAGATTGAATTCTGATTGGGAAAGGCTAGGAAATGTCACAGTGTGTCATTTTCCAGCCCTGGATAGCTTAGGAAGACAGAAAGAGAGATCTGTGGACACTGGGTTGGGGCTGGCGAGGAGCACAGAGTACTAGCAGTCAGGTAGAAATGCAGTAGGCAATGGCTGGAGCACCAGCACCTAACTGAACACTTGGACAGATAAACCTCAGGGGCCCCTAATTAGCACTGGAAGCAGAAATTTGTGCCATCTGGCATCTCTGTTGCTTATTACCAAGTTCTAGGCTGTAGTTTCAGGGTAGAGAGGAGTAGTCTCAAGGAGGCACATATAAGGAACAAGGAGCAAGTTCCAAAAACATGGATATATATATAGCTCTGAGCCTAAGAGCAGAGTAGGGAATCAGTTCTAACCTTTAATCTATAAAAAGGCCTAGAGAAATAAACTGGAACAGGAGACCAAAACCAAGGGGAAGTCAACTAATCAGTTGCTCTGAACTTGTAGAAGCAACCAGTGGGCCAACTGTGACTGAGGCCAGGAGCAGTCTATTGAAATGCAACCACATGCAAGCAAACAGAGCTAAACTAGGTAAAAAATTTGCAGAGTTCAGGCCTGAAAGCCAATGAACAGTCTTCCTTCTGGATCACACCACTTTGTAATCACCAAAAAACTCACAAGCCCCCTAGATTGAGCTGTAAAAGTTGCTGAAGGACATAAATGATAGAAGCTCAGGCCAGACAGCCTGCTCCCTCTCCCTGATCCCAGAAAGGAACAGAGCCCAACACTAACATAAAATCCAAAGTCAACAAGTAGGCTGGAATAATGAGCAAACTCTGTTAGGCACAAACTTTTTTCTGCATAATTTCTCCTTTCTGGTTTTTTTATGATACTTCCTTTCTCTTGGTTCTCTTCCTACTAGTCTGGATGTTCCTTTTTTGAATCATCATCTATGCCTCATTCTTTAGAGTATATGTACCACAAGTCTCTGTGCTAGGCTTCTATCTCTTTTCTCTACACACACTCCCTCTTGACAATCTAATTGGCTCTCATGAGTTCAATTATCATCAATCTGCCAATGACTCCATAGTATATATATTTAGCCCTAGTCTTATTTTTGAACTGCAGTCATACATCAAGATTTCTCACTCACTGTCTTAAAGGCATCTCAAACCCAAAATGTCCAAAACAATAATACACTCCCAACCTATTTCTCTTCTGATCTTTCCTGTTATAATGAGGATATCACCATCTTTCCATTCATGCCAATTTGTAACTTCAAAGTCATCCTTAACTCCTCCACCTTCCTTGTCTCACATATCCAGTAAGTTGTCAACCTTGTTAACCACACCTCTACAACTCTTGAATTTGTCCCCTTCCCTCAGAACACCACAGTCCTAGTTCAGGATTTCATTACTTCTTTCCTGACTAGTTGCAATAATCTCTTTGTCTCAAATCTTTACTTTCTCTGATTCATCATATAAGCTGTCAAATTGATAGTCCTAAAATGTGAATTAAAACATGTCCCTCAGCTACTCTAAGAGCTCTAGTGACCTTCAATTGCCTCTAGGGAAAAAAATAGGCTAACTCAGTCTCTGTAGAACACTTCAATCTTTTCACAATTTGGTTCCAGCCCATATTTCCAGCTTGATTACATATTACTCCCTTTGTAGTCTAGTCAATTGGTTGTCTTGCTGTTATTCACCCATAATATTATATCTCATACCTTTGTGTCTTTTCATAGGCTAACCATTAACTCCAGAATGCATATTTCTTATTGCCACCTCTTAAATTCCTTAGTATTATTCAAGGATGCACCTAAACATCACTTTCTCCAAGAGACATTTCCTGCCTCCTGTCAAATAAACATATTTATTTTGTGTATATTTTATGTTTACTTAAATATGCAATAGTCTTTATATAAATAAAATAGAAGTTAACTGAAGGTAAGGATTGATTCTTTTTTGTCTTTGTGTCCTAGAACTCATCACAAAGTCTAGAACATAATAAGAATTTAATGATTTTTGTCGATTATAAGAGTGATTTATTATTTTATATTCATCATAACTATTATTACTAGGTAATACTTGCATATTCTTTTAGGGTTTGGAAATAGTTTTACATACATAAATATTTTATTATAGTTTTTTAACAAACATATTTGATTCCAGAGTTAAACTTACCTGTAATACATACAATGAATAGGTGGAGGTCATACAAATATTGCCAGAGCTGGTATATTAATTAGAGGTTTACAACTTTAGAAAGGAGAAAGAGAAATGTTATCATGGAAGGATAGAGAGATTAGAGGTTGTGGTAAGGATAAGGAATAAACTTAGGGTAAGTAACTAAAAGGAAAGATAAATAAATAAAAGATCATGATCAGAGTGTGAATTTTCAGAATTTAAAATCATGATAGTATCATAATTTATAGTGAGATGACTAGAGAAGCTTCATGATAGAGTGGAAAGAGGACCTGAATTGGAGTGAGAAGACCACAGTTCTTGTACTGGTCATGCCATTAAATGGCTGACCTTGAGTAAGTCAGCTTCTCTGAGGTTCATTTTCCACAACTATAAAATTAGAAGTATAGATAAAATTACCTCTAACGTCCCTTCTAGCTCTAAATATATGATCCTGATTTAAATGGAGTGAAAATGGAGGTCAAAGGAGTTTGGGATGCTAATGAACTGGCAGTTCAGTTTGATATAAAGGGTACAGATATTTACATTGAAGTAGAATGGAAATTATTTGAGTGGATAGGAAGCCTTTGATCTTGGCACTGAACCTGTTGAAAAATGAGAAAGTGTAATCTGGAGGCTACTAGATGATAGCAAAAAAGATCTTGAGCTAATGGTATAGCCTGATGAAGTATTTATTTGGTCAAGGAAAAATTGCTAACTGGTAAGAAGCACAAAAGATGGTGTGAGAGGCCTAGAATGTGCATATGTTTTAACATGTAGAATTAGAGTTTGATAGGGGAGGAAGAAAAATGAAGTTAAGGAAAGAGATTAGAATACGGTAAGGTTTGAGCTAGATAGAGAATAAAATTCAGAAAGAGGTACACGTGGAAGAAGAGGGTTTGTCTCAGGAGGTGGTGACTCTACAATGGGAAACAAAGGGATAAGATATGAATATGGCAAAAATATGGACAATGAATCATGAAATTATGAAATGAATTATGAATTATGAAAAAAAACAATTTCTAGCCAAAGGATAGAGACAATTCTAGTTGATTTTCTTCCCTACTCTCCACAGTCTTCTTATGTTGGATGGAAATGTTTACATGTATGTTCCCTCACCAAACTATGGATAGCCAGGAGTGGTAAGCCTGTGTCACTTAGAGGCCTGTGACAGTAAATAAAGGGTGAGTACCCATGGGTCTTTGTCAAATTAACTGGACTTATTAATTCATTTTAGGAGAGACATTGACCATCAGATATACCTATACTTTTTTATATTCAGTTGCCTCAGAAGATCAGGCAAAAGGCAAAATGAAGCAAAGATATTGAGAAAAATCTAAATCTCCTTTCTTTGGTGTCAGGTTCCCTTAGGACTGAAACTAACATGATAGCCCTCACCATAGTCCATGCCATGGTTGGCATATACATGGTTCCAACTTTGTAACTTCATTTCAGAATTGTGGCATACCCATAAATGCCCCACATAAAAACTTCCCTCTCCTATATGTCAGGCCTGATATCTTAGGCTATCACCTGTACTTCTGGTATAAGGAATAAGACTGTGTTCCATAAGGGATTTTTCTGTGTTGGAAACAGCATGGAATGTGGTAATAATGCTTTACTTACAGTTAGAGGACCTAAACTGCCACCCAATATCTGTCAATTGCTACTTGTGTTGCCTTAGGCAAGACTCTTGATCTCTGAGTTCTTGGATTACGTGATCTCAAAGGTCTCTTTAACTTTCCATTCATTATTCTGTGATCTCAGAGGTCACAGAAGGAAGTCTAAACTCCCTCAGCACACAATAACTCAGGCTCCTTAGATACTTAGATGAAAAGAAGGAATCACCGGGCCCTATATTTCTGATTTAGGATTTGTTCAGCTCAAAAGTAAGTATTTAAAATTAAAACACAGATTTGGAAGATAACATGGAAAGACATTTACTCTACCTCCCTGACCTAAGGCCCTTTCATACTCATGACAGTCTGGAGATGAGAATCTATCTTATTTCAATGATGAATTCCAATCTATATGCACTGACTCAATATACTGAATGTAAAATTGATTATTGTATTACAGATCCTTCCTAACACAACAACTTTTTCTTTCAGAGTTGGAGAAGGGCTTCACTTTCGGGATTATCTGCTGGTGTTTTGGTATTGCTTGATGAATATGCTGTAGAGAATCTCCACAGTAAGCACAGTCAACCAAAATGACTTTAAAACCCTGCCTAAGAAAATCAGAGGATTTTCTTCAAATTACAGATAAAGTAAACTTCCTAGTTAGAATTAACCCTGGGATTAAAACTCATGATTCCTGACTTCCTCACGAAGTTCCATAATTATTTTTCCCTAAACCAATAGTTTGACTCATTCACAAAGGTGGGTGGGGGAATTCAATTTGATAAAACTGCAACTTTAGAGTTTAGAAAATTCAGTTTATAACTAGAAAGCAATTCATACTCTAGTGATGAGAGGCTTGGATGCCATATATTTGAATTTAAGGTGTTGAACAATGTCAGTTGCTCTGATATGGCATAGTAGATTCTTGTTCCAGTGACTTATTATGACATCTGGAAATGAAATCCATTCCTAATGTGCCGTAAATTTACATGTACAGTGGTGCTATATACCTGCTATGAGCTATTCCATTGAGATTTCAGATGGAGAAGTAAAAATCTGCTTTTCTTACTTATCTGGGACTAAAGATGAATAACCTGGGTTCCAGGGAAGTGCAGGTAAGTGAGGTCAAGGGTTGACATTTAAAGCTGAGCCCTGTAATTCAACCCCTTCTTAACTTCCTAGCAATTGTCTATGAACAAGAAAACATCTGCATCTTTTTATTTTTCTCTGAGTGAGCATCATGCCAGTGGAACAACCCAAAAGCTTGCTGCTCTTGGAAGCAGAGGCCCACTTCCTAAAACAGCTCCCCTCAATTTCATCACCATCAACAAACAATTATTTTTTACCGGGCATAATAGTAGGTGCAATAAAGTTTCTTGTTGTTCTTGGAGCTGTAATATATTAGGTAATCTTGGTGGTAGGTATCAGTGATGAAGGTGAAATAGTGGCTGAGAATTTAAACTATAATGATAAATATGTAGTCCTTCCAGAAACAGAGCCCTAAATTTAAAACAAACAAAATAAACTAACAACCACATGCTGAATAAAAGCAAAATATTTATCCTTGTTTTAAAATGGAATAAATATTTGAAAAAATGGAGCATGGAATGTTGATTTATCTCCCCCCCAAAAAAAATTTCTGCAATCCTTTGTTGGAAATCTTTGTAGGAATGACTGTAGAAGGGTTAGTTGGAGGGTAATTTAAAATGCAATAGGAGCTTTCTGTGAATAATCAGAAAATAGAATCTAGCCCTAAGTGACATCCCAGTAATAGCAGTTAATATCATCTAGGAACTCATTATGCCATATTAGGACTTTAGGTTAGTTATTGTGCCCTTTGCCACTCTCACTCAGCTAACTTTACTAAACCTTCTAGGGTGTGAAGCTATTTGGAGAGAGACAGACAGACAAAAAGACAGAGAGGCAGAGACAGAGAGAAAGAGATGAAGAGACAGAGAAACAGAGACAGAGAGAAAAAAAGAAAATGCTCCTTCCATGGGGTTTTAACTTTGTATATTATGGATCCCTTTGACAGTATGGTGAAGCCTAAAAACCTAGATTGCTTGACTTCTTCAAATACCATAAAACATCCTATCTTGTACAAGAATCCTTCTTTCCTTACAATTCTAGAAACTTCACTCTGTTGATTGTCTTCAATTTATCCTGTGTATATATATATACACACACATATGTATATACACATACACGTATACCTACACATATATGTGCATACACACACATACATATATATATATATACATAGGTGTGTGTGTGTTTTGCTTGTACATAGTTGTTTCGATGTCTCCCCAATTAGGGTATGAGGTCCTTGAGAGCAGGAACTGTCCTTTGTCTTTATTTGTGTCCCCAGAACCTAGTATGTGCTTGCCAAAAAGTAGACACTTAAAATGCTTATTGACTGAATCCATTCTCAGAATGTCTTTAAATTCCCATCTTAATTAAAAAAAACAGTTTATTATCTATCTATCTACCTACCTATCTATTGTTCTATCCATCCATCCATCCATCCATCCATCCATCTATCTATCTATCTATCTATCTATCTATCTATCTTTCTGTCTGTCTGTCTGTCTATCTAATCTGATCTATCTATCTATAGATCTCATGGTAAGAATACCTGCAGAGGATTTATCTCATTAGATTGCTAGTTTTCTTTGAGTTGCATTGATTAGGTCATCTTATATATTCTTAGCAGATAGCAATAGCACTGTGGCAATTGGAAATTTGGGTTGAGAAAGAGAAAAGGGAAGGAAAGTTAGGAGCAATTCAGGGAAGCAGACAAGTGTAGATAACTAGGGAGAACTCAGCATAAGACCACTGGCTAATCAGCAATGACAAGAACTCAAGATAACAGTCAAATGGAAATAATTTTAATATTCCCCACAGCAATATCAAATATGAGAATATATTAAAGCCTCTGATAATTTCAAAGCACTATGGAAGTGTTTGATATTATTGTTATTGTAGTTATAAAGGATATGACAACTTTTCAGGGAGAACTAGTCTAGCAGTCTGACTGGGGTCAATTATTGCCCCAGGGCAATACCCCAGGGTTGGGGGCAACAAGGGAAAAAAAGCCAGGTTAAGCATTAAAAAGACAGCATGGACATTAGTGATATCTTGAAACTATCCAAATAGGGAATATGCAGTGTTGCAGCATCATAGTGAGGCAGGAGAGGAGGAGTATTTTTGGAGTGATAGATTAGTGTTATTTAAAAATCATTGCACTGGTTTCTCTCATTGGGTTTCAGGAGTAGGCTACATTCAAGATCTAGCCATCTTAGATTACAAATTGATGAAATACATGCATACATACATACACATCTCAGGGGCAAGAGGTGGGCATGAGAGGGAAGAAAAAAGAAGAAAAAAGAAGAAACATGACAACTTTTTTCTATATTTGAAGGGAATAGCAAGTTGTACATTGTATGTTTGCAGTTTCATGTGCAATCATCTTTTTTTTTTATTATGCTGGGTTTGGGAAATGCTTATTTTATTCCTCGAACTGAACATAAAATGATTTTTTTAAAATGACCTCAGAGGCTCTTAGACTGCAAACAATTAAAGGGATCATTGAAAGATCCTCAGAGGTCATCTAGTCTAACTTTCTCATTTTACAGCTGAGGAAACTGGGGACCAGAAAGTTTAAGTGACTTGTCCAGGGTGATACATGTAATAAGCATCAACTGTAGAGTTTGAAACTTGGTCATCTGACTCAACTGTATCCAAAGTTTGTCCAAAAGGAAATTTGACCTCAAGTTTCTCCTTAAAGCCATATTTAGAAAATAAGAGAGAAGAGAAGTAAATAGGAAAGGAGTTATAAAATGGAGTTAATAGAGTACGTAAAATGAATTTTGCAAACCGTATGTTTTTATTTTTGTTTTATCTTATTTTGACATAGGGAATGTTGGAGAGAGAAGGTCAAACCTCCTATTTTCAATTAGTCCTTCCATAACTCCCTTTTTAATTAGTAAAGTATAAGAATAATAATAGATTTCCCTGTTTGAAGAAACCTCTGTAATGAAGCCTCAGGATATATGAATGGCTTTCTACTTTCTGAAATTCTGAAAAATAGTTTTGTCGGTTTTTTTAAAAAAAATATTCACATTCTCAAAACACCTAATGACCTTTTTCTTATTTCTGTACCATGTTAACTGTAGTTCAAGTAAACTCCATTTTCTAAAGCAAATGTAAAGTGTTTCTATCCTATTTATCAGACCTACAAGTTTTATATATGCCTTTTTTTACTTAATCAGGATCTATTTTTCAACAACTGATTGAAACTGTAATAAGAATTTTTTTCTAACAAGTGAATTCTTATGGTTTCTGTCATGCATGTAAAGCAGCAAGTGTAAATTTCTCATCCATAACATTTTAATTTATTTTATTGCTTATAGTGCAGAAATTCTCATCTGTGCTCCCTTCTTCCGTTTTGCCTTCTTTTTAAACTAACATTACTATGGAGCTCATTTGTGTAACTCTCCTTTGAGCAAGCAACCACCATCTCCCTTTGCCTTTCCTTCCTTTCTTGTCTCTTCCACTTTTACTTCTTTTAACATATTTGACGTCTTCTCCCTTCTTTTCTCCTTTCCTTTTCTTTTTCCCCTTTCTTTTTGCTATCCATTACTTTCTCCTTCACTTTCATCCCCTTCTTTCTTTACCTTTTGCCTTTCTTTTCTTCTCTCAATTTGTTCCCATGCCATCTCATATCCTTTTCCCCATTTCTCTTCTCCTCTTTCCAACTTGTGTTTGAAAAGAAAAAAACATGTTGGACACAATCCTGCTTACCTTATCTTGATCTAAACAGTTCAACCTGAGGGTCGAGAAATGTAGACCTCACTTGTTATTGAATCAGTTATTTTCACATGTATCATTAGAGTTGCAAAAGTCACTTTTACATGTACTGTTCCCTCTGCTTATTTATTCATGCAGTATGTATGATAATGGTCTAAGGCTGTCAATATATAGTATGACTGAATCAGATAAGAAGCAGAATGTTAATTAATTTTTACCAGTTCCCTTTATTTATATAATGCCATTTTTGGTGCAAAATTCACTTTTTTTTTTGCAGGGCAATGAGGGTTAAGTGACTTTCCCAGGGTCACATGCTAGTAAATGTCAAGTGTCTGAGGTTGGATTTGAACTACTCAGACCCTCCTGAATCTAAGGCCAGTGCTTTATCCACTGTGCCACCTAGCTGCCCTCAAAATGGATTATTGAATGCATTGTTTTGAAAAAGCTACTATAGATTTTATTCATTATTTGCCCATTGTTTGGAAAAATTAATGGTCATGTAAATATAAGTTACATGAGTTTTAGAACATGGAAGCAAATTCTCTACTGCTGAAGTATTATTACTTCTGTTATACACATACATACACAGAGACACAAGTGTGTGTGTGTGTGTGTGTGTGAACACTCACAGACTGTGTATGTTTATGTATATTCATGGTCTAACTAACATTCATATAAGTAAATCTTGTTGATTAGAGAGTCCTCCATTGTCCTGGCCAATCCTTATTTTTAATCTGCTCATCTTCCTTTGTTCTAATCTTCCCGTTGACATTAGCCTGTGGAATGGGAAAATGATACAGCTTTCATGGAAATAGCTCTGATATTGGCTTCCATAAACTCTATTCCATTTCTCAGCCTGACTTATAGCTCATTCTCTGCTTTAGTAAGATCCCAGTCCAGAACCTCTAACTACACCACCAGGCTATTGTACAACTGAATTGTGCCCTTTAAAGTTTTACCCTCTCCATAGGAAAGAGCTCAACGATGTTATATATACAAAATTTATTGGACTCTGTAATTCTTCAGCTGCATATCATTCATGCCATGAACATAGCTCCTGTTGACTTCCAAGATGAGAAGGAAGATAAATCTACAAGCTTATTCATCCCTTTCTCTCTCAGAGTTGATATTGCCATCAAGTTTCAGTGAACTCCAGTTGATAGAAGACAGTGTTTACAACATGTCCAATTTCAGTAACCCAGTTTAGTTGCAGTGATGACATCTTAATGATAGGCTATAATGTTGGAGCCAGATGAAAAATGTTTTTAGTGAAAAGAGAGAAAATGTTAGAAAATAGAAATCATCCCAATCAAATCCTGCCACCCACAAATGCCAAATACTGGGTAAGTAGAATAGAATAAGTTCCTATGAATACATTTCATTTTCCCTCCAAATGAAGTCAGTTGATTTGTACTCTTAAGACTGAGAAAGTTACTCTTCATTTTGTTCAAACACATCTTCTGTCAGTTCTCTTTCTCCCACTCTTAGGAATCATCCCAGGCTTGTCCATTATGTGAAAAGGAAATTAAAGAGCTTATATTAACATTATTATTATAAATGTTTGACATCTAATAAATCATACTTTGGGGAAAAAAGTCATGCTTTATTCATATTGCATGCTTTAACATGGCAAGCCTCAAAGCCTGCTCAATAGGGTTTTTGACCTTAAAAGCTAGTAAAGAGGAGAATCCCATTTGTATTTGTTCAAACATTTGCATTTAATTGCAGGATTTCCAAATGGACTCTCCAGGCTTTAATAGTAGCTATGAGAATGATTCAAATGTACAAATGTCATGATAGGAAATCTGAAGTGTTGAGAAGGTTTTGTGCAATAATCTAAATTACTTGATTGATTGTTGGGAAATGGGCAAAATCCTTTGGGAAATTCACCATTAAGCGCTAAGTGGTAGTGCTATCTAAGGAGAGATGGACTAATTGTCATCTGACATAGGACCATTAGAAGAGATGTTTTAAAAAAAAAACAACTACAATGTATTGAAAATGAATTAGAAAAGTGGAACCATTACAATATTCTCTGCTCTTCAGAGTTTCATTATTTCTGGTCCAGGCCTGGAAAACTGATCCCAAATTTATTTACCAATCAAAATTCTGAAAAGTCTAAGACAAGAAGCCTATATACTCCAGATAACATAGATCAGGTGTAATTCTGAGAATTAAAAGGCTCTTTTTTTGCTGTGGTTCTCTGGTGCTTTAAAAGTTAAAGGATTGTGAATATACTCATATGTGGTGCTGGAGATGACTTATCCTTAACTTCTCAACTAAATAATACTATTATTGTCGTTATTCATTGATGACACCTTTAATCCAGTGAATGTGAAATAGTCTGATGTAGTCATAAAAACACAGTATCTGGAGTCAGGAGACCTCATTTCTAATAAGTATCTTGCCACTTATAAGTTGTGAATAATTCATTTAGGATGTTTGTGCCTTAGTTTCTACATCTGCACAATATGGATAAAACTCATTCAGCTTATTTCACAGGGCTCACATTAGGCAACATACGTAAAATGCTTTTTAAACCCTAATTTTTTTTTATTCCCTATTTCAAGCACTGGTGGTATGTAAGACAAATTAGCTGGCTTTTCAAATTATGACATATCTATTTACAGAAAATTATTTGTATGGATAAAACCACAAACACTCCAATGTCTAGTAGTAAGTTGAAAGATCCTTTGGTGAGCACATGCTCTCCGAGTTTGGACTGCTCCTCACTTTTCCCATAGCTTATGCTGATAGTACTTTCAACCCCTCATTGTCTCAGTTTCTTAATGGCCCAGAATTTTAATAGTTAAAATGAGCAAAAAAAGCCTCCAACCTTTTCTTTTTTATTAGTGATGTCAAGTTATGAAAAGAAACTTTCCTTGAGCTTCTGAATAGGCAGAACATAAAAGTCCATGATGAACCAAGAACTAGTATCATGCTTTTCTTGATCAACATATTATCATTTATAAAGGTACTGATATTAACAAATTTTTAACATGTCTATATCTGCAACTCTTGAAAATCTGGAAAATGACTAAAACAGTACAATGTCTATGGTTTGATAAACGACTAAATATTCATGTTTGTGAGAAATTTGGAGTATTTTAATAGTTGTTAGAAATATATTATCTTCCCCTGGGGGAAAATGTATGCTTTATTTGACTCAATGAAATATGAAAAATGAATTTATAGTAAATATGAAACAAAAGAGGCTGAAACATTTGAATTGGTTTTTCAGATTTGTGTTTGCTTATTTTTGCCTCCTTCTAAATTCTGAAATAATTTTTCAGCCTGAGACTCACAGAATCATAGATTGTTACAGCTAATTAGGTCATCATGTTATGATCCTTTCATTTTACAGAGGATGAAAAAAGAGAACTCAATATGTTAAATAATTTAAATTCATTGATATGTTTGGGACTAGAACTGAAAGCCAAGAAATTTATTATCAGTGAACTAGAGTGTTTTGTGGTCCAGGAAAAACAGCCATGTAGCATGTGATTGTTGTTTTTGTTTGTCCTTCATTTTCTTTTTACTTTTTAGTATTTTTTTTTAATTTTGTCCTTCATTCTCAAAGAGGACCATGACACCAGGTGATGTCATGACTTGACGGGAATTGGATTTAAGTAAAGGAGGGCTGTGTAAATTTACCAACCTTACTCTCTCCTTCAGAACCATCTAGGTCCACTAGCAAAATACATAACAGGATGACTGGAGATGGTCCCAGATGATTAAGGCAATTGGGGTTAAGTCACTTGTCTAGGTCACACAGCTAGTAAGTGTCTGAGGTAAGATTTGATCTCAGGTCCTTCCAACTTCAAAGCCAGTGATCTATCAATTATACCACTTAGGTGGCATAATGGAAAGAGCACTGTCCCTGGAGTTAAGAGAACCTGTATGCATCTTTCCATTGGACCCACATGTCTCCAGAGGAGAGAGTAAGGCTGGTGACTTTGCACAGCCCTCCCTCACTTAAATCCAATTCACTGCAAGTCATGATGTTACCTCCTATGTTATGGTTCTCTTTGAAAATGAAGAACAGGGGCAGCTAGATGGTGCAGTGGATAGAGCACCGGCCCTGGAGTCAGGAGTACCTGAGTTCAAATCCAGTCTCAGACACTTAACACTTACTAGCTGTGTGACCCTCGGCAAGTCACTTAAACCCAATTGCCTCACTAAAAAAAATTTAAAAAAAAAGAAAAGAAAATGAAGAACAAACAACAACAGCAACAACAACTATTTCATCCTATAGATCATACAGCATGTGGAGGATGTGGTTCAAATCATACCACTGGTAGTACTACTTATGTGACTTTGGGCAAATCATTTAACCTCCCTGATTCTTAGGCTTCTCCCTTATAAACTTTGCAAAATAAGGGGGTTAGACTATATAACCTCTGAGGACCTGGCTAGCCCTAGCTCTATGATCTTATTAGAGCTATTATTTTTGTGATGGACCATCAGATTTTGCATTTGATAAGACAATGGAAAGTCTACTAATCAGGTGCAAGTGTGGATACAGGAAGCACTTATAAGTCCATGCCTTGTGGTAACATCATGGAAGGTATATACTGTCAGTTCCTACATTCACCTGTTCAAAAGATAGAGTTCTGGCGTAGGTGAAACTTCATTGTGAATTGGTGGCTATCTGTCTTCAATGGGCAGGGTAATGTGTGTGTGTGTGTGTGAGTTTGTGTGTGTGTGTGTGTGTGTGTGTGTGAGGGTTCATTTGTAGGAGACAGAGATGGCAAAATCTCTTACAATGTGGCAACAATCTAAAACAGAGATGTCAAACTCATGGCCCAGTGGCTACAAGTAGCCAGTAAAAATCCTAATCCAGGAACCAGATTAAAATGTAATTAGGAAATGTTTAACAAAATAAATAAAACATAATACAACATAAATAATGTTAATTTTTAGTTTTCTAATTCAATATGTGAAAAGAAAGTGAGAAAGAAACAAAGAAAATCAAAGCCCATTAAACCTGTCATTAGGATCTCTGTAGGCTGTATATTGACAGTTTAAAAATACAATATTAGTTAATTTATTGTATTTTAATTTTTTTGTTAAATACTTCCAAATTATATTTTAATCTGGTTGATACTGAACTCAAGATCATGCACACCAAGGAAGGACCATTGTGTTTGACACTTCTGCCACAGTGCCACAGTATCAGATTCTTTTCTTCATGATGATCATCTTCAGACTAGCCATATTGAATTTTTAGCTATCTGATTGAATGCAGATAGCAACACTTGGGTATGAGGTTATTTACACAACTGCCTGTATCTGGGGTATAGAACTAGAAGAGCTGCTGTTCTCAAGGCATCTTTACTCGTCTACACTTATCAACTTATTTAATACCCCATTATCTCTGAAAGGTTCCAAACTCAGGGAGTTGATCCAATCTGCTCTGGGAAAGTCAAGGATTTGTATGTATTTTCTTCTGTGATCAGTGAGAAAAAACTTAAGATATACCCGACTTGTAAGGTTCCATTAAAAATCAGCCAAAAATGAAATTTGTCCTGAAGCTCTGGCCTTAAAATCAAATTTTAAAAACAAACCAATCTGAGATTTTCTTTGCCATTACTCTTCTGGGTAATATTAGACAAGTAAGGATACTCTGGTTGTGTAATGAATTGTTTTCAATCTGGGTAGAAACCATCAGCCACCACTTTGAAATGAAGGAATTGAATTGTACATTCAGAATTTTGGCAAAAAAAAAATCAATGAAAAAACAAACCCATTTATGTGAATTTATCTGTTACACAATGATTCATAAAATCTAGGATTTTCAGAAATGGCCAGAGTAGATTCCTTAACATTTCCTAATGTTGAAGCTTAGGCTCAAATTTATTTAATTGAAATTTCTGTTTTCTTTAAATATGTAAATAATGATAGGATTTGTTATAAAAATGCCCCAAATCCTCACTTCCAGTTACAAATAGATTTCATGGAATCTGATTTTTTTCAAATGAAGAAAAAACTTATCTCTTTGGGGAATAGAAAATAACATTCTTTTGACAGCATCTCTGTCTTATAAGTCTTTAGGAGATTGCCATGAAAGGCTATTTTTGGTGTAATGGAACGTCCATAATTTTAGGAATAGGTTTTTTAGAAACTGTAGTCAATAAGTACTGTACTTTCCTGTACATGGCAGGGCTAAGGAAGAGAATATTAAATATGTTGCAATTACATTTCTTCCTGTATGATTCTGGCATATGTAGTCTTTAAACAACAGTGACGTCTAAAGTATTGTTACCTATAAAAACAATCAATTTGCTGCATGCACATATTTAAACTTAGTTTTTGATCTTGTTTTTACATTTTTTTCTTACAACATCCTTCTAGGATGTTCTGTGTACAAAAATCAACTCAAAAAGTTTATACTTCTTGTAAGGCTTCAACAGTAAACCACCCTCTTTAGTCTCAACAACCACTAAATTTTGTGTTTATTTTACTTTTTGACCTCTCCTCAATGTGACAGCTAAGGGCAGTTTCTATTGGATGTTCTGTTAGAAAAAAACAAAACAAAACAAAACATTTTTCTCTATTTCTGCCTCATTTCCATGATGGTGCTTACACATCTTCTTCCATTCTTTATGTTTTCCTATGTTCATGTTTCCCTATGTCCAAAAAAGGGGTGGTGTATGTGAGCGTGTGTGTGTGTGTCTCTGTGTGTGTGTGTGTGTGAGAGAGAGAGAGAGAGAGAGAGGCAGAATGAAAGACAGGTGAGAGAGACGCAGAGAGAGAGACATGCACAGAGAGAGAGAGAGAGAGAGAGAGAGAGAGAGAGAGAGAGAGAGAGAGAGAGAGAGAGGCAGAGACAGAGACAGAGACAGAGACAGAGAGAGGCAGACTAGAGGATAGATGATAGAATGAGGATCAATTAATGGAAGCTGAAAAGAGACAAATAATTAAGGATTGTTGTTGAAATACTTTCTATTTGTTATATTTATTCTTAAGTGAAATAAGCTATTTTGGGGTATTGTGGGTTCCCCTCATTGTAGGCCTTCAAGCAGGGATTGTTTATCCTTATTATATGATGGGCATTACTTTTTGAGAATAAATCTGTCTATATTATTGCTGAGGTACCTCCCACCACTAAAATTATGTGTGTATATGTATTTATAAGGATGTATATGTGTGGGTGGCTGTGTGTGTGTGTGTGTGTATGTATGTGATTTTTCCCTATCCTCTTTTAATAGACCACAATAAATATGAAAAAGTTGACATTTTTTTCCTATTCAGTGCATTTAAAATCTATTTGAGTCCTTGAGCTCCACTGGCCATGTGATCTGTGCCAAGGCTACTGCTATCTGCCTATATGTTTGATCATGATGATTGATAGTGAGAAGATGTTCTTCTATTAGATGGTTAAGAGGAATCATTTGGCTGATTTATTATCATGGTTTATCACCTTGGTAGCTTTCTTAAAAGCCCTTATGATGTGACACATGATTTCTATCAACAGATAGATATTGCATGACATGTACACGACTAGTACCTACCTGGATGAGGGAGAAAATATTTATTTAACTCTCTGGTCTTGTTTATGGAACTATTTTTAGAATTTCTTGCTGTAGTCCAACCCTAGAACCATCTTTACAATTTGAGTTTCTTTATGTAATAATTATGGTTTGAGAAAACTGATACACTTTTTAAAAGTATTTAATAGAATGTATTCAATACTTTAAAAAATCTGTAATTATCTTTTGATGTATGTATTTCTTCCAGTAATATTGAATATACCTACCCAAACAATTAGACTTTTCTCCATGCATGAAGAGAAAGCCATCATAGGGAGCCCTTTCAATGTGTCCATCTGATGATTTCTCCAGTTCCTTTAGCATTGTATGGATTCCAGTGTAGTACATAAGCCGCCTGTTACAATTCCAATCTTGACATGACTGTCCTATGTCTTTTTTAAATTCATGCTTCTCTGATGGCTTTATTTATACTACTTCTGTTATTTTTTTCATTGATGACATTCAGTTCGGAATCTTAATATACTATAGATTTTATTACATATAATCAAACAACATCATTGGAAGAATATAGTTTTTATAGGAATCAGTGAGAACCTTGGGCTCATTAAAAGACCTGAGAATTTTTTCCATATGTGGTCTAGTGGAACAAGCTTTATAAATAAATTATAATATAAAACTACTACTGTGAATATGGAATTCTCATAACATTGTAGAATCATGTTTTTCTATATAATTCAATCTAACCTCAATTTACACTGGAAGTCCATTGGTTTCAGTTGCTCTGGGTAAAGTCATTAAAATTATATAGAAGTTACAGCAAGTTAGGTTGTCATCAGAAAGCCTGAGTCTATTTCTCTTTTCTCTTTAACCTGAAACAGAGTAGGAAAGTATCTCTGGACTTTTTCCTTTCATAACCTGAATTTTAATAGTAAAAGTAAAGAATGGGGCAGCTAGGTGGTGCAGTGGATAGAGCACCAGCCCTGGATTCAGGAGTACCTGAGTTCAAATCCAGCCTCAGACACTTAACACTTACTAGCTGTGTGACCCTGGGCAAGTCACTTAACCCCAATTGCCTCATTAAAAAAAAAGTAAAGAACATTTAACTATGGTCTACATTTCTCATGTTTGTCCCACATTTTCCCAAATTACCTAAGTTACTCTTGGCAATCACACAGCTTTGATAGCTCATTCTGTGACTTCCTCTTCCTTCACCTATGAGTAAAATTTCATTGTTGTTTCATGTATGATAATTTTTTCCCTGTTTTTCTTTGTATGGGAATGCTTGTTTCATTTCTTAAGTTAAGAATAAAATAAATAATTAAAAATAATTTCATAGCATTTAACAGTTGTAATGAATCATCTGGTCCACCCATTGGTTTTGCAGATGTACATAATGAAGCTAAGAAAAGTTATGGAACTTACCTAAAGTAATAAATAGAGCTAGAGCTAGAAATTAGGGTTTTTGTCTATGAGTGCATGATCTTTTCCATATGCATTATTCAATAACCTCTAGGATGAAGCAATTTATAGTTTGACTTGCATCAAACTGGTTCTTAAAGGGATCAAACCTATTTTAAAACTGACAATAAAAGCAAATCATAACAATATAAAATAATTTTAATATTTCATGAAGAAAAATGAGAAATTATAGCATATATATCTATATACACACGTCTGTCTCTCTCTCTCTATCTATCTAAAAAATTATGTTGAGAAGCAAAGCCTCCAAAGGAAAATAACCAGGATGGTTAACTTTCTCAATTTCATGCCATTTAGGAAAGAAAGGGGGATAAATTACCAGCAGCTGAGGAGCTATTATATGAAAGTAGGGAGATAATCAAAGATGACCTATCTGCTTTTGATGAGTTCAAGACACTAGTCCTGAGCAACTATTTCACAAAATACCAAAAGTACAGGTGGCTATAATTACTTAATCATTCTGAAATATCTTTGAAGTAATGCAAAAAGAGTGAGGTTGTAAGACTGAAGAATGTAAATGTACATTGTTTATAGAAAGGGGGAATAAATGAAATCTGTTCACTTCTAGATAGTGAACTTGACTTTGATTACTAACAAAAATCCATAACATTTAAAATTGTGGTTTGTAGACATCTAGAAAAGAAAGTCACTATCAGAGAGACACTATGGCTTCCTGAAGAACTGATTTTGTCAAACTAACTTCACTTCACTTCATTTGTTTTGTTTTGTTTTTACATGGATAGGAGTCATAGATCCAGGGAGATTCCATATTTATACCTTACCAAGATTCTAGGAAAGGAAATGAAAGAGCATGTTTATCTTTGGGATAATAGGAACAGATATGGACCGGATGAAAGATTGATTAGGTGACTGTCAACTACTCATTGAATGGCTCAATTCAATTTGTGTTGATTATTCACTATTAACTCAAAATGAGGTAGAATGCTCCAAGAGGTCTTGTGTGCTTTGCCTTTTCTGTTTAAGACATTCATAAATGACTTAGTTTAATGCCACAAAACTACTAATTATAACATACATATTGCATGATAGTCAGGACCCAGAGAGATTTTAATCGGATAAAAATTGAAGCTGTATTTAATGAATTTAGTAGGGATAAATAAAAACCATAAAGTTCGGTTCAAAAATTAACTTCATAATTACATGGTGGAAGAGATATAGCTAGAAACTATAGCTATGTTTAAAAAATGGAATTTAGTCCATGATGTGATATGGCAGTTAAAAATGAGATCTTAGGCTTCTATTATGTTTTAATAATGTTCATAACTTAAATGGGGATAAATCTGCTGTACTCCATTCTTGTTAGACACCATGAGAAATATTATTGTACATCACACTTTAGGAAAGACTTGATAATTTGGAGAGTATATATATAGTTGAGGGAACAGGGAGAGTGAAGGGACCCTGGATCTTTAGGATTATAATAGAAGCTTTATAAGAAACATGATAAATGTTTGAGGTTTGTCTTGTGTAATATTAATTATATTTATTCTACTTGCCCTTGAGGATGGAGCTAAGAATAATGGGCAGAAGTCATAGATTTCATCTCATCTTGAAGATAAACTTACTTTCAGTTAAGGGTGCCCCCAAAGTTTTATACTGAGGGAGGCAGCATAGGGGCATAGTAGATTCTCTTCCATGGAAGATCTCCAAAGTTTGCATGACTCTGGGATTTTATCTAGGGGCTCTGTGTTCACATATAGATTGATTATATTAAATGTTTCTGAAGTCCCCATGATTTCATGTTCTGTGAATATAATTATACATAGCAAAGATTTCAAGGTATTTTATGGAAATGTAGCTGTCACCAGTGTCTAGAAATTACCATTTCCTCAAATGGAAATAGTAATACTTGATATTTGTGTAAAACTGTCATAGACATATCTTCTTTGAACATCAAAAAAACTTAGTGAAGGAGTATGACAGAGATTCAGAATGAAGAAACTGAACCTCCCAAAGGTTACCTGATTTCTTCAAGGACACACTTTGAATAAGACAATTGTATGTAATGAATCTGACACCCCCATTTCTGTCTCTTTGGTAATAAACATCAGGGTTGAAAGTGTTTGGTATTAGTGAAAAACGATTTTTTCAGAATTTATCTGAATAAATAGTAAAACATTTAGGACTAATAATTTCCATATATTTTGCAAGAAAATAACAATATTTAATGTTTACACAATCCTTTAAGATTTGTGAAACATTACACTGTATGAAACATACATTATCTTGTGTGATTGTACCAACAAATTTGTGAGGAAGAGGCTATTATCTTCATTGTACAGATCAGGAAATTGAAAGATAGAGTTTGTCAGTCAATCAATCTAAGAACGTTTATTAAGTGTCTTTTATGGACCAAGAAATGTGCTTGTCTTTGGGGATTAAAAATCAAACTATCCCTGTCCTAAAGGACTTTACAGTTTCTCCTGGGAAAAATACATACATATATATACACACATATACATAAACATATACATATACACATACACATATATACATATATATGCACACACACATATATACACATACATATATATGTATATATGTGTGTGTAAAAGATAACATATACATAAACTTATACTTATAAATAAACACACATATGCTATGTGCATTTATACTTTATATAATACATATGCATGTATATGTATATTCACATGTATATATATTGGCATATGTGTATCGTGTAGATGTATATAACTATGAATCACATGCATGTAATTTACATATAAATGATTTATTTTATATAAATGTAATATATTACATACATGTATAATAATTTAATATCTCCTACATCATGTCTTTCCTGATGTGTGTAGCTGGTAGCTTGTGCCTCTGTGTGAGAGTGTGTGTGTATGAGAGAGATATTTTTGGTGGGGAACACTAGCAGCTACATACATCAGGTATACATACACACATACACACATACATACATACATACACACACACGCATGCATGCATACATGATGTAGATGATGGTGCTTGAGCTTGAACTGAACTTTGAAGGATATGAGTGATTTGCCCAGGTTCCCACATCTAATAAATATGTGAAGTGAGATTCAAACCTAGGTCTTCCAGTGCTTAGCCTAGTTCCTGGCACAGTAAGTAGGTTCTTAGTAAGTGCCTATGGACTTGACAACAAAAGCACAGAAAATATACTAGATGTTCTTAAAAAATATTTTAAGGTTTGTAAAGAGACTTATGCTTATTATCTCATTTGTTTCTCACAAAGATTCTGTGAAATAAATGCTGTATTATTCACCATTTTATATGTGAAGTAACTGAAGTTGAGAAAGATGACATGACTTGCTTTGGGTCACATAACTTATAAGTGTCTGAGTCTTACTTTGAAATCATTTATTCCTGACTCCAGGTCCAGCACTCTTCAGTGTGCCAATTAGCTATCTGTTGATGCTAACAACAATAAAATAGTTAATTTATGTCTAATTTGTACATTCCAGGTGCTGTGGAAGATAAAAAAGAAGTACAAAATTGCCTCCCAGCCTTTAAGAACTGTGCAAGCAGTGTGGGGAATGAGATGATTTATGCATAAGAATCATGTGTGGAATTAGAAATATGATAAAAAATTAAGTTTCATCTTAGTCCAAGTTCTCTAGAAATCCATAAATGTAGGCTAGAATAGGTGAGATTGGATTCATGAAGAAGGCAGTAGTTATGCATGACTATATAGAATGGTAGACTTTATATATATATATATTCCTAGCATTAACCTTCCACATAATAGATCTTAAATATATATTTTTTTCTGAATTACCACATGTTTTAGCTACCAAATGAGAATAGCTTGTATTACTCACTTGAGACAATCAGCATGCTAACTAAAAGTCATTATTAAATATTTATTAATAGATCAACTTGGCAATATTTGGTTACTTAATTTTAGTCACTAAGAATAAAAGAAGTGATAGAACCATTGTATGTTGCCCTGCTTATATCACAAGGCAAGTAGACTGTTAGTTAAAGAGTCTCAAGAGGAAGAATTTATGTGTTGACTTTAGGAGTTTCCTTGTGGGGAGAGATTTCCAAAAGTGCAATGGGTCCAAAATGGGAATAAATTGGTTTTCCCTCATTAAAGGCTGGATACTAAAATATTAAGTAGAAAGGATTTTATTTTCTTCACAGACGAGTTGGACTGGATGGCTACTGAAGTCCCTTCTGAATTTGAAGTTATAATTCTACAATTTTCACAAGATAACAAAGCATAAATAATTAGCAATGTGCATTACTAAAGGAAAAGACAACATTATCAATTAATTAATCAAAAAATTTACATTTATTAAACACATTAAAACATACATTGAGGGCTTACAGTATGCCAGGCATTGTGGTAAGTGCTAAGAATACAAATAGAGGCAGAAAGAAAGACATTCCCTGCTATTCAGAAGATAGTACAACAGAGGAAGATGTAATAGGGAAAGGAGAAGAATGTATCTGCTATTTGGGGCATGTTAGGGCAAGTCCTGTGGAGATGAGTTAGCAGTGTTTTCTGGAGAGCAATAAAGACATCTTTCTTCTTGGTCTCTTCCATAAAATGGAGTTTCTGGGATAAACTAACCAATCAGAAAGTGAGGCCTCAGGGATGGTGAGTACATCCAATATGAGAAGCAGTCCAGGGTTGCAAAGAGATCCCAGGCTGAAAAATTTCTTTGACATGGAAGAGAAATTTCTGTGGAGATAAGTCAATAGAGAAGGATGAAGTAGGATGGTGCTCCTTTAGCTCTTCTTGCCTTCAAGTTGACTTTTAAATATTGATAACATTGTTTTTGGTCCATTCATGCAAACAATTTTGAATTCACTCCATTTTGGACATAATCATAGTACAAGAGACATGTTCAAAGAGTTTACAGAAATGGAGGTAAGCTGTATCTGATGCATGTATCATCTGGAAAAAACAGAAGTAGTAACAGTAGAAAAACACATAGTGTGGCCTTTCTAATACTGTGCATTAATTATCCTTGGCTGACTTCTATTCATCTTACAAAATTTTAGTGCTTAGAAAACTTTGGGTTAGGAATATAGATCAATTGGGCTTTTAAAATGTATCATCAAAAATGACAAAATATTTGTTTATTAGGAAATTCTATAATTTACCTATAGAGAAAATCTATAATTTTTGTGAATTCAGATTAGCATTCTTGTTAATTTCCCCATATACACTTACCTTGACCACCACGTATGCAGTTTTACTGCATAATCTTTAGAGGATAACATCCTTGAATGCTAGATTTTAAGCTGAAAGAAATCTATAGGGCAAACCTCTTATTTATCTATAGGGCAAACCTCTTATTTTGTGAAATTTGAAAATTAAATCACCAAACAGTTAAATGACATATCCAGGGTCTCACAGCTAGTAAGTATGATATACAGGACTCAGCAAATTGATAGAATGTAATCATTTAACTACATAATTCAACAATAATCCAATCAGGTTTCTGCTAAATTACTTGGAATTATATATGCCAAATTAGACACTATATTCTGTAGCTTTTAACTTAAAGGAATGCTCATGTCTTGAAGCCTTATAGGCTTTATAGAATGTGTTAAATAATGCCAACTCTTATTTGTCATAGAAGTGCACTTGGCAGCAACTTTTACATTTTAGGATTCAGTGAAAGTTAATGAACACAATATAGAAAAACTGCAAGTGCTATTTGCCAGACCGAGTTGGTTTGGTTTCTGTTTGTTTGTTTGGGGTATGAGGGAGTGTTATCATAAGGATTTTGTGAAAGACTTGTTTTTCTCTCATGCAATTTTCTGCCCTAGCTCTCACTGTTTTGAAGGCAAGATATATTTAATACCTTCTCCAAAATTGGCTGGTACCCTTAATGGGTTCTGGGGTGTTTAGGATGTTTCTAAATGACTCTATCCCAACTGATGGTGTTCTCTAAAGTGTATGAAAGGTGGGCACCCCTAAACCTTAATTCAGTTTAACCAATGATACTTGGATTAGCCTTTACATAGAAATATTTACCTCAAAAGGTATAATCACAAAAATAAAAATATTTCTATGACAGGTGGCAGGCATAATCCCTTTCTACCTTGTACTACCTCAGTCTCTGGGGAAGAGAAGTGGATTAGGGCCATGGTTTAGAGCACAGTCCCAACTTCCATTCCAAAGAACCCTCTCTTGTATTCAATTTCCAAGCATCTTGGATTCTCTGGGCTTCCCTACTTCAACATTCTTGGCACTAAAGTCACCGTGATTGGGTAAAGAATATAGTCTGCATCTAGAAACTGAGAAGGACAAACCCAGGACAGAAATAAATACCCCAAAAACCATTTCACAGAACTGGTTTTTTAAAAAGGAGAGCATTAGAAGGAAGGCATTAGCTTCTCATAAGATCTCTTCATGGTAACTGTGGTTAACTGTGATCTTCACCCTCTTGACACAGCTGGAAAGAGGCAAAAGAAAAATGCATGAGCCAAAATTCGAATGCCTCTCTGTCTTGCCAGTTTTGCAGCCTGCTCCCATTAAACAGTAAAATGCAGAAGGCTAATCTCATCTACATAAAAGGAGATGAAGGGGGGCTTCATATTAGGGAGATATAAGGAAACTCAGGGAATCTCCTTTAGGTGTACCTTCATTTTATATGATCTAGGCATGCTCCAAAGGTCCTTTGCACTTTCCTTCACACTGAATGGGCTCATTGATTTCCTTTTCCACACCAGATGATATTGATTTTAATAATAATAGTTATATAAAATAGAGAGGACCTATTCTGCCATGAACATAGAGAAATGGCAGACAGTTCATAGATATATTGCTTATTTGAACTTGAACTGTTTTTTTCTCTTATTGCAAATCCTACCTTGAATTTTTTCTTAAAAGGAATGCTTTGTTAAAAATACACTTGAAGGGAAAATTTTTGCCTGTGTGGGCCATCTAGAAAGCTTCATCTTCTTGCTGTACCACAGAATGGGGAGACTTAGAAATGATGTTTATGAAATTACATAATCTCTCATTTCTGTAGAAGTTGAAAAATTGAAATTATATCCATAGCTTTTTGGGGAATTCTGCAGACTCATAAATGGTTGAGAAAGATAAAAAAATATGGCTGACAAGTCATTATAAAATGCAGAGGCTCCCTTTGGAAAATGTGCCCATGGCTGAGATAGCCTATTGCTGTTTTCAGATGTTTGTCTTTGTGTCTTTTCTATTGTGACATTTTTGTCCCCAGTGATAATACTGGATTTTTTATTTTTGTCAAGCCCTGAGTCTAAGTGCTGCTTTCCCTCCTCAGCTATCAGTCCTGGTATGTCATCATTTTGAATTATGCTTTTTTTCTTTTCCTTTTTTGCCCCTTAAGCTATTCTATGATGAGAATTACTTTGTTAGATCTGAGATAATAGTGTTCTACCATGTGATTGCCTCCAATTCACTTATACAACATCAAAAATGGTGTCAGTGAATGGCTAACAAAACTTGTCTAGTCATTGATGTAGTCATTGTTTTAGGACTTATTACTACAAAATAGGCTTTAAGTCATACTTCAAATTGTAAACCTATAGCCTGAAGTAGGATGTATACTTTATGCTAGACTCTGTCCGCTGGTCTGTCAAATGGTTCAGTGACATTTTTTCTGGAGTACTAACTGATGAGGCAACAAATGAAGGATAACATGGACAGGTTTTCCCCACCTAACAGTGGCCCAAATCTAATGAGTTAGGTTCAGCACATAGAGATGAATTAGTTTGCAAAATTTTTCCACATACATCATCTCATCTAAACTTCACCACAACTTGGTGAGGAAGGAAAGAAAGGGAAAAGCCATCCTACCTAATATGATCAGAGTCTTTCTAATATTTCTGAAGCTTCTGGGAATTCTTTAGTTTGAACCTAAGGTTAATTTCTGTCACACAATGGGAAGGAAGAGAACTATTGGGCTGTCTGCCCACTGGTATCTTCAGAATGACAAGAGAATGCAAGAAAAGGTTTCAGCATACCACATCACATGTCTTACCCTTATTCTTTGACTAAGTTCTTGTATTAATTAAAAGTAGAAAGATATGAAAATAATTTGCTTAAGTAATGCAACTATTAAGGGGTGACTTATTTAACCCTGACTTTTGGGTAATAGAAAAAATAATATAAATAGACAACTTTCCCCAGAGCTGTGTTTGCCAGCCAAGCCAAACTATACTTTCTCCTGACTCCAAGCATAAACCCCAGAGAGATTAACCTAAACCCATGACAAACAAGAAAGATTTGAAATTCTCTGCCTGGATACATCCACATAAAAGAACATTTGGGCTTTATAAGTATCTTTTTTATACTAGCACCAGAAAATGATGACCTAGACATTATGTTTATAATGTTTTTTTAATAATTTAAGCATGAATATTTAATAACAGTTAAGTGTCAACATTTAATAACTTTTAAAAAATAAACTTTGCAACTTTCATGTTTATATCTTCTATTAAGCATTAATATTTGATTTGTATAAAAAGGTTTTAAATTTCTATCTCTGAAAGTTAAAAATTGTGTTAACAAGGAAGTGACATTCTATTTGGTAAAAGCACATATTTTAATTAGATTTTAAAACTTTATTAGTTTAAGAGAATTTAAAATTTTTACTTTTGTTTTCTGAAGGAAAATAAGATGAAAGAAAATCAGTTGTACTGTGTACCTGTGTACATTTGTTATGGCCTGAATGCTTCCAGCCCTATACAAATATATTTCCATTTTAAAGCAGTTGAAGATTTGCCACTGAAAAGAATTGTAGATAAGATTCAATATTCATCTTCCTCTTAGCCAAAGGCAGTATTGGTTGAAATGTCAGTAAAATGTCTGATATCACTATAATTAGAATTAATTTTCAGCAATGAAACAGCTAGTACATGCACTAATGCAATTCAGTATTGATTTTTTAACTACTAGCCAAATTATGTCAATTGTAATAATTATTTTAACTACATTTGATAGCGAGTACCTAGTACAGAAAGTTTTTGTTTGGTTTTGTTTTTAATCAACAAAAATCAAACTGAAGCTAACTCTTCTATATTTAGTTTGGTTCATGGCACTTAAACTGTTTTTTAAATTCATAGTTCACAATATCTATTATAAAATAATATGTAATTTATAATTCAAGCTATATCCGGAAATTCAAAAGAAAAACTGTCATCAAAGTTAAAAAGGCCTTTATTAAACAAAAATCTACCTTGTTACTAATCAGAAGATGAGACCAAGTCATATTATTAGGAGATGCCTTTAGCTTTCCAAGTAATAATAAAAAGTTCTTTATGCCCTGACTGACCTATTCTTAAACACTTGCAGTTTGATCACGAAGTTGCTATAAAGATGAGAAACTAGGCATATTGCTTGGTAGTCACTAAGGTTTTCTCAAACTTTTTTTGGATAATAATAAACAATATTTTTCCATCTATTCTGCATCTTCTTCATCTATTATCATGAAGAAATGATCCTTCAATATTTTCAAGATTATCATCTTTTGAACAGATTGAACCTTTAAGTTTCCTTTTCTATTTTCTCTCTCTCTCTCTCTCTCTCTCTCTCTCTCTCTCTCTCTCTCTCTCTCTCTCTCTCTCTCTCTCTCTCTCTCTCTCTTGCACTGGACCATCTACTCATTGTGACTATTCCATTTTACTTATATAGGTCATTGAGAAGTTATGTTACAAAATTAATAGTTCAATTTTCACCAATAACGAAAATAGATCATTGTATAAGTTAATGAAAAGTATTTTTTCTATTTCTTACTCTCCTGTTTGTTTCATTTCTGAATGTTCTCAGTTTGATATTGTCAATGTTTGATTAAATGAAATCAAATGAGATAGTATTTATAGAAAGCACTTAGCACAGTGTCTCATCCATAGTGGCACTATTTCTCCCTTTCTTGCCTTCTTCCCTCCAATTCAAGATTCATGTTAAATTACCTGTATGGTTTCCTGTGTTTCTGTTTCTATTTTTCCCGTATTTTATAAAAATATATTATTTATATATTTTTTATCATCTTCTTCTCCAACACTTGAAAAAAAAAAGTTTTGATTTAAAACTAGTATTTCCCTTAATCCCCATATTACTATATTTTGAAAGCAAAAGTTTAAATGCTTTCTGGCTAAAACAGTTGCTATATATTTTTGGCCTCATTGTACCAACTGATCTGGTTAAACCTTTGCAGAGAATGGTTATAATTATGATCAATAGCATTGTTATATCACAGAAGCTAGGTAGTACAGTGGATAGAGCAATGGACCTAACTTGGAAGACTTGAATTCAAATCAAACCTCAGATGTACCAGCTGTGTGACCCTGTGCAAATCATTTAACCTCTATTTGTCTCAGTTTCCTCATATGTAAAATGGGAATAATAATAGCACCTGCTTCCCAGAGCTATTGCCAGAAACAAATGAGATAATAATCATAAAGCATTTAGCACAATGCCTGGTGCATAGTAAATACTATATAAATGTTAGCTATCATTATTTTCCATTTTTGACATTGATAATTAATTTTAAATAATTCTCCCTCTCCTGGCTCTGAAATCCTATACCCTCATTTCTATATCTCTCAACTATGTCTCCTTACAATCCATTTCCTCTTCCTTCCTCCCATTCCATTTTGTCCTGTAGTTCCCATGTCCTATTGTTACTACTGTTTCTTTCATTCTAGATCTATTCATTTCACACACACAGTCTGATGCTTACAAAAACTGGACTCTTGCTAGAAGACTCTGCATTACTGACTACTGTTTTTTATTTAACCTGTTTCTTCTCACATGTGGTTCAATATAGGGCTGAATCTTGTCCAAATCACATGTGGCTCTTCAGAAAGTAGTGTGCTAGTGAAGAAAGGAGTGAGACCATACTGTAGTCTCTATGACCCCAGAAGTAATTTTCCCACATTATATTGATTTGTAGAGATTAAAGGGTTATTATTGAGGGAGTCAGACTTATTATTATATTTGGTGGCAGAATTGAGACTTTAGTTCACTCACAATGCTCATATTCATAATGATGACCTTGGCTTATCAAACAAAGATTATTTAAGACTATAGTATCTAAGAATTCAGAGGAATGTAATGGTAAAATCTAGAAAGGATTGCATGTCTTATTTATCTTTAAAACTCCTTTAGTAATTACTAAGTATATTAAATTATTTTCAAATTAGTTAATTTATTAAGATTATCAACATTTTAAACATAATTTTAGTTCCCAAAAAAGGGTTGTCCAGTTATGTGAAGAATTGGAGGAAACTTCATCCCATAGAGGAATTTGATTACTGAATTTTTATATCACAGATTGATAGGTACCTTAGAGGTCATCTAGTTTGTCATTTAATTTCCAAATAAAGAAACTGAGAGCAAGAAATGATTTAGTTTTAAGTATCTGGGTTAGTATCCAAACATATACTCCCTAAAGCTAAATTTAGATTGAGGACTCTTTCAGCTATCCCATATTATAGATCCCAGGATAATACTGAAAATATTTCTTTGTTTGAATTGAATGGGAATTTCTCTACAAATGCACACAAAATAGATCTCCAGTCATGAGAAGGTTATTTTTCAGTTGTGTTTTCAAGCTCAGTACCTTGTTGAGTGGGTGGCTGAAGTAAGAGGATCAAGTGAGTTCAGAATTTTTGAACCATAGTGGGATAGGCTGATTAAAGTGTCCACACTAAGTTTAGTCTTAATATAGTGAATCCATCTCAAAGTGGATGTCTAGTGACATCTTCCTCTATATGTTAAAAATTGAACTATTTCCCCGCCCCAAACTCTTACTCTCTCCAAATTCTCCTGTTACTCTTGATGGCATCACCATCCTCCCAGTTACCAAGGATTGCAACCTAGAGTACTATCCTTGACTTTTTACTCTCTCACCCTCCATAGTCAATCTATTGTCAAGGCCTACATTAATTTCACATTTGAAACATGTCTTAAATATGTCTCCCTTTTCTCTCTGATATTACCGCCACCCTGGTACAAGCCCACCTCAACTCATGCTTGAAATATTCTAATCACCTATTGGTAAGTCTGCCTGCCTCAAGCCTCAGTCCACTCCAATTCATTGTCTATTAAGTTGTAAAATGATTTTCCTAAAGTGCATGTCTTACCATGTAAAACCCCTCCTCAAAAAATTCTAGAGGCTATTATTACTTTCAGAATCCAAAACAAAACCTTCTATTTGGCATTTAAGACTCTTTATTACATACCTCCTCTTACCCTTCCAGTCTTCTTATGCCTCCATTACATATACACTTTAATTTAGTGACTCTGGAATCATTTCTGTTCCATAAACAAAACATTCCATTTATTGGCTCCAAGCATTTTTCTAGCTGTTCTCCATAGCAGGAATGTTCTCTATCCTCATCTTCATTTTCTACCTTTACTAGCTTCCTATACATCCTAATTAAAATCCCAATTTCTATAGAAGAGGTGTCAAACATGTTTCTCCATTTGGACTGTTGTTTACAACATTTTCCAATGCATCGCAAACCTCATTAAAATGTAATTGGGAAGTATTTAACAAAATAAATAAAAGTACAATAGAACATCGATATGTGGTTTTCTAAACCAAGAAGTCAACTACAAGGATGATCCTTATGTATGGTTTAGTAGCCTCATTTCTATTTGAATTTGACACTGCCACTCTACCGGAAGCCTTTCCCAGCCCCACATAATTTTAGTGTCCCCCAGTTGCCCCTAAGAGAAAATAAAAAATCCTTTAGCATTCAAAACCATTCATACCCTCCCTTCCCCTTCCTTTCAAGTCTTCTTAAAATTTAATTTTCAATTCTTCTTACATCTTACTCTCTGCCATGCACTCTTCCATCAGAGACATTATCTACCTTGTTGTTCTATGAACAAGACTTTCCAACTCTCTTCTCTGTATCTATTTCCTCTGGGTTTTCCCCATGCTTGGTATGTTCTCCCTTTTCATCTTTACCTATGGGCTTAGCTGGCATACTTTAAGTCTTTACTAAAATCCCATCCTCCATAGGGAGAAAAGGCATGATTTTAAATTATTTCCATAGGCTTTTTTCAACAATCTTAATTCTGGTGCCTTTTTTTATTTTAATTATTTTATATCAATCCTGTAGTTAGTCCATTTGTACATTTGGTTGCTTGTCTTATCCCCCATTAAATGGTAAGATCTCTGATACCAGGGACTGCTTTCATCTTTTTTTTTTATCCCTGGGACTTAACATAGTACCTGTTATATAGTAAATGTTTAATAAATGATTATGACTGACTCATTGACTAACTTTTTAAGGAAGGGTAAACTGGACCAGGATGAAAGTAGGTTAGAGTTTCTAAGCTAATCAGAATGGCACCCAGACAGTGGGTAGAATGGCTCTTGTACTTACAGTCTAAGCAAGAAAGAGGCCTAGTCTTAAAAAGAACAACAACAACAAAACCTCTTCTCTTTCTTCCTGCTGACTAAGTTTTACACCCTAATCATAAAAAATCCAAAATCAATCTTAATATTCACATTAACCCTTTTAGACACTGGGAAACCACTTAGGGAAACAGTAGAGGCTAAGTGCAATCCAAGTAACTTGAAGGAGTTGTCCCTTCTCAAAGTCAGCAGTAACATTTTATCTCTTTTTTTCTGATCTGATGCTTTATGTCAGGCAAAAGCACTGTGAAGTATCTGCTTTCCTATTCTGCTTAGGGTTTCTTATTTTTCAAGAAGCTTTCAGTCTATGTTAATTATATTCTCTGGACTATCTCATATTCATAGGCAGTAAAATAACAATATAATGAATAAAATGTATTTTTACAGAAGAGTCAGCAGGATATTAACACAATAAACTGATCATCACCATCTATAAACATATGCTGACTTAAGACACAAAAATGCAAACTTGAGTTGTTAAGAATATGACAAGGGGATCGTCATTAATTATAGAAGAGTGCTTGATATAGTGAGGTTAAGTGTTTCTCTAGGAAGGTCCCATTTTGTATTTAACATATGGTAATAGGAGGCCAGCAACATTTTCATTTATTAGGAGGCATGACAACAGCAACATGAATTCTACCATTGCTGAATATTTTGCCTCATAGTTTACCTTAGAAATACAGATACAAATAATCACTTTTTGATTATTTTGTGACATTAAGACTAAAATTCTAGCTAGTCTTTCTAAACTATCTAATGAGTGGTTGCCCATAAGTCAGAAGCTTTGACAAAAGTTAGACTTTTAAGCATTTATTAAGGAGAAAAAGAATTTGGTAAAGAGAGAGAGAAAGGCCTCATTCATCTATCTATTAAAGGGAGAGAGGATATCTAGCTCCCTTCTTTGCCAGTGTCCTCAGGAAAAGAGACAGAGTCAGAGCACCAGGCTCCCCCTTCTTCCTCCCACAAGCAAACGTCACTTACTGATGCCAAAGAAAAGACGCATGGTCTTGCCCTCAAAGACCTTCACCTCATGGCGGAGCTTTTCTATAGTAAGTCTCCAGCAGGTGGAGTCATTCTAATTGTTCCAGTTAAATAATAATTTATATGCCAGAAACACATGAACACACACACTTATACACAATACACACACACATATATGATTTGCAGTATATATTAGACAGGTTGCTGAAGTTGAAATCAAGTGACCAGAATATAAACATAAATCTATTATGTAGCCAAATGAGCAATAACTATCTGGGCTTCAATTTCTTTATCTATAAAATTGTGTTGTCAAATAATCTTGAAGATCTTTTGCAATTTTCAAACTCTAATGATCTTTCACTTCTTCAGCCTGATACAGAGGGAGGAATGTTTGTCTTAGAGTCAGGCATTTTCTGTTCAAGTGCAACTCTTCTACTTACTATCTTGTGGACTTAACTCCTCAAATTTAAACAGAGTTCCTTCTTTACAGAATGAAAGATTTGACTAGATGACCTATAAAATGGCTTGTAATTCAAGATGGCAGAGGAAAGAGAGTGAGCTCTAAAACTCATGACAGGCCACGCAAGAGAAAAACCTGCCCTCTCTCAAACCGAAACACTTGGGACCCCACTATAAGAGGGAGCTAAAAGTCAAGTAAAAAATAGCAGGATGAACAAGAAAAGAAATTTGAGAACAATAGAAATCTTCTTTAGCAACAAGGAAGATGGAGATGCACCCTCAGAACTGGATAACAACCTCAGGGCCCCTACATCCAAAGCTTCCCAGAAAAACATGAATTGGCCTCAGGCCATGGAAGCATTCAAAAAGGGACTTTGAAAAAAAAAGTAGGAGAGATAGAAGTAAGATTTAGAGAGGTGGAGGAAAGAATGGAAAGAGAAATGAGAGCAAATGCAGGAGAGCTATGAGAACATAAGTCAACAGCTGGAAAAAGCCAAATGGAAAAGGAGATAAAAACACTGTCTGATGAAAAGTAGTGCCCAAGAACTATGATTGAACAAATGGAAGCTACTGACTTTATGAGAACCCAAGACATTGTAAATCAAATTGTCTTGAATGAAAAATAGAGGGCAATATGAATATCACCTTGTAAAACAGCTGACCTGGAAATTAAATCCAGGAAAGATACTTTGAAAATCAATGACAATCTGAAAACCATGACCAAAATAAGAGCTTAGACACCATCCTCCAAGTGATTAGCAGGAAAAATTGCATGGAACTCTGGAAGCAGAAGGCAAAATAGAAATTGAAGAATCCACCAATCACCTCCTGAAAGAGATACCAAAAGGAAAACCTCCAGGAATATTATAGCCAAATTCCAGATCTCCCAGGTCAAGGAGAAAATATTGCAAGCAGTGAGAAAAAAGGAATTCAAGTGCTATGGAGCTCCAATAAGGCTAAAACAAGATCTAGCAGCATCTGCATTAAAGGACCCGAGTATATGGAATATGATATTCCAGAGGGCAAAAAGAACGGGGACTACAGCCAAGAATCATGTACCCAGAAAACCTGGGTATGATCTTTCAGAGGAAAAAGAGGAACTTCAATGAAAAAGAGGACTTTCAGGCATTTGTGATGAAAAGACCTGGACTGAATAGAAAATTTGGCTTTTAAATACAAGACACTGGAGAAGCATAAAAAGGTAAACAAGAAAAAGACTTCATGATATTAAAAGATCTGTTTACATTCCTACATGGGAAGATAATACTTCGAACTCATATGGACTTTCTCAGTAAAGAATTCACAGAAGACACAGGTCTGAACTGAATATGAAGGGACAATATCTATAAAGCATTCATGTTATGTTCTTTGTGGAGCAAACAGGGTGGATTGTCTTATGTCTGGGGCCAGATTTGAGATTGGGGCCTCCTGGGTCCAGGGCTGGTTCTTTGTCCACTGGGCCACCTAACCAACCCACGATGACATCTTTAAAATAGGGGTGAGGGGTAGGAGAAATAGACTGGGGAAGAGGGAAGAGGAGAGATGGTCTGGGGAGGGGTAATTCACATGAAGGAAACAAGAAAAAAGCTTATGGATGGGGAGGGGAAGAGGGGGAAGGAGTGAGGGAGTGAGTGAACCTTAATATCATCAGAATTGGCTTAAAGAGGGACTGACATACATACTCAAGTAGGTATAATAATATATTTTTCCCCTGAGGGAAAATGGGAGGGGAGGGAGGTTTGGGGCGGGGGGCAGAGAAGAGAGGAAGGAGTTAAGGGCAGATTGGAGGAAGACACAGTGCACATTGACTCCAAAATCATGATTTCATTTTTGTCCTCTTCTAGTAAGAAGGATAGCAAGGAAAGATCAACCAATCAATTAGTAAACAAGTTAATTAATGCTTACTAAGTGCCAAACACTTCTAAGTAAATGGAAAGGCAAAAACAGTCTAGGCCCTGCAAGGAATTTACATACTAATGGGGGGGACAACATCTACACTAATAGATACATAGAAGTGTAATGATTGGAATGATGCCACCTACTGGAGACTTACTATGGGAAAGCTCCACCATGAGGAAAATGCCTCAGAGGGCAAGGCCATGTGGCTTTTCCTTGGTGTCAGGAAGTGACATTTGCTCATGGATGCTGTCTATCAAGGCTACCAGCCAATCAACTTGAGGTGCCTCCTATTTTCTGGGAGGGGACAGGAAGGAGTAGAGAGGGCCTTGAGCAGAGAGCTCAGTCTCTTTTGGGTTCCTGACTTGATGGTGCTGGTGGCGGCAGAGGACTTCACAAGAAATTTGAGGAAAGATGGGAATGCCAGGCTGTTGGAATTCTGTTCTCAATCTTTCTCTTTCTATTTTTCATAAACCCTTAAAACCTAAAACTCATTTTTATCAGTGATTTTAGTCAGTTTCCTCCAAAACTGGGGGAACAGATTAGAATCCACATTTAGAATTTTAAATTACACAGAAGAAACATACAAAGTGGATAAAACTCTCAAGGGGAAGGCACTATCACTGGTCATTAGAAAAGGTATTCTGGAGAAGATGGAATATGAACTGAGTTTTAAAGGAAATCAGGGATTTTAAGATGAGGATGCGTGGATAAAAGATATTTTTAGGTGTATATAACATACTAAACCTGTTATGTGCAGGTAAGTGCAAAAGCACTGAGTGTTGGGAAATGAAAATTTATATGGCAGGAATGACAAGAATAGTAGTATGGCTAGACCAAAGTCTAGGAAGATAGGAAGGACCCAAGTTGCAAAGATCATTAAATGTAAAGTGGAAGAGTTTACTTCATCCTGAAGAGCCATTGCAGCTTCATGAATGTGGGTAGGGCATCACAAAGTCAGATGTACATTTTAGGAAAATCACTTTGGTAGATAGCTATGTGAAAGATGACTTGGACTGGGGAGGGAGAGCAAAGGGTATGAGGGCCTGAATTAGAGTGGTAGCTGAGGGAAGAGATAGACATGGTATACTTAAAACTTTAAAAATTAGGTGTTTCTCTTAAATCTCTCCTGATCTGAGTTTACCAGGTAGACATGGGTAGGTTTTCATTTACAAATTAATGAAGCAGGGGCAGCTAGGTGGTGCAGTGGAAAGATCACCAGCTCTGGATTCAGGAGGACCTGAGTTAAAATCCGACCTCAGACACTTAACAATTACTAGCTGTGTGACCCTGGGCAAGTCACTTAATCCCAATTGCCTCACAAAAACAAGCAAACAAACAAACAAAATAAATAAATTAATGAAGCATCTTCATTTCAACTGAGATAGTTACATTGAGAGGCAAAGCCCCTAGTATTGATGTGAAGTTTTGGTCAAAATCTTAATTTGATTTTCTTATTTTTTTATATGGTTAGATAGGAGATTAACTAGTTCAACTCCCCATAAGATACTTGGAAAACATAGTTTGTCTACACAGAATGATTTAAATATTTTACAACCATATGGTCTAGGAAGAAGAGTAGTTGACACAACTAAACCAAATAACTTTATTTAGTATGAATATGGCTAGACATATGTGATGTGATTGCCCAATTCACGTTCCTCTATGAATTTTCATGTGTTTTTCTGAGCATAACACATGGCTTAAATCAATAAAAAGACCTTAAGTTGTTCTTGAGTGACTTTAAAAAAAGACAGTCCAGACTTTGAGATCAGTTGCAAGTTAAAAAAAAAAAGAAGTATAAATTTCATGCAAAAAGGAATACTGATAGAGTGAAAGGCTATAAAATGAGCAGGAACATTTTTCATTATTCTGAACTTACATCCAATGATTTTCTTTGCTTTATTGTCAGAAATCAATTAGAAGTGGGAACACCTTGAAGATAAGACTCTGTCTATATGGAAGCCCCTAAACATTTTGAAAATGGGAAAAACTGGCTGAGTTAGTAATTCAGAAATAGCGCAGATAATCAAAATATTCAATTTAAGCTTAAATTATACTACCTTTCATTTTTAACCATGCTACAATTTCCAAAGTTTACTAGACAGATCTTTCTTGATTATTTGGCTTCCATTTATAGATCTGCTTCCTGGATGTCCAAATACTATGCAGTCTTTCTTGGGGAGAACTTTATATTAAAAATTGCTTTAAAAATAATGTATTTGTACTATTTTAAAAAGTTTAAGTACATTTACTCTACAATTATATTAATTACTCTAGCTCTAAGTATTGTGTCTAAGTGCACAGCTACAGCAATGGTCCTTATCTGTTTTGTTTTCTTTCATATAATCCTCTGGTAGTTTGATCAAGCCTATGGACCCCTACTCTGGATAATGGTCTTAAATGCATAAAAGGAAATATGGAAGGCAATTTAATGGAAATTATTTCTATCAAAAACAGTTGTAAAAATTAAGTTTGTGGACCTCTTTAGACAACCAAGGAGTGCATGTAACTTCACATGGAACCTACCTTTCTTGACATAGAGAAAGATACAACTGTAAATAAAATATTAAAATATTTATTTGTCCTAGAAAAAGTTTTCTGTGCTGTTATGCATATTCCCTCTCCCCAAAACATTTAAGACAATTACTGTGCTATTATTCTCCTCCTCCTATTACTACTACTACTACTACTATGACTACTACTGTTGTTGTTGCAGCTGCTTCTGCTAGTTACCATTTATGTAAGCACTTTAAGTTTTGCAAAGTATTTACATAAATACATAGATATTTGCATACATATACATGGATGTGTGTATTTATATTTATATATTTCTATGTATCTGTATGTATGTATGTATATATTCATTCTTTTAGGAATATGTATGTGTGTGTATATATATATATATATATATATATATTTGTGTGTGTGTGTGTGTGTGTATGTGTGTATTACTCCAAAGAGTTCAGGGATGTGGCTGCTACATTTTACAGTTAAGAAAACTGAGGCAGATAGAGATTAAGTGACTTGTCCAGGGTCACTCAGATAGTTACCATTTTAGAAATGATTTTAACTTATTTCAGTCTTCCTCACACAAGGCCCAGGGCTTTATCCACTATTATCACCTAACTCCCACAATAACTCTTCATAATAATTCAGTATTGACTCAATTAAGAAATCTTATTTGTCCTAAATTGATAGGATAATGGCCTTAGAGTTACAAGGCATTGCAACAAACATTTATTTTATTTTTGCCAGCTACATGTAAGGGTAGTTTTCAACATTCGTTTTCATAAGATTTAGAATTCCAAATTTTTTTCCCTCCCTCCACATTAGTCTATCCAGGTTTTTCTGGGATCATCCTGTTTTTCATTTCCTATAGCATAATACCATCCATTCCACTACAATCATATACCACAGCTTCTTCAGTCATTCCTCAACTGATAGACATTCCCTTGATTCCCAATTCTTAGCCACCACAAAGAATTGCTATGAATATTTTTGTACAATTTCCCCCCCTTTTCTTTTTCATGATTACTATTGTTAACTGTTCCCCTCCCTCCTATTCCCTTCCCCATGGTATTTACTTTATTATCTATCTTCTTTCACCCTATAACTCTTCAAAAGGGATCTGCTTCCATCTGTCCCTTCCCCCAATCTGCCCTCCCTTCTTTTGCCCCTCTTTCTTTATCCCCTTCCCCTCCTATTTTCCTGGGGGCTTAGAGAGATTACTCCACCCAATTGAGTGTGTATGTTATTGCCTCCTTGAGCCAAATCTGATGAGTGTTAGGCTCATTTATTGCCCAGATTAAATAGATTATTCCAACAAATTGAGTATATGTTAATCCCTCTTTCAGGCAACTCTGATGAGATTAAGGTCTTTGAGCCTATTCTGATGAATGTAAAATTCATTTACTGTCCTGCTCCTCCCACACCCCTTCTCCCACTCCATAAGCCCTTTCCTGTTTCTTTCATGTGGGATTTCACCCCATGCTATATCTGCCCCTCCCCATCCCCCAGTACATTCCCCTCACCCCGGAATTTAACCCTAAATATGTCATCATGGGGAAGCTAGGTGACACAGTGGACAAAGCATCCACCCCTAACCAAGGGGGATCCCAGCCAAAACCTGGCCTCAGACACAAGATCCCCTGCACAACCCCAGGTATGTCCCCCAACTCCAATTTTTTATGGTTCTCTACGATCTTATATTTGAAAGTCAAATTTGCCATTCAGTTCAGATCTTTTCACAAATACCAGAAAGTCCTTTTTTTCATTGAAGTCCCATTTTTCCTCTGAAAGATCATTCAGTTTTGTAGGATACATGATTTTTGGTTGTAATTCCAATTCTTTTGCTCTCTGAAATATCATATTCTATGTCTTTCAGTCCTTTAATGTAGAAGCTGCGAGATCTTGCGCTATGCTGACTGGTGCTCCACAGTACTTGAATTCTTTCTTTCTGGCAGCTTATAAAATATTTTCTCCATGACCTGAGAGCTGTGAAATTTGGCTATAATATTCCTAGGAATTTTCTTTTGGGGCTCTCTTTCATGAGGTGATGGATAGATTCTTTCAATTTCTATTTTACCTTCTGCTTCTAGAATATGAGGGCAATTTTCCCTGAGAATATCTCAGAAGATGATGTCTAAGCTCTTGCCTTGTTCATGGTTTTCAGGTAGACCAAAAATTTTCAGATTATCTCTCCTGGAACTATTTTCCAGATCAGCAGTTTTTCCAAGAAGATATTTCACATTGCCCTCTATTTTTTTAAATTACCTTGGACTTGTTTTTATTGTCTTGGTTTCACAAAAAGTCACTAGCTTCCATTTGTTCACTCCTAATTCTTAGGCAATTATTTTTATCAGAGAGCTTTTGAATCTCTTTTTCCATTTGGCCAATTTGGCTTTTCAAGCTCTTGACTTTTTTCTCATGTCTTTCCTACATCACCCTCATTTCTCTTTCCATTTTCCCCTTTACCTCTCTAACTTTATCTTCAAAGTCCTTTTTGAGTGTTTCTATGGCTTCAGACCAATTTATATTTTTCTTGGAAACTTTAGACATAGAGACCCTGATATTAACATCTTCCTCTGAGGGTGCACCTTGATCTTCCTTGTCACAAAAGAAGCTTTCTATGGTCCTCAGCTTTCTCTGTCGGCTCATCTTGGCTTTCTTTTACTAGACTTTTAGCTCCTTAAAGTGGGGCACTGTTTCTAGGCTGCAGTATCCCAAGCTTCAGAAGTCCCAGGTGGTATGATTTAAGGAGGAGCAGGTTCTTCACTCAGCTGGCCTGTTCCCTGGTCTGTAGATGACCCCAGACCAACTTGCTAATAAACCAGCTTTGTGTGTTTCCAGTTCTGATGAGCCTGTGCCCCTTCCCCACCTGGGCCACTGCTACTCAAGCCTACCTCCTGGTTCCCAGCAGGGGTGAAAAACCCATGTTCAGCCTTAGTACCAGAATAGAACCCTATAATCTCCCCCCTGCCAAGGGCTCAGCCCTCTCACCAGACTGTGAGCTTAGTTCCAGATGACACTGTTGCTGCAGCTGATTCAGAGGCTCTGGGGGTCTCTTTCTCTGATGAGGCCTTCCTGGGACTGAATCTGTGTCAGGGTGACTTTGGGGTTGGGCTCCACTGCTGTCTCAGCACAACAGCTCCATCCTTCTGACCTTCAAAACTGTCCTTGGATGGAAGCTGACTTCAGCACATTCTTCTGTGGGTTTTGCTTCTCCAGGAATTGTCCTATGGCATTACTTGGATGTTTTTTGGAGTGATTGTGTCATGAGTTCAAGAGCTCACTTGAACTTCTCCATTTTCTATAAGTGACATTTCCACATATGAATGGTATGGTGCTGGCTAGTGGAGAATCTCTATTTTCTTAGTTTTAATTGTCAGGCAATAATTAAAACAGGTGGCAGAGAATCAATGTACAACCTGTTGCATCTGAGCTTCAGAGACTGCAATGAATGCACAATCATCTGCAAATAAAAAGTTGTGCACCAACTCTCCTTCCATTTTAGTCTTGGCTTCTAACCTTTTCAAGTTAAATAATTTACCATCAGTGTAGGAGCTGAGCTGCAACAACATCACTGAAAACATCATGCTAAAAGGCATGGGAGCAAGTACACAGCCCTGCTTCACTTCATTGGTTACTGGGAAAGGGAGACATCATTCAGAATACATGCAAGTACACAATACTGATGAACTTTTCCAGGCAATCAAATTTTGCCATGATCTTCCACAAACCTTCATCACTGATAGTATCAAATGCCTTGGTCAAATCAATAATAAACAGACCACTGTTCTGCTTTTGACATTTCTATATTATTTTGAATGACATAATAGTAATTACTTCAGCATTGTTCAAAGCCAGAGTTATACAGTGCTTTGTTGCAAAGCTCTTTCATTCATATATGTATATGTATATATTTACACACATACAAACATAAGGATATATACATACATTGATGTTTATATATTATTTTAAGTTATGTATATACATACACATATATACACAGACATATATAGACATAAACATACATGTATATGTATACATACACATACATGTGCATATATATATATACCTTAAGATCATTGGATCAGAGCTACAGTTGGAAAGAACATTACAGATTATCAGTTCTTACTCCATCATTTTATAGGTGAAGAAATCGAGTTCCAGAAAAGTTAACATGTCTTTTTTTATTACAACCCCATAAAATAGATGTCATTTATGCTATTATACCCATTTTATAGAGGAAGAAGCTAAGGCTAAGAGAGGAAGAGGTACTTCTCAATAGATAGTTCCTCAAAGAGGAGGATGATACTTCTTAAGGTACCACAACTAGTAGATGGTAGAAACTGGTACTTGAATTTTGGACTTTGGACCCCCTAATTCTAATTTCAATGTAGGGGTAACATGAAATAACATTTTCATGCTTTTACAACTCCTCCATATCCTGAAATAAAAAAATATTTATTCAATTGTTACTGTACCCAGCCTGATTATAAGGTAATTTAAGTGCTATGCAGCCTAGTAATTGCCCTAAACTGTCTCTGAGGATGATTTTTTTCTTTTGGTTTGAAATGGTTATTTTTAATGTATATATTTGAGAGGTGAATAATTCATTTATCTATCAGAAGACTGTTACTATCATTTAACAACTAGAGAAATGAAGATGTGTTTCAAATAAGTGAGATTTTTTTTCTAGATGTATCTAAATTATTTAGTCCCTTTGAATTAGGGGTTTGGAAGGGATCATTGTTGTTGACTTTATATGTTTTCATTTGATTGAAGTTTGTCTTCTTAAAACTTTTCAAGATGACAGTATCTATATTCATTTTGAAAGTTAATTCTTCCATTGTGATGATCAGATTTCCTTTATAAATACCAATGTGAAAAATACTATTAGACAGTTCATAATTATAATATATTTCATGATTTACAAGAATATTTCCTTACTGGTCTAGCAGTACCAGATCTCAAATGGTATTATAAAGTGGTAATTATCAAAACTGTCTGGTGCTGGCTTAGAAAAAGAGAGAGATGGATCAGTGGAATAGAATAGGTACAAATTACACTATAGTAAATGACTATAGTAATTGAATATATGATAAACCCAAAGATCCAAGTTTCTGGAATAAAAACTCATTATTTGACAAAAACTGCTGGGAAAAATGGAAAATAGTATGGCAGAAAACAAGTCTAGACAAACATCTCACACCATATACTAAAATAAGGTCAAAATGGGTACATGATTTACACATAAACAATGATACCATAAGAAAATTAAGATAGCATGGAATCATTTATCTGTCAGGTTTATGGGTATAGGAAGAATTGAGAGCAAAACAAAATGTAAAATAAATCACTTTGATTATATAAAATTAAAATTTTTTTGCAAAAATAAAATTAATGTAAACATGATTATAAGGGAAGCAGAAAATTACAAATAATTTTTGAAACAAATATCTCTGATAAAGGCCTCATTTCTCAATTACAAAGAGAAATGAATCAAATTTATAAAAAATATAAGCCATTCCCCAATTGATAAATGGTCAACAGATAGGAATAGGAAGTTTTCAGAGAAAGAAATAAAAGCTTTCCATAATCATATGAAAAAATGCTCTAATCACTATTAATCAGAGAAATGCAAATTCAAACAACTCTGAGGAATTACCTCACACTTATAAGATTGGCAAATACAATAAAATAGAAAATAATGGGTGTTGGAGGGGATGTGGGAAAGCTGGGATGCTAATCCATTGTTGGTGGAGTTGTGAAAAGAACCACCCATTCAGGAGAGTAATTTGGAACTATGCCCAAAGGGCATAATCTGCATATTGGTTGATCCAGCAATACTCCTGCTAAGTTTATACGCCAAAGCCATCCCCCAAAAGAGAAAAATAACTATTTCTACAAAAATATTTATAGCAGCTCTTTTTGTGGTGGCTAAGACTTGTAAATCAAAGATATGCCCCTCAACTGGATAATGGCTAAACAAGCTGTGATATGTGATGGTGATGGAATATGATTGCACTATAAGACATGACAAGCAGGATGATTTTGGAAAGGCCCAGAAAGACTTGTGTGCACTGATATATCATGAAGGGAGCAGAATGAAGAGAATTTGCACAGAGATAACAATATTGTTTGATGAAAAACTTTGAATAGTCCAAGACGATCCCAAAGGACTATTGTTGAAACATAATATCCACCTCCAAAGAAAGTACTAATATCGATTGAACACAGACTGAATCAAGTTAATTTTCACTTTCTTTCACTTTTTTCTTTTATTCAAATTTTCTTGAACAAAATGACTAACATGGTAATGTTTTACATAATTGCACATGTATAACCCATATCTGATTGCTTACCACATCAGGGATGGGGATGGTAAGGAAGGAAGGATGTATAAAATTTGGAACTAAAATTATAAATAAAAATGTTGATTATTAAAAAATATATATGTATCCTTACAACAAACCTATGAAGGAAGAAATGCAGGTATTATTATCCCCATTTTGTACCTGAGGAAATTGTCTCAGAAAAGTAAAGTGACTTTTTAAGATCATGTACAAGGAATGGAGCTGGCCCTATTATAATTATTACAACTGCTACTACTGCTGCTACTACTACTACTACTTATTAATATTTATGTAGAACTTTAAGGCTTGTGAAATAATTAAAAATATATAATTTGTCTCTTCAAAACAATTAGATGTTACTATTATCTATTTTTTACAAATTAAGAAATGATGGAAACGGATTTAAATGACTTGACCAGGGTCACACAGCTAGTTGATTTATGAGGCTGGATTTGAACACAGGTTTTCCTGATTCCAGGGCCAGGTGCTCTATACATTACTGCCAAACTACCACTTAAATTCAGGTAATTTGTTTCCTGGTAAAGTGTTCTTTCCAGTAGACCAAAATACCTTGAAATTATCAATAAATTGTTGGGAAACCAATTCTTGGATAAATAAAGTTATTTGTACTTTAAATCTCCCTCCCATTTATATACATATACATGCATACATGTATGTGTATATGTATGTGTATTTCTCACTGATATCTCTGTTAAATACAAATAGGTTTCATACTTAGATGTCTGCCATTTAGTTCCCCATATGAAACAGAATATTTGAAAATTCTAAAGAAACATATGGATTACCACCTGGTTTTAAAAGAATTACCTCCCCAAGAAAAACAATTTCAACCATCGTATTCAAGTCCTTATCTAGTATTTATAATGCCATCAAATTCAAATAGCCAGAGCTGTTACAGGCACAGCATGTGTTAGTACAATGGTGTGATTATTAAATGTTTAGAAACCAAATGGCCAGGGAACATGTATACTCTGCTTGATATTTCAAAGTATGCATTTGCTATTTTAATGACAATTTACTTCCCTCCATATTGATCAGGAAGCTATGAATGAATAAATTGAAACTAGTATCTGGGCCACTATGTTTTAAATAAATTCTTTATAGGAAAAGAGTTAACATATTTCTAAGGATAACAAAAAGGAAAAATGACATGCCATACATTACATATAATAGATCTTGACATTTTGTCCATGCCTGAAAATTTTAACAACAATGAATTAGTTTTGGCTGATAACAAGGAACACCTCTAAGATACAGACTTTTAGCAAGAAAAAAACCAATATCTTTAACAAAATAAAAAAAAAACATACACTTGTTGGAAGTACCTGTTATCAGTGTTGAAGGAGTCCCTGATGCTGTTAAATATGAGTACCAGATACTTATCTCAAGTGTGGGTAAGAGTTGCCAATAGTTTATAACTTTGTCATCAAAGCAAGTGTGATGCTCAGCCCATGAACTTGTGGTCTCCCTAACTAGTTCTTCCTTAAGCATATTCCTTGAGAACAAAAGAAGGCCCGGTCTTAGAGCTGTGGTTTCAAACAGAATTCTATTAGATAAGTCCTGGGCTACTTTTCCACAGCTAGGCTGATAGCTTATAAGGCAGTTTTTCTAAATCTTGAACTGCTCAGGTTAAACAGCCTCTTTCCTCAATTCTTGTATGGAATCATGTCTCTTGGCCATCCTTGCTGACTGCATTCCAGCTTTTCAATATCTTTCTGATAATGAAATGCCCCAAACTGAATGTAATCTTCCAGATATTGTCTGTTTGGGTAAGATTATAGTATGATTATCACTTTACAAACTATGGATACAAGATATCTTTTAAATAAAGGCTAATGATGGATCCTAAGATTTTATGCACTTGGGAGGTCCCCTATCACACTGAGAAGCCATAGTGAGCTTGGTGTTTTCTAATACCCATAATTCTTTGTTCTCCTCATGAACTATTTTCAAGTCTCATTTCCCTTCATGTACTCATATTGTTAATCCATTAAACTTATTCCTATCAAACCTCATTTTATGTGTATCAGCCCATCATTCCAGCCTATTAAGATCTTCTGGGATCCTCATTTTATCATACAACTGTGAAATTGCTATGTTATTTATTAATTATTGATTGAGAATTATATCTAATCACTGGAATCTGTACTCATGAATTAGGTTGATTTAAAATATAGTCTGACTACTTAAAAATAGAAGGTCTGATTTCTTTTTTTGGTGGGGGGCGGGGCAATGAAGGTTAAGTGATTTGTCCAAGGTAACACAGCTAGTAACTGTCAAGTGTCTGAGGCTGGACTTGAACTCAGGTCCTCCTGAATCCTGGGCCAGTGCCTTATCCACTGCGCCACCTAGCTGCCCCCTGATTTCTTAATAAAAGTGTAACTTCCTTATTTTTCTGGGCTACAGCTTGAATTCTTGCCCTGGATAAGAGTAGGAGGGGAATGAATCTCTTGGATCATGAGATGGATTGTTTCCACATAGATCCTGGATTGTTTAACATCAGACTTTTCAAAGACCATTTAAGGTAGGTACTATTATCATCTACATTTTACAGGTAAGAAAACTGAGGGAGAAATGTTAAATGACTTGCCCAGTGCAACACAGTGTTTCAGTCCATATTTGAACTTGGGTCTTTTTGACTCCTGGCCGAGCACTCTATCCACTGTGCCATCTAGCTGCTTGCTTTGGGTAGGTGGAAACACAAAATGAGATTGATTTTATACTCTTTTTATTCTGTTTGTAATAATTCCAATTCCTTTTTAAATCAATCAAAAAATGAAATTCAATAATCAGATAACAGATTGACTCTGCTTCCTCTATTTACATATTGTCTCATTTCTCCCTATGATTAATTTTTTTTGGCAGGTTAATGAGGGTTAAGTGATTTACCCACAGTCACACAGCTAGTGTCAAGTGTCTGAGGCTGGATTTGAACTCAATTCCTCCTGAATCCAGTGCCAGTGCTTTATCCACTGCACTGTCTAGCTGCCCCATTCCTATGATTAAAATTTAAAAAAATAAATCTATTGCATGTAGTTGGAAAAAAATTTAATTTTGAATTCAAATTTTTGAATAATACTTTGAGTGATCTAAAACAGAAATGTTTTTGGTTTGGTTTGGTTTGCTTTGCTTCAATAGAACTACAATAGAAGTTTGTTGTCTCTTGAAGTTCAACTTACAAACTCTTCTTTACAAATGTAACCCCTTTGCTACTTGAATATCTGAAAAGGAATTTCCTGATTTCCTGAAAAGAAAAAGCCAACAAAAAAGAACCACAAAATTTTTTTAACATTTTCATGAATTCAAAATCATTTTATGCAATTGTTTTGTTATAATTTTTGGTGGAATTATCTTTCTTTCACCTCAAGAAAAATATCCGAATTGAAGTTGCTAGTTCTTATAACCAGATCATGCTCTGGGACAACATATGTCTTATCCAAATGGAGACAAGTTTAATTCATCTGGTAGGACATAATGGTATGATAGCTATCCATAGGAAGGAATGACATATTCCTCTGAGCAAATGAGTGTTGAGAAACAACATTTTCTGTTTTAACTCAAGCTATTTTGTCTTTCAGTTTTTACTTCAGATTGTTTATTAGAGGTATGTTCTCTGCTCATTTGGAGAGTATTTCAATTCATATACTAAAATTTTAAGAACAATATGTGGGCCATAGAAAGATATATGATTAATAGAGATGCTCTAAACACCTCAATGGAAATCAATGGAGCATTAATCCTACTTTGGTAGCATACTGAATATAAATTTATCCCAGTAATTCCTGCCAAACTTCTAAAGGATTTCTATAATATCCCCATGAAATCATAACAATGCTTTCACTTATGCACTGTTTTTTTAAACCTAAGAATTTAAACCATTAATTAAGCTCACAGCACCTGTGTGAGTTGGATTTAGTTTTATCCCTGCTGTTGCAAAAATCTTACCGAATAGAAGCAAAAATTAAATGCATTCACACAAGGTCCCTTGACAAGGCAGGTGAGGTGCCTTAAATGAAACTTGGGAATGTTTTGACCAAGCCTTGATGTTAATTATTATTCAGGAGTTTTATTGATGTTTAATGAAAAGACAATGCTCTTAAAAAGCAATTATTTTAAAATGATAAATAGGCCTGAAAAAACCCACAAATTTCCCTGTGTGTCTAACTCCCAACTGGTTTATTGTTCAAAGAGTTATGGGAAAATTAATTTAGGAATGATTTGCTCTACTGGAGACTCTACCAAAATAATGGAGTTTTTCTAGCACTTATATCATGTGCCTTGAAAAAATAAATGTTTTTTAGAGAACTGATGAAACAGGCTTATGATCTTGCTATGACTTACATTTCTGAATTGTAAGTTCTCTCAATCTAATATGATTATGAAATATCTGTAGGGACAGGTCTCAAATGATGGATAAAAGTCCTTTTTAAAAGTATTAGAGAGAGTAGTGGATAGAGGGTGAGTCTTGGAGCTAGCAAAATCTCAAGTCAGATACCTGCTACATAGTGATTCTAGTGGATTCACATAATCTCCCCTGAGTCAGATTCTTCACTGCATAATTGGGATAATAAATTTCAGTGGCAGAGATGAGAATCAAGTGCAATTAAAACTAAATATTATTGTTCTATTATCCGTTTCCCAATGTCTCACATACAATATACTTAGATACACCTTCTCACACTTCTAGAAAGTATATGGCAGTGCCAAAAGGGACATCCAGGCAAATTCCATTTCTAGATGTACCAAATAACCCACACCAGTTCCAGTTTCTTCTAGCACTTTCATTTCAGATTCTTTGTATAGACCACCTCTTTGTCTATAGATTAGAAACCTATTTTCCAGGATTGTCAGCTCTCAGGCCTTTGTGGAGTTCCCACAAGCATCTGAGGCACTTGGTTTCCAAAAATGACTAAGATGAGCCACCCTGACTCACTATTGCAATAAATCTATCATCCAATACTATTTTTCATATGGAACACAGCTACGGAAGCCTCCTTTTCTCATTCTTATATTCCATAGAATTAATTTGCATTCTGTCAGAGTTTCATCACACATGGTGTTCTGAAACAATTAAAGGAAAATTGCACCCACTTTGCAATAAGACTTTTAATGCCAATTATCATTAAAACCCCGATTTCCAAATATGTTTCACAGTTTATTCATGCTGGGAAATGCTTCTTGTCATTCTAACTTCCAGGCTTCTTGACAGAACAAAATATATGTGTTATTTCACTTTAAATTCTGTAACACAAAAGATTTGGCAATAAGGCTACTTTTCAGTGTAATCTATACACAGGCTTATGGAGACTAGATTTTTAGAAAATACAACCAACTGATACTATATGCCAAATTCTGATTTTAAGTTTTGATCCTGAGTTAAATAAAAGATCCATAAAGCAAACATGCCTGTGGAGCATATCTATTGCTTGCTTTACTAGGTGCAGATTTTTGTTCATCAACATGCTTGTTGAAACTTGCATTTTGTACTGTTCAATTGATTAACACTGTATTCAGCTTCCCTAGCTCCCTAACACAAATGAATAGTTAATGACATTTATATAACTTTTACTATGTGTTAGGCTATGTGCTAAGCTCTTTACAATTATCTTATTTGATCCTTACAACAAATTTTCAAGGTAGGTGTGTATGTGTATAAACACATAGATGCATACATACATATACACACATATCTATATATGTGAATATACATATTTACATCTACCTTATATATGTGTGTATACATACACACATGAATACATAATGCATACATATGTATATATTCTTATTATATTCTCTAGGTACCTCTCTACCCTCAATTGCAACTCTGAAACTCTTTTTATCTAGGAAATAACTAAAATTAAATAAGTTAGCTAGACAGCACCAAACTATCTTAAATTGAAATTAATTCATATAATGCAAGTCATGTAATATAAATAACATGTTATATTGAATATTATAAAGGATAAAATAGAAGTAGAAAAGTTTTGATCCTGCATCAAGGCAAATGTTGAACCCATGAAGGATAGATGTCTTCTGTTTGCTTCTTGAAAAGATATAGAGGGAGAGATTTATTTGGAAATGAAATTAAAGTGAAAACAAACTATATCAATAAATATATGATAAAAAAGAAGAAAGTAGGGGGAGAACAGGGAAAGAGGAATTCTCTTAACTTCCTAAGCAGTTCATATTAGCATTTTAGGACAATGACTACCACAGAAATAAAGTGCAAGTATTTCCTTTTCTTAGGTGTTCTATCAAATTATGATAAACACAATATAGTATAGTGAAAAGATAGCACTGACCCGAAAATTCAAAGACATGTTCTAGCTTCAACTCTGCTATTGACTAGCTTTGTGTCCTTTGTCAAGTGATGTTGTTTTTATGATCCTGTTTTCTTTTGTAAAATATCAATTTCATCCAAATACTCAGTGATTTCACTAGTACAATGAAGGCATTAATTCAGATGATTTCTATGTACTCTTTTGTTTTTAAATTATAAAAGTATTTTATTATTTTCCCCTTATATGTAGAGATAGTTTTCAACATTTGTTTTTATAAGATTTCTAGTTTCAAAATTTTCTCCCTCCCTACCCTCACTCCCCGCCTCCCCAAGACAGCAAGTAATCTGATATAAGTTATATATGTACGATAACATTAAACATATTTCTGCATTAGTCATATTATAAGAGAAGAATCAGAGCAGAAAGGAAAAGCCTCAAAAAAGAAAAACAACAGCACCAAAAACAAAAGAAATAGTATTGTTCAATCTGCATCCATATTTTGCAGTTCTTTTTTTTTTCTGGATTTGGATAGCACTTTCCATCATGAGTCCTTTGGAACTATTTTGTACCATTGTATTGTTGAGAAGAATTTGTCTATCACAGTTGATCAACATATAATGTTGATGATACTGTGTACAATGTTCTCCTGATTCTGCTCATCTCACTCATCATCAGTTCATGCAAGTCCTTCCAGGTTTCTCTGAACTTCTCCTGCTCATCATCTCTTACAACACAATAGAATTCCATTCACTCATATACCACAACTTGTTCAGCCATTCCCCAACTGATGGACATCCCCTCAATTTCCAATTTCTTGCCACCACAAAGAGAGCAGCTATAAATATTTTTGTATGTCTGGGTCCTTTTCCCTTTTTTATGATCCCTGTGGGAAAAAGACTCAATAGTGGTATTGCTGGGTCAAAAGGTATGTACAGCTTTATAGCCCTTTGGGCATAATTCCAAATTGCTCTCTAGAATGGTTGCATCAGTTCACAGCTCTTCCAACAATGCATTAGTGTTCCTATTTTTCCACGGCTTCTCCAACATTCATTATTTTCCTTTTTTGTCATATTAGCCAATCTGACAGGTGTCAGATGGTGCCTCAAAATTGTTTTAATTTGCATTTCTCTAATCAATATTGATTTAGATCATTTTTTCATATGGTAATAGATACCTTTCATTTCTTCCTCAGAAAACTACCTGTTCATATCCTTTGACCATTTCTCAACTGGGGAATGACTTGGATTCTTATCAATTTTATTTAGTTCCTGATATATTTTAGAAATGAGGCCTTTATCAGAAGTACTGGTTATAAAAATTGTTTCCAGGTTTTCTGTCTCCCTTCTAATTTTGGATGCATTGCTTCTCTTTGTATAAAACCTTTTAAATTTAATGTAATAAAACTCATTCATTTTGCATTTTATAATATTCTTTACCTCTTGTTTGGTCATAAACTGTTCTCCTTTCCAGTGATCTGAGAGGAAAACTATTCCTTCCTCTCCTAATTTACCTATGTTATCACCTCTTATCTCTAAATCATATACCCATTTTGACCTTATTTTAGTGGAAGATGTAAGATGTTGGTCTATGCCTAGTTTCTGCCATACTCTCTTCCAGTTTTTCCAGCAGCTTTTGTCAAATACTGATTTCCTATCCCATGTAAAGTATTAATTGTTATTTGAGGTTTTTATGCTTCAGCACACACTGGCCTGGGGCTCTGAAAACTTCATGGTGCTCTACCCACTGGTTGTAGCCATAGCCAGGGCTCTGGCACCTCATGTCATCACCACTCGCTGATTCCTACATGGGCCTGGCAAAATTATAATGATTGGAAGCCTAGTGAGGGCAGTCATGTGATTGTCAGAGTGGCCATCCCATTGGCTGGGGCAGTGTGGGGTGTTTCTAGGTTTGGGGGAGGAGAATTGGGCATTCAAGGTGGAAGCTGGAAAGCAATAGGCGTTCTGCTGTGTATTTTCAGCTGATTTCTGGGCAGTGGTATTTTTTCAGGTATTATAATTTCCCTTTCCCCATTTTATTTCCTTTCCCTTGATCCTACTGATCCTGTTTGTGTTTTTTTTTTAAGTTCATTCTTGTTAAAATAAATCTTGTTCTGTTTTGAGGGAGGCTGCCGGTCTCCTTCCTTGCTCCAATATTGCAGGCTAGTCACTTAGCTACGACTCCCCAATTAAAAATTGGTCCCCACACCCAGAAGCTGGAGTCTTTGGGTTTATCAAACAGTACATTACTAAAGTCATTTACTACTGTGTCTCCTGTGCCTAGCCTATTCCATTGATCTTCCACTCTATTTCTTAGCAATACCAAATAGTTCTGATAGCTGCCACTTTGTAGTAGAGCTTCAGATTTGGTACAGCTAACCCACCTTCCTGTGCATTTTTTTTTCATTAGTTCCCTTGATATTCTTGACCTTTTGTTTTTCCAGATGAATTTTGTTATTATTTTTTCTAGCTCAATAAAATAAATTTTCGGTAGTCTGATTGGTATGGCACTAAATAAGTAAATTAATTTAGGTAGAATTGTCATTTTTACTATATTAGCTCTGCCTATCCATGAGCAATTGATAGCTTTCCAATTATTTAGATCTGATTTGATTTGTGTGAAAAGTGTTTGGGAGTTGTGTTCATATAGTTCCTAGGTTTGTCTTGGCAAGTAGACTCCCCATTATTTTCTATTATCTACTGTTACTTTAAATGGAATTTCTCTTTCTATCTCTTGCTGCTGGGCTTTGTTGGTCATGTATAGAAATGCTGATAATTTATGTGGATTTTTTTATATCCTGCTACTTTGCTAAATTTGTTAATTGTTTCAAGTAATTTTGAGTTGATTCTCTAAGTATAACATCATATCATCTGCAAAGAGTGATAGTTTTGTTTCCTCCTTGCCTGTTCTAATTCCTTTAATTCATTTTTCTTCTCTGGTTGCTAAAACTAATATTTCAGGTACAATATTGAAGAATAGAGGTAATAAGGGACATCCTTGTTTCACCCCTGATCTTATTGGGAAGGCCTCTAACTTATCACCGTTACATATAATGCTTGCTGATGGTTTTAGGTAGATACTGCTTACTATTTTAAGAAAAGCTCCACCTATTCCTAAGGTCTTTTGTGTTTTTATTAGAAATGGGTGTTGTATTTTGTCAAAAGCTTTCTCTGCATCTATTAAGATAATTATATGATTTTCATTAGTTTTCTTATTGATGTGGTTGATTATATTAATAGTTTTCCTAATGTGGAGCCTGCCATGCATTCATGGTATAAATTCCACCTGGTCATTATGTATTATCCTGGTGATCACTTGCTGTAATCTCCTTGCTAATATCTTATTTAAGATTTTTGCATCAATATTCATTAGGAAAATTGGATGATAATTTTCTTTCTCTGTTTTTGCTTTGCCGGGTTTAGGTATCAACACCATATTTGTTTCATAAAAGGAATTTGGTATAACTCCTTCTTCACCTATTTTTCCAAAAAAATTTGTATAATATTGGCATTAATTGTTTAAATATTTGGTAGAATTCACCTCTAAACCTATCTGGCCCTGGGGATATTTTCTTAGGGAGTCCTATAAAGGCTTGTTCAATTCCTTTTTCTAATTTTGGCTTATTTAATGATTTTATTTCCTTTTCAGTTAACCTGGAAAATTTGTATTTTTGCAAATATTTATCCATTTCATTTAGATTGTCAAATTTATTGGCATACAGTTGAGCAAAATAGCTCCCAATTATTGCTTTAATTTCTACTTCATTGGTGGTGAAATCACCCCTTTTATTTTTGGTACCTATAATTTGGTTTTCTGCTTTCTTTTTTTTAAATCAAATTAACCAATTGTTTATCTATTTTATCATTTTTTTCATAAAAGCATGTCTTAGTTTTATTGAATAATTCCATATTTTTCTTGCTTTCAATTTTATTAATTTCTCTTTAATTTTCAGGGTTTCTAATTCAGTATTTAATTGGGGATTGTTAATTTGTTCTTTTCATTCATTGATCTCCTCTTTCTCTTTCTTATTGATGTAAGCAGTCAGAGATATAAAATTTCCCCTAAGCACCGCTTTGGCTACATCCCATTGATTTTGGTATGTTGTCTCATTATTGGCATTCTCTTGGATGAAGTTGTTGTTTGCTTCTATGATTTTTTGTTTGGCACACTCATTCTTTAGAATTAAATTTTTAAATTTTCAATTAATTTTCAGTCTACCTTTCCATGGCTCTTTATTACATGTAATTTTTTATTGCATCATGATCTGGGAAGGATGCATTTATTATTTTTGCCTTTCTACATCTGACTATGAGGTTTTTGTGTCCTAATACATGGTCAATTTTTTTAATATGTGCCATGTACTGCTGAAAAAAATGTATATTCCTTTCTATCCCCGTTCAATTTTCTCCAGGTATCTTTCATGTATACCTTTTCTAATGTTCTATTCACCTCTTTAACTTCTTTCTTGTTTATTTTTTGGCTAGATTTATCTAATTCTGAGAGGGGAAGAATCAGATCCCCCACCAGTATAGTTTTGCTGTCTATTTCCTCTTGTAACTGATTTAAATTCTCCTCTAAGAATTTGGATGCTATACCACTTGGTGCATATATGTTTAGTATTGATATTATTTCATTATCTATAGTACCTTTTAGCAATATGTAGTTTCCTTCCTTATCTCTTTTAATTAGATCTATTTTGGCCTTTGCTTTGTCTGAGATAAGGATTGCTACCCCTGCTTTTTTTTTTTTTTACTTAAGCTGAAGCATAATCTATTCTCCTCCAACATTTTACCTTTACTCTGTGTGTATCTCTCTGCTTCAGATGTGTTTCTTCTAAACAGCATATTGTAGGTTTCTGGTTTCTAATCCACTCTTCTCTTTGCTTCCCTTTATGGCAGAGTTCATCCTATTCACATTCACAGTTATTATTAATAAACTTCTATTCCCCTCCCTTCTATTTACCCTCTTTGTACTTTTCCCCCTTTCTTTCACCCTATTCTTTCTCACCAATATTTTGCTTCTTACCCCTGCCTCTCCCAATCTGCCCTCCCTTTTATCACCCTCTACTTTTTCTTTACCCTTTTCTCCCTTGTTTCTTTTCTCTCTTCTATCAGTCCTCCCTTTACCCCTTACCCTCTTACTTCCCTAAAGAATAAGCTAATTTTGTTCATCCAAATGAATGTATATGTTATGCCCTCTGTGAATCAAATCTGGTGAGAGTAAGGTTGAAGCAATGTTCACCCCTCCCTTCTTTCCCTCTATTGTAATAGGGTTTTTTTGCACCTCTTCATATTATGTAATTCACCATGTTCCACTTCCCCTTTACTCTTATCCCCATAAACTTCCTTTTTTAACCCCTTAATTTTCTTTATATCATCACATCAAAAACAATTTTTATTTATACCCTCTGTGTATAATCCTTCTGTCTGCCCAAATACATATACAGTTCTCAAGAGTTATAAGTATTATTTTCCCATGTAGAGATGCCAACAGTTTAACCCTATTGGGTACCCCCCCCCCCATTTACCTTTTCTCTTGAGTCTTGTATGTTAAGATCAAATTTTCTATTCAGTTCTGGTCCTTTCATGAGGAAACCTTGAACATCCCCTATTTCATTGAATGTCCCTCTTTCCCCTGAAAGGGAATGATCAGTTTTGCTGGGTGATAGATTCTTGGCTGTAATCAAAGCTCCTTTGCCTTCCAGAATATCATGTTCCAAGCCTTGTGATCCTTTAATGTTGAAGCTTCCAGGTCCTGAGCAATCCTGACTGTGGCTCCATAATATATAAATTGCTTCTTTCTGGCTGCTTGGAGTATTTTCTCCTTCACCTGATAATTCTAGAATTTGCCTACAATATTCCTTGGAGTTTTCCTTTTGGGGTTTCTTTCAGGAGGTGATTGGTGGATTCTTTCAATAATGATTTTATCCTTTGATTCGATAATATCAGGGCAGTTCTCCTTGATAATTTCCTGAAATATGGTATCTAGACTCTTTTTCTGACTATGGCTTTCAGGCAGTCAAATAATTCTCACATTGTCTCTTCTGCATCTGTTTCCCAGGTCAGTTGTCTTTCCAATGAGGTATTTCAAATTTTCTTCTATTTTTTCCTTCTTTTGATTCTGTTTGACTGATTCTTGGTGTCTCACGGTGTCCTTATCTTCCAACTATCCAATTTTACTTTTTAAAGCATTGTTTTCTTCAGTAAGATTATGCACTTTTTTTCATTTGGCCAGATGGGTTTTTTAAGGAATTGTTTTCTTCAGTCCATCTTTGTGCTTCCTTTCCCGAGCTGCTGATTCTTTTTTCATAATTTTGTGTTCCTTTCATTTCTCTCCCCATTTTTCTTCTACCTCTCAGTTGATTTTGAAAATCCTTTGTGAGCTCTTCTAAGAAAACTTTTTGATCTTGAGACCAATTCATCTTCCGTCTTGAGGCTTCACATGTATGCAATTTGAGAATATTGTCCTCATCTGAGTTTGTGTTTGCCTCTTCCCTGTCAACACATAACCTCTCAATGGTAAAGCTCTTTTTTGTTTCTTACTCATTGAAGTAATTTTTGTTGAGTTTTTAAAGTTGAAATCTGCTCTGGGGGCACCATGGTCCCTGTTTCAAGCTTCTTGTGCTGGGGCATAGGGGCTGTGTCACTGGCTTTCTACACTGAGGCCTTTATGGCTTGTGGATTTCTTGCTGCCCTGGGCTTGCTCATTGAGCTTGCTCCCAGAGTGCTGCAATGATCAAGCCTGGTTGTGCCTGTCCTGTGGGTGGCCCTCTAGTTGGCAGCCTGCACTCTCACCTGGTGCTGGTGGGTCTCACCACTGGCCTTCTGTGCCACCAGCTTTTTGAGCAAGGTTCCAGGGGTCTCAATTGCTCAGCTGTGGCCTACAGCTTCCTGCTGACTTGCCCTGACCTGCTCCATGCTGTGCTGCACTGAGGTATGCCGTGGCTCCCTTTTCCCTGAGTGAGACCAAACTTTCCTGAAGTTTTCTAAATTATCTCAGGTTGGAAGACTGTGTTTCTCTGTCTCTTTGCAGGTTCTGTACTTTCAGAATCCATCCAGAGGCTTGATTTAATGTTCTTTTTGAGGGTACCGAAGGAGAGCTCAGATAACTCACTTGCTTCTCTCAGCCATCTTGGCTTTGTCACCTCTATTTACTCTTGAAGCTCTAAATCCTATGATTTTTCTCATTTCATCACACACTTCATTCAACTATCAATGTGGCGTTTCTAAAGTAAGGTCTGATCATGTCATTCCCCTACTCAGCAAACTCCAATGATTTCTTATCACTTTTCAAATCAGATATAATATCCTGTTTCACATTCAAAGGCCTTTATAACATACCTCTTCACACACTTTTATAATCTTTTTCTTACACAACTCCCCATCTCATATACACTTTAATCTAGTGATCCCAGTCTCTTTGTTGTTCCTTGAAGAAGACATCTCTCCCTGTACTCCCAGATAGGTTTATTGGCTGCCCCTCATGCATGGAGTACCTTCTTTCCTAACTATTGGAGCAGCTATTTATCAATATGAAAAAAAAATACAACAGGTTGTTATATTCCTAGGGCATGTATCTAGGAAATGACAAAAACCTCCCACCTTGTCAGAATACTTCCTACTTCTAATGGTTCATGTGGGATTTTATTTATAACACTGCCAGAAGGAAACCAGAAAACATTAACAAATATTATGAAATGTTGAGCAAGTAACAGAAAACCACAATGGCACAGGTGGTGTATACCTCACACATGTCCATCAAACATAAGGCATATAAAAGAAAAAGGCAGAGTAAGGTAGTAGATAGTTGATTAAGAGGGTTCTTGGGAATAGAATTAAAATTTCTGGTTTATGACTTAAAATGTTGAAAGGATAGCTCATTGACTAGGGATTGTCTTTAAAAAGTTGAGATGAATATGTTTGATAGAGTCTTGAATATCTAACCAATATAGTTTCAAAGTAAAGAAATGAATAGACTACAACTGACTCAGTATAAGCCCACATGTAAGAATCCATTGAATGTAGGTATGTTTAGAAAATATAAATGTAAAAATGGATAATAAAATAGAAATGTAAATATAGATAAGAAATAGAATATGAAAGCATGGCATAGGGCTAAAAATAATGTAAGAGAGAGAAACATTTTTTTTTAAAAGAGAGAGAAATTAAAATGAAAGCAACTCTGAGGTTCTTCCTCACTTTCACCAGAGAGGTTTTTCTTTTCTTTTTCTTTTTTCTTTTTTTTTTTAAGTGAGGCAATTGGGGTTAAGTGACTTGCCCAAGGTCACACAGTTAGTAAGTGTTAAGTGTCTTAGGCCAGATTTGAACTCAGGTACTCCTGACTCCAGGGCCAGTGCTCTATCCACTGCACCATCTAGCTGCCCCTCAAAGGGGTTTTTCTAAAACATAAAAAGACAAATGTTGAAGGGCTGTGAGAAAAAAAAGCACATTAATGTTTTAAATTGATATAGCCAATCTAAGGCAATTTGGAACTATATCCCACCATATGACAAAACAACAAATATTTTTGACCAAACAATACCACTACTAAAGCTAAATTCCAAAGACATCCAAAGAAATAAAAAAAAGAAATGAAAAAAATAAAAGTGATCCATATTGTCAAAGTATTTATAGTAGATCTGAGACTTATAGTCTTCTTTTCCTTCCATATTGTGGTATGAAGAGACTGAGAAATGTCATGGCACTTTATGCTCTTGACAGAGCTGCGCCCTATAACTAGGCTGCTTACTGGTCCTGTGATTTTTGATTTAACATAGGTGGTGGTAGCAGCATGAACAACAGATAGAAGCAGTCTGTAGAGACAAAAACATAACAAAATAAAACAAAAACCCCAAACCAAACCAAAACAACCAACCAAACAAACAAAATAAAACCTCCTGAAAATGAAGGCTGTTCCTGTCAATTGAGGAATGGAAAAACAATGTATGGTATAAAAATACAATCAAATATTATTATGCCATAAGAAAATAAATGTAAAGTTTCAAAGAAACTTTAAAAACATATTAAATGATGCGGAATGAAATGACCAGAATAAGGAGAGCAATTCATACTTAGCAACAATTCTATAAAAACAAACAACTTTGAAAGAATTAAGAACTCTGATCAATATAATCACCCTGTGATTCCAAAGGATTAATGAAAAAGAATATTATCTACCTCCTGACAGAAAAGAGATCAACTAAATGTGCAAAATGAGATACGTATTTTTGTATCTTGCCAATAAGGGCATTTGTTTTGCCTGATCAAACATCTGATATATATATATATATATATATATATTTTTCCTTTTCCTTTTCCCTCTTTTGGAATGGAAGGAGGAAGGAGAAAAATATATTTTTATTAATAAAAAAGTAGAATTTAATACAATAATGATTAAATTAAATTAGATAACTATGGTCTGGTAAGCTCAATCAGCAGGCCTACCAACTCTTTTCTACCTTGGTGCATTAAAACAAACAAACAAAACTGCTCCTTTTAAACTACCTATTTCTGAGGAATTAATTAGTTGTAAAGGCCTATTTTTCTTTTAATGTTTTGGGGAGTCAACTAGTAGACTTTTTTGAAGGCCCTTCACCCATAACTATCACTAAGAGCAAGCCTGCACCACCCCAGAAGCTACTATTCAATGCTATTCCTGATGGCAGGTCAGAGTGGGTTCCCCTACAGATTTGTTATCTGTAAAGGGATCATATAATTTTACTACCCCAAACTCAGAAACAATAAGTTAAGTAAGTCCCAATTGCTAACTGATTCTTTTTCATTTGTGCAGAAAGTAAAAGAATGGTATATCAGAAAAGGGTAGTTGGTGATTATGAGTCCTTATCCAACATTAGGTTGCCCAGGAACAGCAAGCTTAAGGGAATATTATTACCAAATATGAGGTTGGCCAAGAGTAAGCCTCCTTCTGACTCCACGTTACACAGGCATAAAAGCTTGGGATAAAGGAAAATTGCCAGGAAAACCAGAAATGGCCAGGCCTCATTCCCAAGATTCTAGTTGTAGAACTCACTTTGGGTAATCATGGAAACCAATTTGTCCACATATTCAGGACTTTTCATTATTGTCAGTTGCACATACTAAACACTAGACCTGAAGAACTTTAGGAAAAAATGAATTATAGTGCTGTTAAGTGGCACTTTCCAAACTGATACTACCCTCATTACTGTGTATATACACTCTGGATTTCTTAAAAACAAACAAAATATGGTATTCATAAGAAATGACTTTTTTTTTTTAGTGAGGCAATTGGGGTTAAGTGACTTGCCCAGGGTCACACAGCTAGTAAGTGTTAAGTGTCTGAGGCCAGATTTGAACTCAGGTACTCCTGACTCCAGGGCCCGTGCTCTATCCACTGTGCCACCTAGCTGCCCCTGAGATGAATCTTTTTGACCTGGAAATGTTAGTAGCAATATGTCTTTCAAAAACTCCAAACCCTTAAAGAGACAAACCTAGATTAAAAAAATGCTTTATGGATAAAGTATGTCTGGTTGCAGATTAAACCATTTAAAGGGTTCAACATGTACTAATTTGAATGGAGATATTTACACATCACCAAGAAAACTCATCAAATATAGAAACCATTGTGTGTGTGGGGCAAAGTAATACAATTATGATTATCAATATTAAGTAACATCAAGTTTATTAAAATTTTATAAGTTACCCCCATTATTAACCTAATCAGCACATTTCCTGGAAATATCTCCCCTTGGAAATTTTGGAATAAGTCTCATTCTCAGGGCATCTCTGAAGGCTGTTCTTCACAGTAAACCTATTTCTCTAGTTCCAAGTCACTCTTTTCCCCTCCCAATTACATGTAAAGATAGTTTTCAACTTTCATTTTTGTAAGATTTTGAGTTCCAAAATTGCCCCCACTCTCTCTTCCCTCCCCCATTCCTGAAGTCTGCAAACAATCTGATATAGGTTATACATTATAATCATGTTAAACATATTTCCACATTAGTAATGTTGTATGAGAAGAATTCAGATGAAGAGGGGAAAAAAACAAAAAAAAAGAAATAACAAAAAAGCAACAATAAAAATGAAAATAGTATGCTCTCATCTGCATTCAGACTTCATAATTCTTTTTATGTATGTTAAGAATATTTTCCTTCATGAGTTTTTTGGCATCATTGTATTGCTGAGAATAACTAAGTGTATCACGGTTGATCATCACACAATGCTGTTGATACTGTGTATAGTGTTCTCTTGGTTCTGCTCATTTAATTCAACATCAATTCATGTAAGTCTTTCCAGGTTTTTCTGAAATCTGCCTGCTTATCATTTCTTACAGCACAATCGTATTCCATTACATTCATATACCACAGCTTGTTTAGCCATTCCCCAACCGATGGACTTCAATTTCCAATTATTTGACACCACACTAAGAAGAGGTATAAATTTTTTGTATATAATCTCTTTGGGATATAAACCTAGTAGTGACATATATATATATATATATATATATATATATATATATATATATATATATATATATATATATATATGTATGTATGTGCATCCTAGTCCTTAGATTTCTAACAGTTGAATTTTGTTGCTTTCTTTCTTTCTTTTTTTTTTTTTAGTAAGGCATTTGGGGTTAAGTGACTTGCCCAAGGTCACACAGCTAGTAAGTATTAAGTGTCTGAGACCAGATTTGAACTCAGATACTCCTGACCCCAAGGCCAGTGCTCTATCCACTGCTCCACTTAGCTGCCCCATTATTTCTTTCTTAATGTTTACTACTCACAAATTTTTAAACACTTTTACAACTTTATCTTATATTTCCTTTTTTGGGAGTATATATATTATCCTCATATCATCTTAAAGAATGAGATATTTTAAGGTCCTTATTTTATACCCAAACATATAACACTTAAGAAGGTGGTGGCAAGCCTAAGAATTCATTTTCTTAGTTACTCTGGAAATGGAATTTACTACAATTCTGGTTAAAATAGTACGATCTTTCATATTTGTATCCTATTATAGTCACTCAGAGATGTTTTACTATTAACCTATTAATTAATAGATTCAGTATTGCAATGATAAAACTTTACACTGTTTAATTGCCCTGATTTAATAATTTTGCCATGAAAGAAAAAAAGGACATGATTATGACAATATCATGACTGTTCCTTCAAAGGCACAGATTAATCTGACCATAGCCATAATAGAGGAAAAACTCCCATAGCTCTGTCAAACAGATATCTATCTACCCATTGTAGTTCTCAGACTGAAGTCGCTTTGAATAGTATATGGCATTCTCCTTTTATTGTGCAATACTGGCATCATAACAATTCAGACAATCATACATGAAATTAAAACTTAAAACATTGTACATTATAGTCCCAAGAGATTTTACTTCAAATAGGAAAATTTTGCTAATCACAGTTTAGGGTTAATTTATTATTTTTCTCATGTTTTATTAACAGTTAACAATGAGCACATATAAAGACATTTCATTTATCCTTCATTTGTAAATTAAGAATAACCATGTCATGGAATTTCACACATACAATGAATACATGGTAGTTGACTCCAGACTCCAGAAAAATTCTGGTCACTACACACCTCCAATCTGTATTACCTATATTATCTTTGGCAAAATTACAATGTAATATATAGAAAAGATGAAACAAAACTTATTACCAGTCAGATGACATCAGTTCAGTTGAGTATATTTTCAAATTATCTTACATAATCACTTTTGACTTATATTATGATGATATTCAAGACCAATATAGATTACTTAACATTTGTTAATATTTATACAGTGCTTACTATTTGCTTAACTAAATTTGTTCAACTTTGATAACATTGAAGGAAGCATGATATAATTATTTTTGTAATACTAATTGCCACAGTATTCTTATTTGTTTAAAGTTTAAATCCCTTATTTTATAGACATTAATGCTTACTCAAATTGATTTGGCACAAGCAGCAGAGATTAGGATGATGCAGTTAAGCAAAGAGGAATGTTATAATGTGATTTTAGTACTGCACCATGGGTATGGTTAACATTAACTGTCATTAATGTACAGTCATTCTGAAGTGACCCTGCATTTTATCCTTGCTTGACTTTGTGGAAAATGGTTCTGCAGGATAAGGCAATACCCATATGTTCTAGTTGTATTTCCTTAGTGTTAGGCTCATCTCCTCATAATAACTATGTGACAGCAGCCTCCACCCATGTTCACTTACCCCATCTCCTCATTAGAATGGTGGACCAATTCAAATATTTAAGCCAGGATTGAGGAAACATTACTCCCACCTCCTCCTCATCACATGATCTAAATACCTTTGTCCTTATATCCTGTCAAGAAAAGAGTACTTATTTTGAATCCCAGGTTGGCCTAGTAGGCTGACCAACAAATACTGTTTTGCCTTGGTTTATTTAAAAAAAAAAAAAACACCCACCCTTTCCAAATTTCTCTCCCTCACTTTTGCCTCTTCAATCCAGAAGGCCTAAAAATAGGCTTTTCCTTTTAAGAACTGCAAAGTGTTCAACATACATTATTATTTAACTTGCAGCCCAGAACAACCCTTGAATATTGGTACTACAGGTATTATTACCTCCCTCCCATTTTATAGATAAAGGAATTGAAAGTCAGAGAGGTTATACAACTTACCCAAAGTCACACAGTTATTATCAGAGCTATGATGCAAATTGGGCTTTTTCTTACTCTAGGTCTATCATAACTCTCAATATATTATATGAAGCATAAATTTAAAAATATATTTAAAAGATTTAAAATTAAGGAAAAACAGATTTAAAGGTCATGATAGTCTCAACAGAGTCAATTAAATGTTGTCTTTTTCTCCATATGATCCAAATCATTTCTAAACCTGTATCCTATGCTGACACTATCCCCATGGAGTTTTCTCTTTTGAAAATACCTACAATGCTCATGAATATAATGTATCACACTACTTAAGAATCCTATATTTTCTACATATTGGTTACAAACATTTTTGATAATTTAAACTATCAGCAATTATTGTTATTATTGAAAAGTAGACTGGATGGAGAATTTATAGCTTTAAACTCTAATTCTGTTTTCATCAGTAACATATTGTGTGTCCTTCCTTTTTTTGTTTTGTGTAATAAATATGCCATTTGACCTCCCAGCCTCCCTACCCCACGAAAACAATAACAGAATGAGCTGAAAATGGTGAGGAATTCTCAGTGAAAAAATATAAGAAGAAAGGGTATGAAAGAATTTATTGAACTTTTGCTTGGACATGAAGAAAACTGCCAACAGGGAGAAGGCACAGATGTTGCATTCTTATTGTCATTCTCTTTTATCTCTTAAGGAGAAAGACTTTTTGTTACAGAAAATAAAATATAAATAGATAAATAATAAAGTGTCTTGATACTCTTTCAAAAATGAAGTCACCTGGTCCAAATGAGTAGTGCTTGTAGTACTGAAGGAATTGGTAGCTAAAACAGATGGGCCACTTCCAGCAATATCCAAAAGATTCTAGAGAATATCCAGTCAACATCCATTTATTACCTTTTACTATGGGTGAGGCATGCTATCCTGATTTTAAAAAAAGGTGCTGTGGGAATCAAATAGAAAACATATAGACAAATGGGCCTAAATTTTATTTCTGGGGAAATAATTTTATCATTATTACAAGGCTATTTAATTTTTAAATAAGTCTTTCATCAAAAAAGATCCAGTCAATTTCGAATTATGCCCCAAAGGCTATAAAACTGTGCACACCCTTTGATCCAGCAATACAACTCCTAGGTTTCTATCTCAAAGAAATCATTAAAAAAGGGAAAAGGACCACATGTACAAAAATATTTATAGCAGCTCTCTTTGTGGTGGCAAAGAATTGGAAATTGAGGGGATATCCTTCAGTTGGAGAATGGCTAAAGAAGTTGTGGTATATGAATGTAATGACATACTATTTTGCTGCAAGAAATGATAAGCAGTCAGGTTTCAGAGAAACCTGGAAAGACTTACATGAATTGATGCTGAGTGAAATAAGCAGAACCAATAAAACATTGTATATAATATCAACAACACTGTGTAATGATCCACTTAGTTCTCAGCAATTCAATAATCCAAGACAATGCCAAAAAACTCATGATGCAAAATTTTCTCCACACACAGAAAAACAAAAAACAACAACAACAACAAAAACCCAAACATGATGTAGTCTGAATGCAGATGGGAGTATAGTATTTTCACTTTGCGTTTTTGTTGTTGTTATTGTTGCTGTTCTTATTGTTTTGTTCTTTCTTGTTTATTTTTTCCTTTTGTTTTTAATCTCTCACAATATGACTGATGTGGAAATATGTTTAACATGATTGCAATGTATAACCTATATCAGATTGCTTTCTGGCTTTGGGAGAGGGGAGGGAATGGAGTGAGGGAGAAAAAATTTAGAACTCAAAATCTTACAAAAATAAAAGTTGAAAACTACCTTTATATGTAATTGGAAAAAAAATACTATTTTAAAAGATTCAGCATTTCTTTAGCATAAATAGTTCATGTAATGTTTTTTTCATAGGGTTACAAAACTGTCAAATCAGGGAATGATATAACTATAATAATTTACCTATACTTTAGCAAAATATTTGGTACTCACACTATTATTATAAAAATATGCAGATGTGAATAAGATGAAAATAAAATTATATAGATTCAAAACTGGTTAAATGATGGGACATAGCAAGTAGCTATTCATAATTCAGTGCCAACTTGGAAGGATTGTCCTTTGGATTGCTGTAGGAATCTGGTTGTATACTGTTTAATAGTTTTTTTTTTTAATCAATGATTTAGATAAAGGTACAAATGTTATGCTTATCAAATTAATTTGCACACACTGGGGAAGAGAATCAATATCTAAAATTATATTCAGTGATTAGAGCATTGGTAAAAATTAATATGATGTAATCTAATAGGAATAAATATGAAGTCTTTTCACAGTTGTCACACTTTAAAAATGTATTTCAAAAGTACAAGATAGGGGGGTGGAGGAAAGGCAGCATCTGGCCTGAGCTCTCCCCAAAACCTCTCCAAAAACCTTCAAATAATGCTATAACACAATTTCTGGAGCAACAGGGCAAAATAATTTTCCAGCCAAAGACAACTAAGCAGGTCATTATGAGAGGGCTATTATACCAGGGTGAAAGTGGAGCATAGTCCAGCACAGGCCACTCCATTGCAGACCAGGCCTCAAATGCAGTCCCTGCACCAACAAACCAGAACCAGGACTTGGGAGCTATTGAATCAACAGCAGTAGGAGCTACTCCTGGAACTTTCAGCCCACAGATGGTAAGGAGATAGAACAATTAGTTAGGAGACCATAGAGGTCTCTTTAATGGCACTGGGAGCATGACTCTGTTGCTTTGCCCATACTCAGATACAGATTGCAAAAAAAAAAAAAAAAAAGATACAGGTTGCAGTGCTGGCTGGCAATCCTAGGGCAGGGGGCTGCAGAGCTGGAGGCTGCAGTGGAGTTCTGGGGCAGAAAAGAGGGCTTGTAGCTGCTCTCAGACCAGAGCACAGGCCTGGAGAGTAATAAACACACCTCTTCTTAGATCATACCTTCTTGGAAGAACTGGAAACTTACAATTCCCTAGAAGTATCTCTGAAATCAGATGCACAAAACCCCTGAAGACTGGGACACTTTGCCCTCCTTCCTGGAAGAAGAGCCCTACTTTAACAAAGAGTTAAAAGTCAGGAAATAAGGCTGGGCAAATGAGCAAACAAAAGAAAATTCTGACCATAGAAAATTACTATGATGGCAAGGAAGCTCAAACCACACCCTCAGAAGAAGAAAACAATGTCAAAGCTCCTACTTTCAAAGCCTCCATGAAAATATGAATTGGTCTCAAGCCATGAAAAGGCTCAAAACCAAATTTTAAAATAAACAGAAGTAAAGGAAATATTGGGAAGAAAAATGAGAGTGATGCAAGAAAATCATGTAAAAAGAGTCAACAGCTTGGTAAAGAGTCATAAAAACTACTGAAGAAAATAACACCTTAAAAAACAAACTATGCCAAATGGTTAAAAAGGTACAAAAAGCTAGCAAGGAGAAGGATGCCTTGAAAAGGAGAATTGTCCAAGTGGAAAAGGAGGTACAAAATCTCACTGAGGAAAATATTTCCTAAAAATTAGAATTAAGTAAATGGAAACTTACTATATGAGAATTGCAGAAACAATTAAACAAAATGAAAAGAATGAAAAAATAGATAGTAGATATCACATTGGAAAAGCAACTGACTTAAAAATATATCCAGGAGAGATAATTTTTAAATTATTGTGCTACCTGAAAGTCATGATAAAAAAGAGCCTAGACCTCATTTTTCAAGGAATTATGAAAGAAAAAAATGCCCTGATATTCTAGAACCAGAGGATTGAACAAAATCTGGGAAGAATCCACCAATCATCTCCTGAAAGAGTTCTCAAAATGTAAAATCTCAGGGACATTATAAACAAATTCAGAGCACCCAGGTCAAGGAAAAAATACTACAGGCAGCTGGAAAGAAAAGAAAATCATGTACCATGGAAACACAGTTAGGATAACACAAGATTTAGCAGCTTCTACATTAATGGGTCAAAGGGCTCTGCATATGATAATCTAGATGGCAAAGGACCTGGGAGTACAACCAAGAAACATCTACCCAATCGTTCAGGTGGAAAAATGGGCATTCAATGCAAAAGAGGACTTTCAGGCATTCTTGATGAAAAGACCAGAGGTGAATGAAAAAAAATGACTTTCAAATATTAGACTCAAGAAAAAAACATAGCTAATGGAATTCCTGGAGCTGCAGAACCCATATGGGGTGAGATAATTTTCCAGCCAAAGACAGTTTAGAAGATTGGCAGGAAAGGTCTGTTATACTGGGGTCAGAGTGTAGCCCAGAACTGGGCCGTGTTGACACAGATCCAGCCCCAAATCTCACCATGCAGAAACAACCCCAAGCAGACTGTGCCAGAGGGAGCCTCTGAATTGTCTGTAGCAGCTGCTACTTTTGAAACTCAGCTCACGAACAGTGGGGGTCAATTGGATGGGAAAGGTGAGATAACAGGGTTCTCTGCTGGTGCTGAGGCAGAACTCTGTTGTGTTGCCTGTGCTCAGAATCACGAAGCAGTCTTGAGTGGCAGCCCAAGATGGGGGAGGGGAGGGGAAGGGCACAGGTATGCCCAAGCTTGCAACCACAGTGAAATAGAAATGTGTTCCTGGGTTAAAAAGTTACAGACCAGAGCACAGGTCAGGGAAATGCAGAATGTGCTTCCCCTTAAATCATACCACATGGGGCCACTTGAAGCTTGGGACAGTGCACCCTGGAAGCAGTACCCCACTTTAAGAATGAGTTAAAAGTCAAGAAACAGGCTGGTAAAATGAGCAGACGGTAAAAGATACTGACCCCAGAGTTTCTTTGGTGACAAGGAATATCACAAAACATCCTCAGAAGAAGATAACAATCAAAGCTCCTACATCCAAATCTTTCAAGAACAATATGAATTGGTCTTAGGTCATAGAAGCACTCAAAAAGGAATTTGAAGATTAAGTAAGAGAGGTAGAGGAAAAAATGGAAAGAGAAATGAGAGTAATGCAGGAAAGTCGTAAAAAAGTCAACAGCTTGAAAAAGAATATAGCCAATGAAGAAATATGTTTTGCATGACTTCCTATTATAACGGGCAGGAAATTTCTTGCCTTCTCAATTGAGAAGGTGTATAGGGAGGAAGATCATTTAGAATTGAAAAGAAAAGAATATGTTAAAAAAAAAAAAGAAAAAGATGAAGTGCGAAATAAAATAAATGACCTGCTGGTCTGGAACAAAGTTGACTAGAAGCTCTGACTGAAGTTATGTCAATAAATCAATCAATCAGCATTTTTAAGTAGAAAAAAAGATTGAGGAACATATCAGAGATCAGTTTATTTTTTCCCCTTTTCCTTATGTACTCAAGAGGCACCAAAATGTGTTATTGCAACACAAAAAATAAATGTAATTGTGGTCTAAATTAAAACATGCAATGCCTCTCAAAATAGGTAGGTAATTATGTCACTGGCCCTCTGTCCCTGGTTGGTTCATATCTGGAAAATTTTCATCACTTTATGGGGCTCCAAATGAGTTTGGTGATTGGTGAAGCACCTAGAGTACATGTCATATGAAATTGAGAGAGATTATCTTAGAAGAGAAATAACTTGGAGGTATGAAAACTGTTTTAAAGTATTTGAATGGCAGTCGTGGCAGGGAGGTTATATTTGTTCCATTTGACCACTGTAACAATTGAAATGATGCCACCTGCTGGAGACTTACTGTAGAAGAGTTCTGCCCATGAAGCGAAGGTCTTTGAGGGCAAGACCAGGAGTCTTTTCTTTGGCATCAGGAAGTGATGTTGGGTAGTGGGAGGAAGAAGGAAGAGACTAGCTCTCTGTCTGGCCCTTTTCCTGAGGTCTCCGGTGGAGAAGGGAGCTAGAAATGTGCTCTCCCTTTAATAGATAGGAATCTAGGTCTTTCTCTCTCTCTTTACCAAATTCTTATTTTCCTTAATAAATGCTTAAAAGTTTAACTCTTGCTAAAGCTTATAATTTATTGGCGACCACTCATTAAATATTTTAGACAGTTTAGCTAGAATTTTAGCCCTTAACACCACAAAGTGCAAAAGTAGGTGCATGGGAGGAAGTTGCAAAGAAGCAAATTTAGGCCTGAATCATAGGGAGAAAAAAAGAACTTTTAAGCAGCTAGTAGCACCTAAAAATGTAGTCAGCTGTTTTAGGAAGTATTTCATAACTCATTCAAGCAAAGGCTGGATGACTACTTATTGGGTATGCTGTAGAAGGAAACTTTAAAAAATATGATTTACACTAAATGGCTATTAAAATTTCATCAAAGTCGGAAATTCAACAATCATATACTTATCAGTTCTGTAGTCCCAAGTCCTATATGAGTGTGAATTATTGTTACTATATTTGTTATTACTATATTATGCATGCTATTTAGATAATCTTCTACCCTACTTTGACCCTATACTATGTATATAGCTGTATCTTAACTTAGGGAAAGAAAATATTGAAAATGTTTTTTCCAACTCTATTCATTTCATGGGTATTTTAAAGAATATTTTAGGCCTTCTACTTCATCATTCCTCCTGGGCAAAAAAGCAAACCTGACTTAAGCTGGGTACAATAGTGATTTATTGAATTTAAGTGAAGAAACATCTCCATTTCAAAACCATAGTTAGTAACTTGTGCTGTGACTTTTATGCAGCCAGCCTGATTCTTATAAGCCTCACCAAAATTGATATTATTGCTTTATTGTCACATCACATATATCTTCTTTTGAACCCTTTACTTAATTTCTGTGAATACAGCAAAGTGACATGCATATTTGTTCAAATATTCATTTTTATTTTATTCATGTAGACATGAACCAAAGAAAACAATTCTTACCTTGAATTATGTATGGTAAAAATTTGGCACATGATGAATAATTTTCTTGCATTTCATTTGTCTCCCACTGATAGTAGAAGATTTTCAAGGGAAAGCTTTTCATTGCCATACCTAACTCAGTGTGAGAAATCTTGATGTGGCTTATAGTTTTCTGAAGCATAAAAGAGTGTTTCTGTAAGGAAATAACAGAAAGGCAATTCCTCAACAAGAGGCCTAATGATATTAAAAGCCCAAACTTACTTTGGCTGTTTATAGAAAGAAAATTCCTTCAGAGGCCATATTTTCAATAAATGCTGTTACTATTTTATTACTGTCAATTAGTGAGGAAAAGATCACATATAAATCGGTTTGTATAACTCAACACACACGCAAAAAAAATTCTTCACGATGTGCTGGAAAAACCATTGCTTTCTATAAATTATAGCACACAAGATATGGGAAAAGATACATATGCAAATATTGAAGTTGATGGACTTAATTAGGTAAGATTTTGCAAAAGTAGTTTTCTTTTTTCTTTTTTTTAAATTAATGAATGAAGAATCATAATTTAATATGATACAAAATATAATAGTCAGAAGATAGAAGATAACAAATTTAAAGCTAGAAGGGAATTTTGAAGCCAAGTAAAATTTCTTCATTTTAGCAATGAGAAAATCAGTGGTCAGAAAAATAAATTTTTTAAGATCATAAGGGTATTAAGTGGCATATTTGAGATTCAAATCCAGGTTTTTTAACCCCAAATCTTTCTAATGTATGATGTAGAAAATATAGTTAGGTTTTAATTTCTCTAGTAGTTAAAAACACTCTTTTTCATTATTGGTTGTAAAAGTAAAACAAAGTCCTAGAAGTCAAGATAATTGTATTTTGTCATGACAGCTGTGTGACCTTAGGCAATTCACTTAAAATCTCTATGGCACTATCATAATTAAAGTAGGCTGACTATAGCTTTTTTTTCAGGCCAACCTATGAAGAGTAGATCTTTTATTTGGATAAAGAGAAACCTTCTTCCATGAAATGGTCCTGGGATTTCTGTCCCCATTTGCTGTGTCTAATGCTACTTGGTGTGGCCTCTGCTATGTAGGATGGCCTATTCTCTTGCTTAACCCTGATCTGCCACTCCCTCCCCTTTCCCACACAGTGTCACATGTCCAAATCACTCCTTTTAAGGTATAACCTTCTGTTTTCCACACCAAAGAGAATACAAACTGGAGTTTATGGAGAATATGTTATGCCATCTCCTGGGGAAGTGTAAACAACCTCAGTCAGGGTGTCCATCTAATTTATATGCCCACATTCAAATTCTCTACTCTGTGCAATTTGGAACTATGCCAAAAGGGTGATCAACTGTGCATAGTCTTTAATCCAACAATACCATTATTACTTATGTATCCAAAAAAGATTTAAAAAAAGGGGGGGGGGACAGCAAAGTGGCACAGTGGATAAGGCACCAGCCCTGGATTCAGGAGGACCTGAGTTCAAATCCGGCCTCAGACACTTGACAGTTACTAGCTGTGTGACCTTGGACAAGTCACTTAACCCTCACTGCCCCAGAAAAAAACAAAAACAAAGGAAAATTACCTACATGTATAAAATTATCTATATCAGCTATTTTTAGGGCGGTAAAGAATTGGGAATTGAAGGGATCGCCATCAATTGGGGAATGAGTGAACAAGTTGTGGTATATGAATGGAATACTATTGTGTTATAAGAAATGATGAATATGTGGGTTTTAGAAAAACCTTGACAGACTTACAAACTGAAGTGAGCAGAACCAGGAGAACATTGTACACTGTAATAGCACAATTGTGCAATGATCAACTATATTCTAGGGAACATGTGATGGAAAATGCTATTCACATCTAGAGAAATAACTGATGGAGTGTGAATGAATTTCAAATTATACTATTTTCACTTTCTTTTTTGTTATTTTTGGTTTTCTCTTGGTTTGTTTCTTCTTTTACAACACAGTTAATATGTAAACTTTTTTACATGATTGCCCATATGTAACATCAAATTGTTTAAAATTTAGGTGATTGGGGAGGGGAAGGGTGGAGTAAGAGTATTTGGAACTCAATTAAAAAAATAAATATTAAATTTCTTTTATATATAATTGGAAAAATTCTATTAAAATAAAAATAAAATAAATTTTTTTAAAAGTCCTTTGTAACCTGAAAAAAATTCTCTCCTATTGTCTCTAGTCACTTAATTCATCATTACTCTTGCTGCTGTTTAGTTGTTTAGTTATTTCTGACTCTTCAGGACCCTATTTGCCATAGTGCACCAATACTATCCAAGGGCTTTTCTTGAGAAAGGTAAAACAGTGGTTTGTCATTCCTTTATCCAATGGATTAAGGCAAACAGAGATTAAATGATGTGTCCAGGGTCACAGAACATGTCCCAGGCCAAATTTGAACTCAGGTCTTCTTAATTTCAGGCTCAACACTCTATCCACTGAGCCATCTAGCTGCCCTTATCTTTACTTTTTGATGTAAATTACAAATTTCATACACACACACACACACACAATCAATGATTCTAACAACATATAAACTTTCACATCCATCTTCTTACATTCCTACAACAAAGGAAAAAGTTCACTTTTTAATCTTTTCTACAAGACTTGATAATTATGAATATACAGCATACAGTACCATTTTATTGTTTTTTATACTTTGTAGTCATTATGAATCTAATTTTCTTAGTTCTGTTTATTTTAATCTATAAACATTCATATGTTTTTCTTTTCAAATATCATATTTATATTTATACATCTTATTTTCTTTTACATTATTCATTTCCAAACATTAATGTCACTCCCCATTCAGTTCAGGAAATTAACCAACACACTGACAAGTTAGGTACATGTCCGCACCAGAAAGTTCTGTACCTTTTCAGGAAAAAGAGGGTGATAACATTTCTAAATCCACTCCTAAGGCTACATTATAATTATAATAACATAACTTGTAGTATTATTTTGATTTTTGAACTTATTGTTCTTTCTATTTATATTAATGTAGTCTCCCACTACAGTATCCATGAAGTTTAGTCTTTCAAGTCTGCTTGTGACTACTGTACCCTATATATGTGGAGTAATTAGGGGAAAAGTTGAATAGACATATTGAGATTAAGGAATACATATTTAAGTTCCCTCATGTGCTGTACAAGACTTGTCTTGTGCATTGAGTTTTATTAATTGACATCTGATGTATAATTTCTTGTTCTGAAATTTTTCTGCTATCAGAGGTTGGAGGAAATCAACTACTCTAACATTTTCCTGGTTTCTTGATCTTCAACCATTTCTTCTGTGGTAGGTGGGTGGAATGGCACCAATACCCTAAGGGAATCCTTTCCTCTTATCTCTGCTACTAGAATGGGGCAGCTAAGTGATACAGTGGATAGAGCACTGGTCCTGAAATTGGGAGGACCTGAGTTCAAATCTCACCTGAGACACTTACTACCCATGTGATCCTAGGTGAATCACAATCCTAATTGCTTTAAAAGAACTGGGGCCTTCTTCAGTCAACCTGATCTATATCTTGCCATTGGACCCAGGTGGCTCAGGAGGAGAGAGTGAGGTTGGTAACTTTGCATAGCCCTCCCTCACTTAAGTCCAATTCACTGCAATTCATTATGTAAACTATAGATATCATGGTCTTCTTTGAGAATAAAGGACAAACAGCAATAACAGCTACTCCAACACATTACTCCTTGGTCTGTGCCTTAAAGTAAAAAACAAAACAAAACAAAACAAAACAAAAAAACTCATCAAATTCCACTTTCATTGGGTAGACCTTCAAATATACAAAACCTGCTCTCATGTCTATTCCAAATTTCCTCTTGTTTTCTAGGTTACATATCATCACCAGTTCCTTAAGCTGAACCTCATGTAGCATGAACATGAGTTCCTTTGTCACTCTGGTTGTTCCCATATGGATGATTCTTGGTTGACTAATTTATTATGTAAAATGTTGTACCTAAGTCTGCACAAAATACACTCTTTGTGGTCTGGTTTGGGCAGAGTGTGATAAGATGATCACCTTACTCTTAGATGCTATCTGTCTTCCTTAATGCTATTTATTATGGCATTACTCTCCTAGCCTTAGCATCACACTGTTGAGTCACATTGAGTTTTCAGACTATTAAAAATCCCAGATAGTGTCCATGTTGTCTAGCTCTTTTCCCCCTTCTTAAACTTGTGAACTGATTTTTGAACCCCCCAAAATTAATAATATAAAGTTGTTGATGTGATATTTGGTCACAATTTTAAGATTCTTAAAGGAAAATTAAAAACTTTATTTTTACTAGGTAAATCTTATATAATGCTTAGTCCAGTGCTAGACAAAGAAGGTAATCAGTGTTATTTGACTGACTAGAACTGTATCTTTCTCAAAATGTTTCCCTTCTCCCCCAAATCTTGTAAAATATTTCCTTCAATATTCACATTCATCAAAAAAGTAAGTGGCATTCCACTTTGAAAGGGCATAATTAAAAATGAAAAGCAGTGGAAGAAGCCACATATGAAGATCATTTTATAATTGAAAATTACATAAATAAATATGCCCTTTGCTGTTTTCTAGAAACCTTTTTTGCACACTTTTGTACAGTGATACTAAATAACATATTTTATAGAGAGTCTCAATTTACGTTTTCTATTTTTTTTCTTTCTATTCTTGAAGGAGTTTTATGTACTTAAGAAAATTGGCCTTTCTCTAGTAAAGAGGAAGCTATGGGCTTTAAAGTATAGGAGTCAAATTTACTTGGACTTTCCTAAATTGCTTGTGATAATACTGCTTTTATGGCACTTTTGGGAAGAGGATAAGTATCAGACCACATTTCCAATGTGGAGGATAGCATTGTGTCAATTATTTCTTCAAATAGATCCAAAGATCAGTGTTCCCTTTTTAACAAATTAATGTTGAATGGAAGGAATTATATGGGGATAAAACACAATTTGGAAGAATTTCATTTCATTTTTTCTTTTCACCTTACAGAAAGTAACTATCAGATTGTGCTTTAAAAGATGTGCTGATTGTAGCTTACATTAAAGGTTTCCAACTGTGCATCAGACTTGAAATAGATAGTGTTGCCTTCAGAAGAAATACTCATACTTAATGATTTCATCCTAAAAATAGCCTGAATCAAATAGTTGGACTATTGAAAAGCTCACTAATGCAAACTTCTGTAGTCATCAGTCCTGCTGCTTAACTTCTTAATCTGTGTCTTTTTCTCCCCCTCCATTTTCATTAAATGAAAATGAACTAGATTATACAAATTCCTAAGTATAAGGGATACCTGCAGATAGGCAGGAACAATATTTTTCATTTTCCAGCTTATGTTTAAAACACAAATGTATTAGATTATTGGACAAAGACGTTAAGTGCTTTATGTTCTGGCTGATGTCTTTAAAAGGTTTTTGGAAAATAAATATTCATATGGAATAAGTATTTCTACACTGCTTTAAGTTCATTTTATATTTTAGGAAGTTTGAGGAATCAATTCAAAGAACTGGATGAAAATCAAGTAAAGTGGAAAACTGAATAAATCATACAAAGCTTATAGAAAGGGCACTGAAGACTTATGTGGATTTAGTACTCTTCATCATGCTGAGTAAAATGTTCATCTTAGAGATTCACTGTTTACTAGGAATGACTTTGAACATTTCCATGTCCTCTGTTCAGTCCAGAAAAGGTAGCTTTTCTCTGATCTGTGCATGAAGGACAAATAATGTTAAGAGAAAATATTCAAAGAAATAGTGTGCAATGGATTGGTTCCTTAGCCAATTATCCCTGCTCCTTTAGACTTGAGGGTTATAAATGCAAATAAAAATCCTTCCTAAAAGAAGATGTCTTGCTCTTTACCTTCTCTTACAACAATGTTTTTTAGCCTTATTTCCTTCTTCCTCAGTATAAAATGATTGATTGATTGCTCACAGCTTGCAGGATTCTATGCTGCTCTAGCTCCACTGCTGCTCTTCATACTTCATACAGTTTGTGAATCATTGACTTTCTGCCAGCCATTTGCCCACCAGTACACAAACTGACATTTAATGATCTTTAGATGCAGCAATGTCACATTTATCACCCTTTATCAGTTGTGACAGACCTAAATTCAAATGTAAACATGAAAGGGTGACTGAATCTAGTCCAGGCTGGGATATACTTTTGAATGGCATCTATCAACAGAGACTGATGAGAAGCATGGAAAGTTAAATTATCTACTGCTTATGCAATAATTAAAATGACAAAATTTTCTTTTTTTCTTTTCTGAAGAATGGTGTAAATGTCCCTACTGTTTTCTATTTGAATAAGAATTAGAGTCAAAATGTCATAGACTCTTAGCTCTGTAGGTGACATTAGATATCTACTTGAGTGGGGATCAAACTGATTTAGAAAAGGATCCCTGTAGTTCATGTAAACTTAGAAAACTACAAATTAACATTATCCATGTTGCACTATTATTTTTTTCTTGTTAAACATTTCCCAATTATATTTAGATCTGTGAGTTTGACACTTCTGAACTACTTAATCTGCTTTTTCAGATGTGGAAACCAAAATTCAGTTGGGAAAAAATAATAATTCTAGGTCTCATGGTAGCAAAGTATTCCTAGAATTCATATCTTTTAATTTTCTATGTCCATGTTATATTCCTCTATGGAATATAACCTCCTTGAAGGCAGGAAATTTTTTTTTAATATCACCAGTACTTATGACAGTGCTTTGTTTAAATATACTTGCTGAGGTGAATTGATTTAGAAGTGCAGGCAGTATGGCATGGCTGATAGAGTGATACACTTGGACTCATAAAAAACTTAGTTCAAATTTCCCCTCTGACATGGTAAATGAAATGGGCAATTTGCTCAATTTCTTGGTGATTTTTGTAAATCAATAAGATAAAATGATAAGTAGTTTTGATAATCTACATTGGTAAGATGAACTCCTATAATAGGAGGTCTCCACAATGATAAAAATCACAGCTCCTTCATATTCCTGTATACAGTAATTGAAAGGGAATTGAGTTGGGAGTTAGCCTGAGTTACAGTCCTCTAATAAGAAATAATAACTATGTATGGGTCTCTGTCTTTTTTCCCCTACCTCATATATGACTGTTTCTGCCCTTAAAAATTTGAAATAGACAGTTCCTTCCACTTCCATCTATATTTTCAGGCATGAAATGAACTCACTGAAATTTCACTAAACTTTGCATGTTGATTTGAATTTAATCCATTCAATCTCTTCTTTGTGATGTTATTTATCCTTCACTTTGAAATTCTGGAAAAACATCTATAAACCCAATGCTGGCAACAACATAGGTGAGGAATCAGTTTTTCTCCTCCTGCCATGAAAATGGGTCAGCGGCATTCTCTTTACAGCTAAGGAGCAAGTGCCAAAATGTAATAACTAAATAACACTTAGTTAAATGTTTTGGGTATATTTTCCATTTGTCTCACATTATATATATATATATATATATATATATATATATATATATACACACACACACACACATACATATATATGTGTATATATACATGTATATATGTGTTATATATATGTATGTGTGTATGTATATATATATATATATATATATAATTACAATTTCTTAAGGATGCAGATGGCCACAGTGTCACATAATTTATCCCAGTGCTATATTCTCTGTGACATAATGTTACAAAGGAAATAGAAAACATTATCCTGAACCAAAGCTAGCATATTATTCAGGTGCAGAACCACAACACCAAGTTCCTTGAGAGTAGGGGATATTTTTTCCTTTCATTGTAACCCTAGTGTTTAGAATAATGTTTAGCATATTGTAGATTCATAATACATGTTAGTCGATTGACTCCCACCACTTAACATAGTGGTTGACATTTAGTAAGGAATTACTAAATGATTTTTCCTTAAATTCCACCCTAATCAAGAATAAAAATGCTTATCAAGGATTCATTGTTAAAGAATATCTCAGGAGAAGTTTGGAAATTTGGTTATCTTGTATCCTTTCCCCTATACTATACTGTAATGAAAAAGCCTGAAAATAATGTTAGTTGACATAAGTGCAGGATTATTGATACTTATTGGATACACTGTAAATTAATCGAGAAATGGGGTCATATCATTTGGGATAGCTATAATGTTTTTGGGGAAAAAAACAAAAATATATCAGTCAGATTATATAAATGTTTGTACAAATCAGGAAATACACAAATAGTTTCAGGAAAATATGAAGAGATATTTTCTAACAGAACAGGAACCTCAGAATATAGATTTGTCTGGATATCTTGCTGTGACAAGTAATTGAATGCAATGTCAACTGTCTCATGTTAATAAAAGATGTAATTTCAGACCAAAGTAAATATTTTCATAGTTCCTGTCAAAATTCCATACTCTATTTAATACAGGAATTTTGGTAAATACCTTTACTCCTACAACATATATATTTTGTAAAATTTTATTGTTCTTAAGACAAAAACCTATTGGTTATGCTGAATGGAATGATTCCATTAATTGAATAAAAATAAGAAAATTCTAAATCTCTTGTTTGTCATCATAATTTAACCTTATCTGGACCACTATTTAAGATTAAGGAATGAAAAGAAAGTATTTATATCAAATCAATAAGAGGGAGGGGGGAATAAACATTTTTAGGTGCCTACTATTTGCTGCACTCTGTGCTAAGCACTTTACACATATGATCTCATTTGACCTTTACAAGAATCTTGGAAGATAGGTGCTATCATTACTCCAATTTTACAGATGAGGAAATTAATGCAAATAGAAGTTAAGTGATTTTCTTAGGGTCATGCAAATAGTAAATATTTGGGACTAGAATTTTTAAAAAATAATAAACATTTTTATTTATAATCTGGAGTTCTAATTTTTATCCTTCTATCCTTCCCTCCCCTCACCCCTCCTTGTGGCAGCAAATAATTGGATATGGTTTATATATGCATGATAATGCAAAACATTATCATATTTATCATTTTGTACAAGGAAACTTGATTAAAGGAAAAAATGATAGAAAGTAAAAAATAGCATGTTTCAGTCTTTTCCATCAATATCAGTTATTTCTTTGGATGTGTATAATATGTTTCCCCAATAGTCCTTTGGGATTGTCTTGGATCATTGTATTGTTGTGAATAGTCAAGTCATTCACAGTTCTTCATCAAATAATATTGCTGGGGCAGCTAGGTGGTACAGTGGATAGAGCACCGGCCCTGGATTCAGGAGTACCTGAGTTCAAATCCGGCCTCAGACACTTAATACTTACTAGCTGTGTGACACTGGGCAAGTCATTTAACCCTGATTGCCTCACTATCATCATTTCATAAATTTCTTTCCAGGCCTTTCTGAAGTCATGCTGCTTGTCATTTCTTATAGCACAATAATATTCCATCACCATCATATATCCCACTTTGTTTAGCCATTCCCTAATTGACGGGCATTCTTTTGATTTCTAATTCTTAACCACCACAAAAAGAGCTGCTATAAATATTTTTGTACAAATAGCTCTTTTTCTCTTTTGGCAGATATTTTTGGGATATCATCCTAGGAGTAGTATTGCTGGATGAAAGGGTATGCACAGTTCTATAGCCATTTAGGCATAGTTCCAAATTGCTCTCTAGAATAGTTGGATCTTTTGACAACTCCACCAAAAGTGGATTAGCATTCCAGATTTCCAACATCCCCTCCAACATCAAATATTTTCCATTTTTGTTATATTTGTCATTCAGAGTTGTTTTAATTTACATTTCTCTGATTAATAGTGATCTAGAGCATTTGTTTCATGTGATGATAGATAGCTTTGATTTCTTTGTCTGAAAATTGCCTGTTCATATCCTTTTACCAGTTATCAATTGGGGACTGACTTGTATTTTTAGAAATTTGATGCCGTTCTATATATATTTGAGAAATGAGGCCTTTATCAGAGATAGTTGTTTAAAAAATTATTTCCCAGTTTTCTATATCCCTTTCAATCTTGGTTACATTAGTTTTGTTTGTGCAAAAGCTTTTTAATTTTATTTAATGAAAATGATCTTTTTACATTTAATTTTATTCTCTATATCTTCTTTGATCCTAAATTCTTCCCCTTCCCATAAATCTGAAAGATAAATGATTGCATACTCCCTTAATTCACTTATGGTATCATCCTTTATATGTAAATCATGTATCCATTTTGACCTTATTTTAGTATACGGTGTGAGATGTTGGTCTATACCTAGTTTCTGCTGGTTTTCCCAGCAGTTTTTGTCAAATAATGTTTTTGTTCCAAATGCTTGCATCTTTGGGTTTATCATATACTACATTACTATAGTCATTTACTATAGTATAATTTTTATCTATTCTATTCCACTGATCTACCTATTTCTTAGTTAGTACCATGTTGCTTTAATGATCATCACTTTAAAATACAGTTTTAGATCTAGTACTGCTAGACCACCTTGTCTGTATTTTTTTTTCATTGAGTCCCATGATATCCTTGACTTTTTGCTTTTCCAGATGAATTTTGTTATTCTTTTTCCTAGCTATATAAAATATATTTCGATAGTTTGATTGGTATAGCACTAAATAAATACATTTACTGCTAGGACTGCATTTTTAAGGTCTTTGAGCCTTTTCTGATGAGTGTAAAATTCATTTACTGCCCTGCTCTTCTCCCATCTCTTCCCCCACTCCATAAGCCTTTTCCTCTTTCTTTCATGTAGGATTTTACCTCTGCCCTTCCCCTGCCCCCAGTGCATTCCCCTCACCCCTCAATTTCATCCTAAAGATGTCATCATGGGGCAGCTAGGTGACACAGTAGACAAAGCATCCTACCTTAACTCAGGGGGATCCCAGCCAAAATCTGGCCTCAGAAATAAGAGAGTCGCCCATTGTATGACCCCAGGCATGTCCCTGTTCAGGGTTAAACTTCTAGCTAGTCTGTCTAAAATATCCAATGAGTGGTCTCCAATAAATTATAAGCTTTTGCAAGAGTTAGACTTTTAAGCGTTTATTAAGGAGAATAAGAATTTGGTAAAGAGAGAGAGACAGGCCTAGATTCCTATCTATTAAAGGGAGAGCTCATTTCTAGCTCCGTTCTCCACCAGAGACCTCAGGAAAAGAGCCAGACAGAGCGCTAGTCTCTTCCTTCTTCCTCCCACTACCCAACATCACTTCCTGATGCCAAAGAAAAGACTCCTGGTCTTGCCCTCAAAGTCCTTCACTTCATGGGCAGAACTCTTCTACAGTAAGTCTCCAGCAGGTGGCGTTATTCCAATTGTTACTTCCCCCAACACCATTTTTTTTTTTTTTTACAGTTCTCTAGGGTCTTGTATTTGAAAATCACATTTGCCATTCAGTTCAGGTCCTTTCATCAAAAATATCTAAAATTCCTCCTTTTCATTAAAGTCCCATTTTTTCCTCTGAAAGATTATTGTGAGTTTTGCTGGGAAGATGATTGTTGGTTTTAATCCCAATTCCTTTGCCCTTTGGAATATCATATTCCATGCCCTTGGGTCCTTTAATGTACAAGCTGCTAGATCTTGTGCTATCCTGACTTGGGCTCCACAGTACTTGAATTCTTTCTTTTTGTCAGCTTGCAATATTTTCTCCTTGACCTGAGAGCTCTGGAATTTGGCTATAATATTCCTAGGAGTTTTCCTTTTGGGATCTCTTTCTGGAGGTGATTGGTAGATTCTTTCAATTTCTATTTTAGCTTCTTCTTCTAGAATTTCAGGGCAATTTTCCCTGAGAATATCTTAGAAGATGATGTCTAAGTTCTTTCCTTGATCATGGTTTTCAGGTAGACCAATAATTTTCAAAGTATCTCTCTTGGACCTATTTTCCAAGTCAGCAGTTTTCCCCAGAAGATATTTCTCATTGCCCTCTATTTTTTTTTATTCATTTGGATTTGCTTTATTGTATCTTGGTTTCTCATAAAGTCACTGGCTTCCATTTGTTCAATCCTAATTCTTAGGCGATTATTTTCATCAGAGAGCTTTTCCATTTGACTTTTCAAGCTGTTGACTTTTTTTATGTCTTTCCTGCATCACCCTCATTTCTCTTTCCATTTTTCCCTCTACTTCTCTAACTTTATTCTCAAAGTCCTTTTTTTAGTGTCTCTATGGCCTGAGACCAATTCATATTTTTCTTGGAAGTTTTAGATATAGGGACCCTGATATTTACATCTTCCTCTGAGGGTGTACCTTGGTCTTCTGTGCTACTGAAGAAACTTTCTATGGTCCTCACCTTTATCTGTCTGCTCATCTTGCCATTCTTTTACTTGACTTTTAGCTCCTAAAGTGGGGCACTGTTTCCAGGCTGCAGTATCCCAAGCTTCAGAAGTCCCAGGTGGTATGATTTAAGGAGGATCAGGTTCTTCACTCACCAGGGAACGGCCTGTTCCCTGGTCCGTAGGTGAACCCAGGCCAACTTGCTAATCAACTAGCTTTGTGTGTTGTGGTTGTTAGCTCCAACGAGCCTGTGCCCCTTCCCCACCTGGGCCACTGCTATTCAAGTCTACCTCCTGGTTCTCAGCAGGGGTGAAAAATCCAAGTTCTGCCTCAGCACCAGTATAGACTCCTGTAGTCTCCCCACTACCCAGGGCTCAGCCCTCTCACCAGACTTTTATCTTAGTTTCAGACAAAGCTGGCACTTTAGCTGATTCAGAAGCTCTGGGGGTCTCCTTTTCTGGTGAGGCCTTCCTGGGACTGAATCTGTTTCAGGGTGACTGTGGGGTTGGGCTCAACTCCTGTATTAGCACAGCAGCTTCCTCCTTCTGACCTTCAAAGCTGTTCTTGGTTAGAAGATGATTTCAGCAATTCTTCTGTGAGGTTTGCTGCTCCAGGCATTTTCCTATGGCATTATTTGGATGATTTTTGGAGTGATCATGTCATGAATTCGAGAGCTCACTGCCTTTCCTCTGCCATCTTGGCTCCGCCCCCAGGACTGTCATTTTTATTATAATGGCTCTGCCTACCCATGAAAAATTAATATTTTTCCAATTGTTTAGAACTGACTTTAATTCCATGAAAAGTGTTGTGTAGTTCTGGTCATATAGTTGCTTTGTCTTAGGAGGTAGACTCCCAAGGATTTTATATTAGCTACAGTTATTTTAAATAGAATTTCTCTTTCTGATGTTGCTGGACTTTATTGGTAATAATATAGAAATGCTGATGATTTATGTGGGTTTATTTTGTATCCTGCAACTTTGCTAAAGTTGTTAATAATTTCAGGTAGCTTTTGAGTTGATTCTCTAGGATTTTCTAAACATAACATCATATCATTGGCAAAGAGTGATAGTTTTGTTTCCTCATTACTTATTCTACTTCCTTTAATTTCTTTTTCTTCTCTTATTGCTATAGCTAACATTTCTAATACAATATCAAATAATAGATGTGGTAATGGGCATCCTTGCTTCACCCCTGATTGTATTGGAAAGTCTTTTAGGTTATCCCCATTACAGATAATGCTTTCTGGTGGTTTTAGATAAATAGCAGTTATCATTTTAAGGTAATCTCCTTTTATTCTTATGCTCTCTAAAGTTTTTAATAAGTATGGGTTCTGTATTTTGTCAAAGGCCTTTTCTGTGTCTATTGAGATAAGCATATGATTTCTGTTGCTTTTGTTATTGATATGGTCAATTATGCTGATAGTTTTCCTAATATTGAACCAGCCCTGCATTCCTGGTATAAATCCCACCTTGTGATATATTTCTGTATTCTTTTTGCTAGCATTTTGTTTAAAATTTTTGCATCAATAACATTAGTGAGATTGGTCTATAATTTTCTTTCTCTGTTTTGTTTTTTCCTAGTTTGGGTATCAACACCATATTTGTCTCATAAAAGAAATTTGGTAGGACTCCACTTATTTTTTCAAATAATTTATGTAGTATTGTGATTAATTGTTCTTTAACTGTTTGGTAGAATTCATTTGTAAAGTCATCTGATACTGAGGAATTTTAAACATCACAGTACATACATACATCTCCTTATGACAAAAAAAGTTACTTAGCAAAACTAAAAAAAAAATACAAAACAGTGAAATAGGAATTTTGTAATACAGAAAAAAAACAACTCAAGAGATACATAAAACTATAAATATAAATATAAGTTAACCAATGGAGGAGACTGCTAAAGGGTTTACATTGTAACAAAATGAGTTTATTCAACAGGCACCTAGAACCTTGAAGTTACTGGGCATGATTGTGTAATTTAAATAAAATATAGGAAATGCTAATGGTTTTACTATTGTTAAGGGTTAAAATTCTAGCTAAACTGTCTAAAATATCTAATGAGTGGTCGCCAATAAATTATAAGCTTTAGCAAGAGTTAGACTTTTAAGCATTTATTAAGGAGAATAAGAATTTGGTAAAGAGAGAGAAAAAGGCCTAGATTCCTATCTATTAAAGGGAGAGCACATTTCTAGCTCCCTTCTCCGCCAGAGTCCAGAGGAAAGAGCGCGAGACTGAGCGCCAGTCTCTTCCTTCCTCCTCCCACTAGCCCGCGTCACTTCCTGACTCCTGGTCTTGCCCTCAAAGACCTTCCCTTCATGGGCAGAACTCTTCTACAGTAAGTATCCAGCAGGTGGCATCATTCCAATCGTTACAGTCCCCCCTGTTGTTCCTCAAGAAACAAAATGTTTCCTTGACGGAACAGTAAAAAGAATATAATAACTATTGCTAACTAATAATATGTGAACAACAATATAGAAAAGGAAGAGAGGAAAGTTTTGTCCAGAGGGGCGATTTTTTTTTGTCCTCATGAACCGACGCTTTGACATTAGTCCTGCAAAGGGAGGGCCTCTGCAGAGAATACATGTTACAGATGGTGTATATTATAACAGAAAGAGAAAAAAAAACAACAAATCAAAACTGTTCATTTAAAGTCTCTGAAAGTCTTTTCTCAGATGTCCTCTAGGTGTAGTCATGGAATGGAAGTCTTTTCAGGGGTTGATGTGTGGATGCTGGTAATCAGCCAGGAAAATTTCCTACAAAATTGAGCTTAACACAACTTTAAAATAGCTTTGTCAATAATCAAATCAAACAATGAAAGTTCTCAAAAACATGTCTAAGGGAATTCAGAATCTTAGTTGTTACACATGAAACATATAATAAAACAAAAATTAAAACATTCTTTAAAATTATAATCTTACTATAGTCCCCCCTTATGGAGGGTAATTGAGAAGACAATTGCTGCGATATTAATTTTTAAAAATAATTTTTATCTTTGTTTCATCACTTTTTGCATCATCTGCCTAATTATCCTCATGCCATTATGAGAAATTAAAAAATCTAATATAATTGGTAACAGGTGTCAAGGCCAAATTCAACACTGTATTTATCATGACACCTGAGATAATTATGGGGGTTACCATAAAAGAACAGAGAAATGATGGGATATGAGCATTCCCACACTTGAGCAATATGTACTGCCCATACAGTATGCCAGGCTTAAAATAGGTGGATGGAATATATGTCCATGCCACCGAACATATTGGAAGAAACTGAGTCAGACTTAATCAGATGCATGGGACTGAGATGTCCATGGCATCAGGCATATAGGAGGGAGCATGGAAGCCAGGTGTAGAAGTGAGATGGGTGGGATGAATACTTCCAGCCATCTGTACAATATTGTGGGGAAAAATAAAATAAAATATTAAACCAAGAGAATCCAACCTCAACATTTGTCAAAAGCCGTTCCCTCGGCCATACCTTGACTTCATGCATGTCTCCCCTCATGTGACAGTTCAGTGTCTGCTCTTGCATGTATTCCTCTTGTGATTGGATGGCACCTTGGCCAACTGGCATCTGATAACTCAGAATAAAGGTAATTAGTGTCTTAAATGATAAGTTCCCATAATCCAAGTCTCATATGGATTTAAAAATTGAGGATAATAAATGATTGCAAAAAATGTGAATACATCTTGACTCAGAACACAATATATAATTATGCAACAATTTCAAATAATACCCCTTTTTTGTACTTAGTATACAATTACCTTTGTGAAAAATCAGAACATATTTAAATACAAGTTAAAGCACAACAGAATCTCAAAGAAAACTTTCTTTTTGAAAAAAGAAAACTTTTACAAATGTTCCCCTCTTTTTTTTTTTTTTTTGGGAATATGCTTATCAAAAATAATACTTCTAGAATCAATTTACACTTGCCATGGCAACCAATTTGCCAGGGAAATGCTTTAAAGAGTTTGATCAAATAATCAGTTGAGAAAAAATAACAAAAACAAACAACTCAGAACATGGGAGCACAATACTCCTAGAATTAACATTGTATTATGAAATCAAAACCATGTTTCAAAATTAGATAGATGAATGAATAGAAGAAAATACACGTGGAATAATAAAAGACAATGAAATTCAAACTAGGGAAATCTAAATGAATATGAACTTAATATTAATAAGAGTATTACAAAATATAAACTTGATCACATGACTATAAAAAGCTTTTACAAATATTCTCCTTGTTTTAGAAACTAAGTATAAGACACAATCTCAAAAGCATTAAAATCTCTATGAAAATAAACCTATACCATTAATTCCAAAATGTATATGTAATAGCATAGAAATCCTATGTAACCTCTGAACTGACATTAATAATCTGAGTGAATTCAGAACACTCTTGATTCCGATATCTAAAATCCCCAATACTCATATCAATACCTTGCTGCTTACTTCTACATTTCTGTAAAATATATACCCTTCCATGGCAAAAGCAGAGTCTTGAACTATGTTGATGATTGTCATTCTTATTCAGCTTAAGTTTTTCTTCTTTAACCCCTCTATATTGTCTGTCGGGCTTTTCACCATACAAATGCTTTATAAGATTACTAATTAAAGACAAAAGCAGGTTAGCAAAATTATGAACAAAAGGAGTATATCTGGAATTTAAAGGGCTTTCTAAGGTTGTCTCAGAAGCACAGCCAGGCTGGGGAAGGGCTGAGCCTGAAGCTGCAAATGTAGTTAGAGAAAGTTGAGCATGCGCATCAGATCTCTGGACTTCCCAGGCAGGGGAAGCTATGGGCTTGGCCATAGGAGGAGTAGAGGGTGGGGTCTGGAGAGGAGGGGAGGGACCAGAGCAATTTGAATCAGACTTGATTTTGAACTCAGGCCTGGATTCCTCTTCCCCCACTTTGCCTCCAGGTGCTAGGGGATTAAAAGCTTCTAGAGGGTGGGTCATTGCCTCCAGGCATGCAAAATTAGAGCAACAATTAGTGTTGGAACTGGGAAAAGCAGCAGGAATCTCTTCAGGTTTCTCTGAAAAAGCATGGTTGGGAGAGGGAGAGATATTTCCTTGTGTGAGTAAGTTGCTGGCTCTTTTAACAAAAATAAAAAGAAAAATAGAAAATCCACAAAAACAAAGCATTAACATGATCTTATCTCCCATTTGTCTGGTTAAACAGACCAAAATCAAAAATAGGATAATTAGGGAGTTTAAAAGGTCCATTCGAAAAAATTCAAAGGAAAAACACAGCCAGTACACCAGTACTTAGCAGTTAAAGGGAGAGGGAGGGGAAATTTCTTACCCAACCAGCAGATCAGAAGAAGACTGAGGGTTAGCTTTCCTCTTCGTGGTCAGCCATCTGTTAAGGGTTAAAATTCTAGCTAAACTGTCTAAAATATCTAATGAGTGGTCGCCAATAAATTATAAGCTTTAGCAAGAGTTAGACTTTTAAGCATTTATTAAGGAGAATAAGAATTTGGTAAAGAGAGAGAAAAAGGCCTAGATTCCTATCTATTAAAGGGAGAGCACATTTCTAGCTCCCTTCTCCGCCAGAGTCCAGAGGAAAGAGCGCGAGACTGAGCGCCAGTCTCTTCCTTCCTCCTCCCACTAGCCCGCGTCACTTCCTGACTCCTGGTCTTGCCCTCAAAGACCTTCCCTTCATGGGCAGAACTCTTCTACAGTAAGTATCCAGCAGGTGGCATCATTCCAATCGTTACACTATGTTTTGGTGACCTAAGCAGAAGAAAGGAAAATTGTAGGGGCAGCTAGGTGGTGCAGTGGATAGAGTACCAGCCCTGAAGTCAGGAGTACCTGAGTTCAAATCCAGCCTCGGACATTTAACACTTACAAGCTGTGTGACCCTGGGCAAGTCACTTAACCCCAATTGCCTAAAAAAAATCTGTTTTTTTTTTTTTTGTCTGATTTGTTTTTTGGGGAGGGGGGCAAAACCTATGATTCAGTTTTTATAGGGACAACAACAACAAAAAAAAAGTAATGAACTTGTGTGTGTCATTTGATTCAGCAATACTATTACTAAGCCTATATCATAAAGAAAAAACTGGAACGCAATTATGTTAAAATATATTTATGGTAGATCTTTACAGTATCAAATACTTGTCGCATAACTGTTGTAAATTTTGGGAATCACATGATACATTAAGACTTTTATATGTATTGAACTTTCTTGCCAAAAGATGACAAAAAGATAGCTTTAGTTCAACTTTGGATTGAATTCATCAGAAGCAAGACAACAATTAATAGAAAAGAAGTAACACTTTTAACACATACAACCTATACTCAAGAAGTCTGATCATTATAACCCATCACACTTTCAGAAGACAGGTAATGGAGGAGGCTTTCTACATAGTGACAGAATTGTTGAAATCAAGAGTTAGAATCAGATACACTTTTTTTTTTACATTACCAATATTGGAATTTGTTTGCTTAACTGTGCTTATTTATCAAGAGTATTTTATTAATTTTTCCCTTCCCTGCCAATTTGGGAAAAACAGAATAGTCATGCTTGTAAAATGTTTGTTTTAGTAAACTTGTTTTCAAGGTGGAGAAACTTAGAAAAACTCATCCTAGCAAAGACTTAAAAAAAAAAATTCAGTTGATATGTATTTATTGTCTCTCCCTCCTACCTTCCCTCCCCCATCAAGCTTCTACTTATGTAGTGTAAAATTCCATTAGCCCTTCAGCTGATGTAGGCCTGTTGGTCTTTTGTGGACTCAGTTTACCATCCACAAAATATATAGAACCTTTTTAAATTAAGAACCACATATTTCTTATCAGGAAAAGAGATTTGGGGGGTCCTTAGGTATTCTTCGGTAATAATTCCACAATCCAGGGGCAGCTAGGTGGCACAATGGATAAAGCACTGGCCCTGGATTCAGGAAGACCTGAGTTTAAATCCGGCCTCAGACACTTAACACTAGCTGTGTGACCATTGGCAAGTCACCTAACCCTCATTGACCTGCCCCCCCAAAAATGGTCCTTTATTGGGCACTAGAGAAAGTGACTATGATGGACCTCGAAGACTTAGGCTCAAGGTGGCGAGATGGCTTAGAGACATCTTCTTCTGAGAACATAAGAAAGGCCAAAACTCTTATAGAGGATAGATTGAGTGACCACGGACAATGGAAAGTTCCTTTTGTGGGTGAAGTGAGGAAAGATTCCTGAGAGTCAGGGGTATTTTTCTTTTGGGATGATAGTCCAGACCTCTGGAATTATCTCTGTCTCCTAGCTCAGGTTAAGCTATGCTTAACTGACTTTGCTACTATAGAATTTTATCTCCCCTTACTTCTTGATATCTAGTTGGCCGGTTTAAATTTTAATAGCCCCTTAACTCCTTGATATGTCTGTCCTGTTCTAAGTCCCATGTCCTACCCATACTTCCACATATCTTGTAATTTGATTACTTGAACCATAGGATAAAATTTTAAGTTTTATTTTATTAGACAGCTCATATTGTGGGTATATAGAGCTTTTACTTCCTTGGTGTTCCAGAAGGAGTCAAACTGCCCAAATTGGGTAGTTTTAAAGAAAAAGACTTTTCCAGCTATGCCACTGAAACGAGCCAGTTCCCATCTACTAAGTAATGGAATGCAAGATCTCTTCTTTCATATGCAATTTTAGATGCAGATGTCTGCCATCTGCCTTATAAGAACCTCCATTTTAAGTGATTTGGACATGTGGCACAAAGTCTCATTACATTCAAATAAATATATATTTTTTTAAGTTGTATCAGTTGCATACCATATCTTCCCCCCTCAATTTCTATTATTTCTTGTAATTTTCTAATCTTATCTTTAACAAGTCAGTGCTCTTACTATACATAGATAGCTGATTCAGGAATAGTTTTTACTTAAGCAAGAAATTCTTTACTATCTTTTAAATATTATTCAATTTTATTGTATTTGTTGCTTTCCATTACAATATTGTCCAATTCATTTATTTTGGTAGGCAATGAAGGTTAAGTGACTTGCCCAGGTTCACACAGCTAGTAAGTGTCAAGTGTCTGAGGCCAGATTTGAACCCAGGTCCTTCTGAATCCAGGGCATTGCTTTATCCACTGAGCCACCTAGCTGACCCCCCAATTCTTGTTTTTGAATAAAATACTTTGACATATAGTTGTGTAGTTTCTTCTTAAGACTCAAAGCTTCAGCCTGCCTTATTTCTTGCTCATAAACTATATATTCCAATGTGTTATTCTTTGTTAGCCTTTCTTCTGGTTTTTGCACTGAAGTCACTCTATCTATTGAATTATTAAGGCCTTGAATTCTTCATAGAATTTCTCTACCTCCTCATATATTTCCAGAGATGTTGGTAAATAACATGCAATCATTTTCATGGTAATATTTTGAATATGCTTATCAACAGTACAATTGTATGTGACCAAATGCCCCATACAATCGTGCTTATTTTTGTCTTAAAGTTATGATAAAACTGACATCACTAACTCCTTTATTTGTTTCTCCATGTAAATGAAAATGAATAAATCATGAATAGGTTTTATTTAAAAAAAGTTGAGGGATAAAAATCTATAGCAATAAAGAATGCTATAGTAAAAACATGATTTGATATGGAGTATTGAGGTCAGAAGGCATTTATTTCAAAGTCAATAGCCTTAGGTCCATTATAGATGTTAACATGACATTTCTAGAGTAAGTTCCTGTAAACACAATCAAACATTGTTGTATCTGAAGTAAAGTACAAAGCCTGAAATTAAACAAAGTATCAATCAATTCCTGCCAAGTACATAACACTATGATATTCTGTCTCATAGCACTATGTTGTGCTATGCCATACTATAGCAGTTTTGTATACAACTTAAAGACAAATTAACTAAAATGGTATTACCATTTTATGTGCAGAACAATCTAAAACAAAATTTAGGGCTAATAATCTATGATTGATCAAAGCTTTATGATTACAAGATATCACATATCTATATTTCACTTTGTTAGATTTTGTGAAATTAAGATCTTAATATTTATTCAAATAAATGTTATGAGAATTAATTAACTCATGTTTACAAACTGCACTAGAAACCAAAAGTAATGCTGCCATAATTTCCCTTACATTTAGAACAGGGTTGTTTGTGTCATGGACCCATTTATGAATCTTGTGCCAGACTGTGACCCTGTTTTTTTTCCTTTTGTTTCTTTTCTTTTCTTTCCTTTTTTTTTTGCAGGGCAGTGAGGGTTAAGTGACTTGACAAGGGTCACACAGCTAGTAAGTGTCAAGTGTCTGAGGCCGGATTTGAACTCAGGCCCTCCTGAATCCAGGGCTGGTTCTTTATCTACTGTGCCACTTAGCTGCCCCCTCTTACCCCCTTTTTAGAATAATGGTTTTAGATACATAAAATAAAAACATAGGATTACAAGGAGAACAACTTATGTGGAAATATGATTATCAAAAAATTCAAATAAAAACAATCACCCCTTGATTTTGTAGTCCAGATTAGCCAAGTTTTCAATGTATGACTGAACGTTCTTCAGAGAATCCCTTATCACTAACTGTGAGACCTTAGTGTTTGCAGCATATAATGTGTATATATGTTTATGTGTATGTGTGTGTGCATATGTGTATGTGTAGGTATAGGTACAGGTATAGGTGTATGTATGTGTGTATATATATATATATATATATATATATATATATATATACACACATACATACATATATATGTGTGGGTATGTATACATATGAATGGATGGATATGTTGGTGTATATGCAAATGCATAAATATTTATATATGTATAAATGTGTTTATATATGTGTATATATGCATGCATGTATAAGTATATATGTATACATATACATATGTCTCTATTTTTATTTTTCTCTTTCATTCACAAGTGTGAGTAGAAGAGACATATTTGCTTTTACCACATGAGCATATTTCCCCTGATCCCTTTCTTCTTGCATGTATATCCTCTATATGTACACTCAGTTTTGGGAGCTCTCAGTCTAGACAGTAAGGGGGTTGGACATTTGGTCAGAAAGAAATTACAGGGACCCTTTGCTTGTACTGGGTGCAGTTTGTGCTTATTGGAAATTCTCTTTTCCATAAGTAGTTATGGGTCTCAGTTCTAGAGCAGAGAGGAGCACTTGTGCTTGGTTCACAAGGGAACAGGGGTGCTGTTTACAGGTCCAAAGCAGAAAGAATCACTAGCACTTTTAGCTGCAGGGAATTATGGACCCTTCCTGCCTAAAGATCAGAACACAGAACAGAAAAAAGTTAACACACATCTCCTTGAATTACAACATAACAGAGGCACAACAAAACTTTAAAGCACCCCAGAAATATTTCTGAAAACAAAAGCATGAAAATTCCCAAGCTTGGAATAGTGCCTCTCTAGCTCTAGGTGATTAGAGTCCAACTTAAACATAAAATTCAAAGTTGAGAAATAGGCTGGGGAAAATGAGCAAACAACAACAAAAAGAACTTGGCAATAAAATTCTACTATGGTAGCAGGAAAGACCAAGACATAAAATTATAAGACAACAATGTGAAAATGGCTTCAAGCAAAGCATCAAAGAAAAATGTTAATTAGATCAAAGCCCAAAAAGAATTGGAAGGGTTAAATGAAGAGATAAGAGGGGAAGAGGAAATGTTGGGAAAAGAATTGACAGTGATGAAAGAAACTTATGAAAAATTATGACAAAAATACTGAAGAAAATGCCTTAAAAACCAGAAATGACTTTCTTATTAAAATGTCATCAATTAGAAAATGGCTGAACAAATTATGCCATATCATTGTGATGGAGTACTACTGTGCTTTAAGATGATAAGGCAGCAATTTCAAAAGCAAGCAAACAAACATGGTAAAATCTATATATGAACTGATGCATATGAAATGAGAATGTGGAACTCTGCACAGTAACAGTAATATTATAATGATGATCAACTGTGAAAGGATTGGCTACTCTGATCAATACATAATTCAATATAATGCAAAGGTCTCATTAATGAAAAAATGCTATCAAATTCCAGAGAAAGTCATGATGAACTAACTCTAAGTGCAAATTAAATATAATTTTTTCACTTTATTTCATATTTTGCTTTTTATGATATAACTAATATGGAAATATTTTGTATGATTTTACATATATAAATAATTGATATAATTTTGTTTGCCTTCTTAGTAGGTGGGGTAGGAGTGGGAAAGAGGGAGAGAAATTGGAACTCAAAATATAAAAAAAAATTAAACGTAATAATTTTTTGAAAAATTTTAGTTAATGTTGAATTATAGTAGCCTAGTCAATTCAATAAATTTAAATTCAATTTCCAATTTTTTTAAGCATTAAACTAAATATTATAATTACCTCATTTCACTTTACAAAGAGTAGTTTTATTCTCAGCTTGTTGTTTAGTACCTAAGGAATGTAAAATGTGCTTTGGCTATAGATAGATAGGAAAGAGGCTGATCCCAAATGCATAAAATGCATTACAATTCTAAGAGACTATCCTAGGGAACAAGTTTTATTAACAATCAATACTAAAGTCCAACCCTAAGTCAATTTTAAAAGTAAGCAGTTGGCTTCCAGCATCTTCCATCTTCCCTTTTTGTACCCTTTTGCGCATTGTTCTCTATAGGTGTCCTGGGGTTTCACAATGCCCTGGGAGGAAATTAATCTTAGAAAACAATTTACATTTGTGTTTTGTAACTTCATATTAACCCCTCTTAGGAGTGAGTACCTACAGTTTTGCAAAGGCACTGACAATTCTATGCAGTGGAAAATGCACCAGGTAGTTAACAAATGAGGAAGAGTAGCAAAAGAGGTCCTCTAGGCAAGGTTTGAAAAAAGGTTTGAAATGCCCTATGTATTATTAACAATTGAGAATTTTGATCTTTCACTGTTACATCTATGATTTAGCACAAATAAATATGTCAGGGAGAGTGGCACTGCTGATATCTATAATGTGCACATTTATGTAATATTATAAAATATTGTTCATAATGCACCCACCCCAATCAATCCCCCTTTAATAGGGGCTTAGTTGCTTGCTACAGCAGCACATATGCTAAAATAGTGGCTTAGAATATACATTTCCTTGGTTCTGGTTAAGAAAGAAGGATTTTAGTCTAACTTTTACCACTAACTGGCTATAGGGCATTTCTTAATCATCTGTTTGGTTTTAGGTTTCTTCATTAGTAAGATAAGAAGACTAGAGTGTAGCAGGAGTTCTTTATTTTTTTCCATTTCTTGAACCCCTTTGGCTATCTCGTGAAGCTTCTTGATCCCTTCTTAGAATATGCCTGAATACATACATGCATGCACAATACATATATGTGTATACACGCACATATATACACACATGTATATGTATTGTACATATATACACACATGTGTATGTGTATGTACATATATACACACTGTCAGATATACATATATTTTATACATTTATGTATGTGGGTATGCATGCATGTATGAATTTTAAATGCATAAAATACATAGAAAGCACAAAAAACCCACTTTTATTTAAATACAGATTCCAGTTTAAGAATTCTTGGACAAATTTAAGGTCTCTTCCAGATCTAACATTCTACAGTATGATACCATTGTTTTTACTTATTAATGACAAAATTTCAAGCATCAGTGGCAGGGCAATGAACTGTTATGTTATAAAGCCTTTCCAGTGACCCTAAAATTACTAGACACAGGTGACTGCCAGCTGCACCTAAGTTTAAGGCTGACCATAGAAATAGTATCCCACTCACCCCAAAATTCAAGAAATTGTTGTTAAGAAGTTAATAATCAAAATCACAAAGGCATGAGGGGCAGCTAGGTGGTACAGTGGATAAAGCACCAGCCCTGGATTCAGGAGTACCTGAGTTCAAATCCAGCCTCAGACACTTGGCATTTACTAGCTCTATGACTCTAGGCAAGTCACTTAACCCCCATTGCCCCACCCCCCAAAAATACAAAATCACAAAAGCTTAGTTTTTTAGGTTATTATCAAATCCCATCCCTGCTTCCCAACTTCACTATCCAGTCTTCTGAATGCACTGGAAGAAGTTACAGTTTACCCTAACCCACCAATATAATTTAAAATATGTTCTAAGTGATTATCCATTTTAATTTTACAGGAGAGACTTAAGATGAGGCATGATTTCCCTTTTTTCCATTTCAATGGGTCTGTGATTCCATTGACTTGGAAACTTCCACAAGTGGTAAAGATCACACCCCATCCATAGCTTGGCCTCATGTGATGCTCTTATATCAATTTCCTCTGAATCCTCTGCAGGAGAGCCATCTAATGTCATGACAATTATCCTGCATACTCCTAGACTTTGCATAGATAATGTGAGACAATGCAGTTGGTCTGTCAGAGATCTCTCACTCTTGCTACATGATCCAGCCACCTCCTCTCTAGTCCCTCTCCATTGCTCTTTGAGGGAAACATCAATTTAATTCTTTGTACACTTTTACTCTATTACTCCCAGACCTGTAGCATCAACCAGAGACTACTGATGTTAAAAAAAAAAAAAAGATGGAGGGATTTGATTTGCAGGAAAAAAATCACCATAGTCCAAATCTCTACATAATTACTTAAAGACAATCTGATATATTCTTAGTCTCTCATTCATTTTGAGGACCAATTCCCCAACCATGCACAAATTTATTGATGTATGCCTGATGAAAAGAAAATTAATTCAGGGGTTAGGAGACCTTTCTTTATTTCCCATGTGCAAATTTGGGTCTCAGTGTCCTAATTTTTCATATTGTGAGAAAATAACGAGTTTTGGAATTCCCAGAGGCCTCACTCATGGGGATAATATTAAGATTGATTGGACTGACTTTGATGATTTACTCACTTAAAGTTAACTTAATTAAAACCACACCTACCTGAAAGCCTGGACCTCAGAGGGTGTGTTCTCTGAACTCTGACCTCAACATGTTCTGCTCATGGACTAACCTCAAGGCCAGTAAGCCAATAGATTTTAATAATGCTAGCCAATTAGCTTGAAGCATTGTGTAAGGGGCCCCTTTCCTTTGGACTCGCAGGAAGCTTCCACTCACACAGGCAACAGACACCTGCTCTTGGCCTGAGACTCAGAGGAGGGGACAGCGCCTTACTCTCTCTCACTCATCTATCCTAGTTACATAGGGTTTCTTAATTTAATGAGCCAAGCGTTCTCTCTTTACTAATATTTGGTATGCTTTAATAAATGCTTAATGCCCAAAAGTAGTGCTAAAGCTTCTAATTTATAAGTAACAAATATATTAGAAACCCCAGCTAATTTCCCCTAAACTTGGGACAGAAATAAGGTGACCATATATAATTTTAAATGCCACAATATGAGTGAGGTGGACTAAATGCATTCTGAAGTCACTTCCACATTTAGATCTGTGATCCTATATTACAGTCTAAACAATAGATGCATTTTGTGAGACTAAAATCTTTTAAGAGATTGTTGTTGTTGCTGTTGGTCATTCTTTCGTGAAGAGGACCAATGACATCATGATGGTGATACCTTGACTCATGTTTGAATTTGATTTAAGAGTGACATAGCTGTGCAAAGTCATCAGCCTCATTTTCCCACCAGTCATCAAAATAAAATGACAAGCCAAAGGCAAGGTAACTGGTAATGGACAGGGATGCAGTGGATGACCTTGGAATTTCTAAATTAATCTCCCTCAAAGGTCTTAATTTGTCTGAAGCAATGGTATTATGGATTTCATTTAGAATACTCTGTTGTATTCCAGTGTTTAATGGCTGACACACAATGGGCTCATAATAAATGCTTGTTGACTGAATGAATGAGGAAATCAGGCCACTGTCATCTTATGAGAACATCTGGATAACTTCATCATCAATAACAGATTCTTCTTCCCGTTAGATCATGAGCTTAACTAGAGATGTGTATAGGCAGCAGAGTGGCCCAGTGCCTACAATAAGGGTGTTTAGTCATTTCAATTTTCTTCTGCCTCATTGTGACCCAATTTGGGATGTTTTTGGCAAAAGTTTTGGAGTGCTTTTGGGAAAAAAAAAATAAATGACCTGTATCAACATTTCTATTCTCCACCCAAATTCTCCACCAATAACTAATTCCAAACAAGTTAATAGAATACATGTTTTAATTAAAAATTAACTGTGATTATTAAAACTCTTCTTTTTCCGTTTAAGTAACACTAAAATGTTGATGTGTGGAATTAATATAAAAATGACAAGTTCAGTCGCTGAGGAGATCAAGTTCAAATTGAGCCTCAGATAGTTACTATTTATGATCCTGGTGAAGTCACTTAACCTTTGTCCAATTCAGTTTCTCAACTATAAAATTGATATAATAATAGCATCTACTTCCCAGGGTTGTGAGGATTAAATTGGGTATTTGTAAAGTATCCAGCACATACTAGATGCATAATAGATATTTGTTCCTTCCTTATGGCAACACTATGGTGATCATGTGTTTCCTTGCTTTAGGCTTCATTTGATATTATTCATCAGTGGGTTGTCACCTTTATCTCATTTACATAATTTATAAATTTTGTAAGTCTTTTAACATCCGTATGTGAAACTTTTGGGGAGGCAGGGAAATAGAACCTTATGCCAGCATTTTTTCTACCAAATGTTCTTTTATAGTTGGCAAACACTAGGTTCCTTTCAGTTAATTGTTCTTGCTGTTTTTACTTTCTTCTCAAAGAGGCCCATGTTTGGGAATGTTGTCATAACTTTATAGTGAATTGGATTTAATTAAGGGACAATTGTGCAAAGTCACCAACCTCATTCTTTCTTTTAGACCCATATGAGTCCAGTGGCAAGTTTTATTTCCGGATAACTAGATATGGCCTCAGATATTTAAGGCAATTGGGGTTAAGTGACTTGTTAGGCTCACACAGCTAATAAGTATCTGAGGTTAAATTTGAATTCAGGTCCTCTCAACTTCAAGGCCAATACTTTATCCACTGTACTACCAGCTGCCCTTCGGTTAATTATGTAACTGAAAAGATATGTTAGTTTATGGAATATTTTTAGTCTCATTCCATAATTTCATCAAGGATGCCTTTTATGCATGTATAGATTATTTTCTTCAGGATTTTGCAGAAAGAAGTAGCATGTGGGTCACATATATTTGTTATTCTTTTGATTTTTTTTTTGCCGGACTATAATATCTAACAAGCATTAGCTCCTGTACTCTTTGTTTAATGGTATCTAAATTATTTTAACCCCAGCAAGGAAATCTTTCTATGTATACTTGATATGCCTGTATTTGTTCCTGTTTTATTACTTCCATAGCTCATAAAAAAGCACATTAAAATCAAACTTTTGAAGAGGTAAAATTTTAAAGAACATTACATAAGGGAAGTAAAAAGTAAAAAATTGTATTTGGGATTAAGGGATTATTGCTAGGGAGGAAGGAAAGCTAAAAAGAAAAAAGTGGTTTTTTTTTGGGGGGGGGGCAATGAGGTTTAAGTGACTTGCCCAGGTTGTCACACAGCTAGTAAGTGTCAAATGTCTGAGATCGGAATCGGACTCAGGTCCTACTGAATCCAGGGCCGCTGCTTTATCCACTGTGTCACCTGGCTGCCCCTGAAAATAGTCTTTAACATAATAGGGATTAGCAGTCCAAAATGAAAGGTCTTCCTTACCCATGTCATAGGGGATCATATCTTTAGAATTGTTCTTTGTGCTTCAGCAACTAATGGATCAAGAATTGAGCATCTTATGATATAATACACAAGAAAAGAAGAAAAGAGGCAGAGCTGAAGAATTAGAGCTCATCAGTTATATAATTACTAAGGAAAGCTAGAAGTTAGAAGTAAAATGTGGAGTCAGAGGACCTGGGATCAAATTCTGGCTCTACAGATTATTATTATTATTATTATTATTATTATTATTATTATTATTATTATTAGGCATGGGGTAATGAGGGTTAAGTGACTTGCCCAGGGTCACACAGCTAGTAAGTATCAAGTGTCTGAGGCTGTATTTGAACTCAGGTCCTCCTGAATTCAGGGCTGGTGCTTTATCCACTGTGCCACCTAGCTGTCCCCCGATTTATTATTTTCTTAAACAAGTCACCTAAATTGTTGGGACATTAGTGTTCTCATCCATAAAATGAAAGTGTTGGCCTATATGCCTTCTAAGATGTCTTCTAGCCCCAGATCTATTATTTTACTTAAAAAATAATATTTGCAAAATAAATTCTTGAGCTTCCTCACAAAGAGGCTTAGAATGATAAATTATCTATTTTTGTTACTTTCTAATTCTAGTAATAGAAAATACACTTTTCTGTTTTCTTAAATACTACATAAAGATTTAAAAGTATTATGTTGGATTTAAAGTATTATGTATGGCGTGGGAGCTATATTGTTTTTCCCTCATACATATCTATTTCCTCCTTTCAATATGAGCCAAGGGACATTGGTAAGTTCAATAACTGGCTATTTTCTTTTTTGTCCTGATTTATGATTTCATTGGTGCAGCTACCATCCTGTGAGGAAATTGCCTTTTTTAATGAATATCTGCAACTGTTCTGCTGCCAAGAGTGCACTGGAGCCAGATTGAACCTGCTTATAAGACAAGATTGAAAAATTTTCAGTGTGAATATTTACATGTTGGAATTTGCAAAAGCTACAAATCGGGGCTTGATTTGTTGATTGTAAAGAATTAAGAAAGGATGGAGAAAAATGTTAATAATGCAGATTAAATTTTAAAATGTGTTGTGCATTTTTTGGAGTGCCAGATGTTAAACATTTACCTGTATACCTCTGGTTTTGCAATTAAACAGTCTTAGAGAATTGCCCAGAGCTGCAACAAGTCAACAGACTTGCTTGGAGGGCATGTCATAGACAGAATTTTAACTTGGGTTTTCGTGACTTCAAGGCTGGCTCTTTATTACATCATGCTCATATTCAGCAAAGAAAAGTAGGGTTAAAATGTCAGGAAACTGGGGCAGCAAGGTGGTGCAGTGGATAGAGCACCGGCCCTGGATTCAGGAGTACTTGAGTTCAAATCCAGCCTCAGACACTTAACACTTACTAGCTGTGTGACCCTGAGCAAATCACTTAACCACAATTGCTTCACTAAAAGAAAAAATGTCAGGAAACCTATGTGTTTTCCTGGGTGAATCATAAAATCTTTCTGGTCCTTACTTTTCTCAGATGAACAAGATAGCTGGACTAGATCTCTATCTCTTATATGCTATAAATTTATGACACAAGTAAAATATTTTGACAAAAATATAAAAAATCAAAAATATCAAGACATAAACTCCTTCTCATACATACAAATAAACATATTACTTACAATGGAAAAAGTTTCTGTTGATTCCATTGAGAACTCTATACATAAATAGAATTTTAGTTATCATAAAACTTATTTTTGCTTAAGAAGTCACATTTTCCCATATAAGGATTCAAAGGATACTTTTATCATATTGGAATTATGTTCTAGGGACTAAATTGGTGGGAGATGGTATCATTAAATGCTTCAAGCTTCTTATAAGAAAGGTGTCATGTAAATAACAGAGTATTTTTAGAATTCTTTTCTCCCAAAAAATGAAGATGAGGTCTCAAAGCAGCAAAATATGCTATTTGAAACTGACAAATAGTATAAAAATATTGAAAAATGCCTGGAGGAAAAACTTTACAGGCAACTGGGGTAGATACTTATCTTTGCATATATGAGGAAGGAACATTTAAAGTTAAGAGACTTGACTGTTTAAAGGAAATAAAAATGTAACATATCAAATTGTAATGAGTCTATATGGAGGCGGAGCTGAGACTATGTTTTCAAACAAGGAAATATTTTCAATTTGAGAACAAATTAAAATAAATTCATAATAAAGAAATGTGTGTGTAACAAATGTCTCTCACTTTTTTTTGTACTAACATTTATCGAAGGTAATTGAAGGTCTATTTACATCACCTTGAAATTAGAAACTTGGATGATTCTCTGATACTCAAGGGGAAATAGAGCTAAGGAGCAAGAGATAGATAGACAAAGAATGATTGAAACAAGGACATTAAGATAGACAGACAGAGACACACACAAAGAGATGGATGCAAATGGAAACAGAGAGAAAAGTACAACTTGCAGGGGTTAAATGAACTCCTCACATTTACACAGTAGATAACAAATCTAAGATTTGAACTTAGGTTTTTGGTCTCCAACTCAAACATCTTTCTTTTTCCTCTTACTTAATTTATGATAAATTTGAACTTAAAACACCCAAAAAGAGCATTCCCATATATACAGCATAGCAGAAAAAGCAGAATATATGTGAAACCATTAATCTCTTTTTATACCATTTACTTTTGAAAAGTATATAAATTCCACACTCACTTTTGAAATATCCTTGCTTGTGTGAATTTACTTCTGTTCTTTGTGTGTACTTTTTAAAAGAAAGAAACATTTGATGGCCCTCTTTTTATTTCTATTCTGGCATCATTAATCTCATAATTGCTAATTCTTGCCTCACTTACCACCTCCCCCACAAAATAGGGAAAGGAAAATAAACAACAGCAAACACATAAGAAATAAATCAATCAAAATGAACTCACACAGTGGCCACATCAAAAAAGGTATGTTTCCTATACCTTGAATTCCTCCTCTCTGTCAATATGTGATTCCCCATCACAGGTCTTCATGGGATATGGTTGGTCATTCCTGATGTCAATTCTTAAGTCTTTCAAAGTTATTTATCTTTATAATGTCATTATTGTATAATTTGTTTTCCTGCTTTTGTTCACATAAATATTCACCAAGGTATAATACTTTCTGTCATTTCTTCCAGTGTAACAATTTTATTTATATACCACATTTATTTTTCCCAGGCAATCCTCAACTGATGGGCAGTCCCACAAATTTTTTAGTTCTTTGCTTATGCCTTTCCTCATTCAATCCCTACTTCAAGATCAAGATGTTTGTTTAGCTTGCAACTATTTCCTAACTAATATTATTATCTTTTCCTAGTATTATTCTCCTCCTTTTCCTCACTTGTTTCCATCTTGTTGTATTTTTGTAATGAGCTCAGTATACATATGTATATATGTTGTAAGGGGCTAAAATTCTAGCTAGTCTGTCTAAAATATCTAATGAATGGTTGCCAATAAATTATAAGCTTTAACAAGAGTTAGACTTTTAAGCATTTATTAAGGAGAATAAGAATTTGTTGAAAAGAAAGAGAAAGGCCTAGATTCATCTATCTATTAAAGGGAGAGTGCATTTCTAGCTCCCTTCTCCACTGGAGTCCTAAATAAAGAGCCCGAGAAAGCCAGCCTCGCCCCCTCTTCCTCCCACAAGCAAACATCACTTCCTGAAGCCAAAGAAAAGCTGCATGACCTTGCCCTCAGAGGCCTTCTTGGCATGGTGCAGCTTTCCTACAGTAAGTCTCTAGCAGGTGGCATCATTCCAAGTGTTACAATGTTCAACTCTCCTTTGTCAGTTTCAGATAATAGATCCATCCAATGCCATCTTTCTTCATTTTGCCATCTACATTTGTATACTTTTCTCACAAATACAAATTGTATAAATTATCACTTTCCATCCCACCTTTTGTCACTTCTACACTTGTATATTTCATTTATCTCCGTTTCTCTTTACTTTCTTAAAACCCTGAGAACAGGATTAACCTATTGCCAATTTCTCTGTTTTTCTACTTAAACTCTCTTGATATTTTTTGATTAAGATTTTGTAGGAACATATTTTTTTTTGCTTACTACTAGCATAACAGTACTATATCATCTTACAGCATCTTCCAATTCCTTGACTAAATTAAATTTTCTAGATTTATTTTGACTTTTGTCTTTGTATTTGAATGTTCCTACTTAGCTTTGATCTTTTTATCAGTCTTACTCAAACATTCTCTATACCATTTTTGTTGTTCAGTCATTTTTCAGTCACGTTCAACTCTTTCTGACCTTATTTGGGTCTTCTTGGCAAAAATACTGGAGTGGTTTGCCATTTCCTTATCAACTTCCTTTTACAGCTAAGGAACTGAGGCAGACAGGTTTAAGTGACTTGTCCATGGTCGAACAGCTTATAAGTGTCCAAGGCTGGAATTGAACTCATGTCTTCTGATTCAGGCCCTGGCACACTCTATCAACTGTACCATTTAACTGCTCCCTCTATTCCCTTAAACATCCTCTTTCCCCCATGAGTATTATACTCTAAGGGGCAGCTAGGTGGCGCAGTGGATAGAGCACCGGCCCTGGAGTCAGGAGGACCTGAGTTCAAATCCAGCCTCAGACACTTAACACTTACTAACTGTGTGACCCTGGGCAAGTCACTTAACCCCAATTGCCTCACTTAAAAAAAAAAAAAAGTATTATACTCTGTTTTGCAGAGTCAAGTAATTCTAGTTTGGAAGCCAACATGTGGTAAAAATTATTTGTGGTAAAGATTAATATTGCCATTTTTAGTTGACTCATTTGGGAGGGGCCACACCTGGCCCACCCTGAGGTTACATATGATACTGAGGTCAGAAGGAGAACTCTCCATAGGCAGCTTTTGAAGGACCTCCCCTTTTGGGGGAGGAAAGATTCAACGCTCCCTGAAGGGACGTGGAGGGTTCTTCCGAAATGCTAGGTTCATCTGAAACGCTAGCAGTCTGGCAGGCTCTTCTTCTCCCTTTGAGATGCTGGTGTGAGTCCTGTGTCTGGGGGGGGGGGGGGGGGGGGGCGGGGGGTGTATTTTTTTTTCCTACTGGTCCAGGTATGGGTGAGTTAATTATGGAAAACCATAAATTACTTTGAACTAGCTTAATTGGAAATGGTCTGAGTATTGAATGGGTTAAGTTTAGAGTTAAGAGTATTTATTTGTATTTCTATTTTCCTATTTCCTTATCTTGGATTTTTATTAGTTTCACCTTTGTTGTTTAATTAATTCCCAAGTAATAAAATCTGATCCTTTTGTAAACTAAAGCTTAGAGGCTCCTTTCTTACTGGCCTGGGAGAAATATCTAAAAAGTGCAGTTCAGAGGGGAGGGGGAACCTAGAAGGTCCCTAATATTTCCAGGATCCGAATATTAAGGCAAGTGACCCAAATAACGTTCTATATATCAAATTTCGGCCCTCACAAATGTCTTTTACATTTTGGAATATTATATTCCAAGATAGTTTTGCTGCCTGGTATTATGTAATTCTGACTGGTTCCTTGGGTCAGGAACCACTTCTTTCTTGATACTTGTGATTTTTTTTTTTCTTTTACAAAATTGATTTTGACTATTTTATTTCTGAAAAATTTCCTTTTCAGATTTGTTTCTGGAAGTGATGGCCTGAATCATTTTACTCTTTACTTTTCCTTCTAGTGTTAATACATCTAATAGCTAATATTTATATAGATTACATGTGCCAGACACCTTGCTAAGAGCTTCATTTATTTCTTTGTTTTACAACATATCAGTTCATTTGATACAACACTGAGATGTAGCTCCTGTTATTTACTGGTTAGTGACTTCATCAGAGTCAGAGAGTACTAAGAGTCTAAGGCTGAATTTTGAACTGGGGTCTTCCTGACTCTAGGTCCTGTGTTTTATCCATTGTGCAACAGTTTCAGCCAGCTTCACAATTTCTTGAAATCTAGCATCCAAGGTATTTTTTGTCATTATTTTTAAGAAATCCAAAAATTCTTAAATTTGTATTCTTTGACCTGCTTTCTAGATTATCTTTTTATGTCATATATAGATTTTCTTTCATTTTTAACATTTTTTGTTTTGTTCCAATATTTCTAACTCTCTCATAGAGTTATGATTTCTGATTGCTTTATTTCACTTTCAAGGTAGTTCATTACTTGTATATGGTTTGCCACATTTTCTTCTAGCTTTCTATTCTATTTTTGTTCCACATCTTTCCTCCAGAGATTTTATTTCATTTTAATATTTTGTCCATTCCTTTGAAGTATTAATGCAATCCTTTAAGAAAATAGAAATAGAAAACCTGGGTTCCTACCCTTATTTCTACCTCTGGAGGCTTAGCCCCTAGGTTCCTCCAGGTTCAGAGTATTTCATTCTCAGGGATCTCTAGTTTGGTAAATCAAGCAAAGTGCTATAAGAGACTTCAGATAACTGAGGTACCTCTCCAGGACATCCCTGCCTTGCCTGTAAGTTTCTGACAAGGCTATCTGAGCCTTCTTGCATCAGTCCTCTACTCTTTGTACTTCTGGACACAAATTCTCTAAGCAATATGTGTCTACAGGATTATTGCATGTACAGTTTGCTTTTGGATGTACTTCTAGTGTGGAAATAAATAAAGGTTTTTTTCCTAATCCTTATTCATCCCAGTGTAAATTTCAGGGTTTTGGTATAGGAAGTATGTGGAAGCGGATTAATCTGTTTAGCCACATATTTTGACTTGAGGTCAGTGCTATTACTGAATAGTATTATCAACTTTAGATAGCTTACTATTACTTATTTGTATTTAGTATAGCCCCTGGCCCGTCTTCCTCAACTGTGTATTTACAGAAAGCTACCTCTGTTTCTAGGTGCTTTATGAGTCAAAATTGTCTTTAAATTTCATTTCATGAACTCCCACTGATGTGTTTACTTTTACTAGTTACCCAAGGTACAATGTTCAACATGAAGACATTTAATGAAAAAAATAATAAAAGTCAAAATTATATCCATGAGTTCACTATCCTAAAACTCTATATATGTACAATGGGAAGAGTAGACATTGAGAGTGATCACTTGAGGGAAATGCACAGAAAAAATATGAGATCAGGGTGCACATATACAAGGGTAACTTACTCCTCTGATATTAAAGACCTGACAATATATTCTGGTTATGTCTCGTTCCTGCACTTTGGTGTGCCTTATTCCCCCTAGCCTCACTTCTCTTCTCTACTTGGTCGTTAGCTATCCAGATATTTTTAGGGCCCATCTAATATGCTCTCCATCATGCCCTGGAGATTCTATGCCTTAATAACATTGTCCCCAGCAGGAGAAGAATATAGCTGTTTCAGCCAGAGTTTCAAGCCCCTTATGAACAACTTTCCCTTAGCTATATTCTACCAGAAGATAATGGGACACCATGAAACTTAGAACTAAATTTTCCTCTCCACTGTGTTTCTTCAGACCTTGCTCAGTTCCAGCTTTCACATAATTTGTGTTCAGAAACCTATTTTAGTTCTTAGCTTTTATTGATACTCCCAAGCCTTTGAAAATCATTCCCAGGGACCTATTTTCTCAAAAGGGAAAGGAAAATGAGAAAACTCATGAGGTAACTACATTTATTTTGCTCCCTGCACTTCTCTGATCTAAAGGAAGTCACAAGGGCTTCACTAGTTAGAGAAGCCTGAAGAAGTTACTGACCTTTGTGCTATCTATCTACTTTTTACCCCTACCTAGCACCAACATATCCACACCACAGTCATAGCCTTTTCCTCCTTTCCCCCCTCTCTCTTTCTCTCACACTCTCACACACTCACACACTCACCTCTCACTCTTCTCTCCATCCATCCTAGCTACACCACGCGGGAAAACGTGTGCAACCTTAGACACATCTTAACTTGACTAAGCCAAATATCTATGTCTGTAAAATGAGGGGTTGTTTCAATAACCTTTAAAGTTTTTTCAAGCTTTATTTCTATGGTCCTATATTCTTAATATGTTTTAAAAAGAAGGAAATTTTTCAAAAGATAAGTAAAGAACTTCAGCAATATTATATATATATTAGGGTAGTATATTTCCTCTAATACATTTTAATTCCATCACATATATATATATATGTAGGTATATATGTATGTGCATATATATGTAGTATGTGCATATATACATTAGATATACATACACACACATATATAAATATAAATAATAAAAAAATAAAATAAACAAAACAAACGAAACAAACAAACAAACAAACAAACAAACAAACAAACAAACAAACAAACAAATAAATAAATAAATAAATAATAAATAAATAAATAAATAAATAAATAAATAAATAAATATGGGCATATTGGCAGATAGATAGTACAGTGGATAGAGTGCCAGACCTGGACTCAGGAAGACTTCTGTTTCTGAAGTCAGATTTGGCTTTAAACACTTACTAGCTGTGTAACCTGTAAACTTGCTTGCCCCAGTTTTCTCATCTATAAAATGAGCTGGAAAAGGACATGGCAAATCACTCCAGTATCTTTTGCCAAGAAAACCCCAATTAGGATCACAAAGAATTAGACATGACTGAAAAACTGACTGAACAGCAACAACAATAACATGCATATAATGTGTAAAGCAAAGAATTGGGCCCAATTTGTGTAATTATAGGGTGCCCCGAACAGTTATGCAATATAGAAAATATGTTCCTTGGATCAGTGGACATTCCAGCTGAGTCATAGCATCCTTAAATTGACTTATGATAAGTGATATGTGGATAGTATTTTAATGCTTTTAAAGAACTTTGTATATATAGTCTTATTTAATCTACATGAGCATGACTAATATGTAAATAGGTACTACAGTTATTATCACTACAATTTTATAATATGAGGAAATAGACTCAAGTTGATTTTAGTGATTTCCTCAAGGTTACATAGATAATAGTCAACCCAAACACATTTGATAAGCTTTAACTATGTTTGAGATATTTTATTAAGGTCTGGGAATACAATGAAAAGGTGAAACTCTTTGACCTTGAGAAGCTTGCATTCTAACCAGAGAAACAACATGTATGCACCTATATAAATAGCATAAAATATGTATATATACATATACATATGTTATGTATATATATTCATGCATGTATATAAAATTATATTTTGTATGTGTATACATGTTCTTTTTCCTATTGAAATGCAAACTTCTTGAGATCACAGTTTCACTTTTGCATTTTATCCCTAGCACTTAGCATAATATCTATATAATATCATACTACATCATAATATTTATGTCTATATTACATATAAGTCTGACAGGTAACACTGGGATAGCACTTGGGTGGGAAGGCACTTGAAGGATGAAGAAAATCCTCCTGTGGAAGGTGGCATTTGAAATGACCCCTTAAAAGAGCAAAAGATTAAAAGAGGTAGATGAATGGAGAAAAAACATTACAGGAATGGAGAAGCCAATGCAAAGATATAGAGATGGGGTATTGAACACCGTATGAGACAAACAGCAAGTAAGTCAGTTCTATTTAACTATGGTTTCAATGGAGGGGAATAATTTGTGATAATACTGGAAAGGTAGGAAGTGGCCAGACCACTTTAAGTGAACTTTAAATGTCAAAGAGATGAGTTTATATTTCATGCTAGATGTAATAGCAAATATTGGAATAAACTGGGTAAAGGCATTACAAGTTAGATTTGTACTTCAGGAAAATTACTTTTGTTGCTATGGGTAGTCTTGTGTGAATTAGAAAGGGAGAGACTGGAGGTTGGGGCTATTGTAATAGTACAAGTAATAGGTGATATGTAGCTGAAATTGGCTGGTGACTATATGAAAAGAAAACAAGAAATGTCAAAGATTTTGTGAAGATTAAAGTGACAAATTTTTGCAATGAATTGTATGCATGAGGCAAGAATAAAAAGTAAAGTGAGCTACCAAGGTTATAAGTCTGTATGACAAGAAGGATAGTGTTGCTTTAAATAGTAATATGGAAATTTTGAAGAAGGATGGATAAAGGTTAGAACTAGAAATACTCCAAGCACCTCTCACTGACATGCCAAAACCTTCTTAAATTTACCCCCCAGACTCACTGTCTTTAAAAATATCCTATTCTTATCCCTTTTTGCCATGTAGGTTCAATTTTCTGTCATCTCTTTGACATGTATCTACTCACCTATCAATTTTTGTCATCACTCTTCTCTACTCACCCAACCACAACTCTATTTCATTATTTCTCATTTGGAGGATTTTAATAGCCTCTGATTTAGTTTCATTGTGTGGATATATGGAATCAAGGACTCAGCTTTATTGAATGATAATGAAACTTAATAGAGAATTTGAGGTTCCTCATTGTGGGAATGTAGAACAATTAACACCCTGGGGCAGAACCTTAGGAATATCTGATGATAATTTAGTAAAAGAAATGTAAAAGAAAAAGACAGTCGATAGGATAGAAGAACCAACAGAGAGTTTTGGGGGCAAGCTGTGAACCTGGGTCTTCCTGAAGTAAAGCCTAAGAACTTATCCAATTTGCCATACTGCCTTTGTAAATACCTCAATGTGGTTATGTCCTAGGTCTAAAATCCACTTGTTAAATGTAAATTATAAAGAAATTTAAAAAAAGGAAAGTTGGTTTGAGTTTAGGAAAAAATGGCTCAGGGTCAATGGAAATGTAAGTTAGAATTACACATTCTAGGAAATGTCTTCAGACATCTTTATATTTCAATTTCTGTCAGCTAGGGGAAGCTTTCCAGGTTATATTGCTAAACAGAAGCAGCTACTTAAAGTTTAAGGAATTGCTATATACAGCATTTCTAAAATGTATGTATTGAACCTTTAATGCATTAGTTCAGAAGAAGGAAGACAACTGCAGTATTAAGATCTTTTCCCTGAACACTATTACTTTCAAAATGTAGAATAATCCACATTACAATATCTTCATGTGATGGCGCAATGTGGTAGCTGCATCAGCACTGCTGCTGGCCTTAGACATATTTTTGGCAAAAAACTCAGGAAAGGTAGTAAATGCCCCTAGCTAGAATAGTGTTACAATGAAAAACAAATTAAAAATCCCCCCACAACCTTGATCTTCATACATCAAACGACTGACACATGATAATACAGAGCTTGCAAGTATACAGTATGAGGAAATGAAATAGCTGGCCTTGGTAGATGACCCTACTCAGTAGGGATTGGCATTATAAAAGCACTGCCACCCAAGGGAGCTAAATGTTCTTTGTTCATTGAAAGGCAAACAAAATGCAAACTGTAAGGTGAGAAGTCTAGTCAGGGGACTCAGTGTTATTCATTTCAGGTTTTACTTCCTGTTTAGGTGTGCCTGCAAGATAGATAGGAGAATACCAAGGAGCAGAGTTGATTCTTCCTACAACAGACAACAGAAACTAAACTTGTTCCGAAAATTCTACTTTCCCAGGAAAACAAATTTGCCATTTGTATAGCTGAACTTTTGAAGATGGCATTTCTATATCTATAATTGGTTGTCACTAGCCAGCATGCAATTCAGCTGGTATCTGGCAGAGCCAAACTTGATTTGGTTAGCTCAATAAGCAGAGGGGGATAGTCACCTTTATGGCAGTATTTACAAGGTTCAGAACACAATGCATGTGGTAATTAGGGGAAAACTCGAGGAAGGAGGCAAAGACAGAACACAGATTGCAAAGTGACAATGACAATTCAAGTGGAAGAAACAGCAATCTCTGAGGCGTTACAGTCCCTGCTAGTCTGGATGAAGCCTGTGACTCAAAGAAAAACAAATGTAGTTTAATCCCCTGAGGGCTGACACCTCAAATTCCCTCTGCTTTTGAAATACTTTGGGTCACATGTGTGACTGCAGTTTCTAGAGAATCCTCTGAATGAAAGGCATTTGTTTGGAAGATTTTTGCTTTGATTTTTCTGCAGATTTGATCATAGATTTTTTGCATACTTCAACTCAAGGAGTTTTTTTCCAAGGTTTTCAGTGCCTCTGAACAGTTCTTTTCCTTGAGAAACAATTTTGATGCCTAATGAGAATAATCTGAAATGTGTGAATCAGCTGTTTGGTCCAGTCAGCAGCTATTCACAGTGCTACAGAGTCTGCCCCAAAGGCAATGGATTCACAGGAGGAGTTCAGCTGGGACACAGCAGCCCAACAACACTTTCATTCCTCAAGGTTTTTGTTGTATTGGCACTTGTTTTTAACCTTTGCATTTCTACCCACCATGGTTACTACGACAACTCAGAAAATTAGGGGGAGAAATCTCCTACTATTGGTATAATTCTCCCCCATTCTCTGTCAATATTTCACTACTGACAAAAAACAAACATTGAAAATGTTTAAAGAAAAAAAAAAGAGGTTTTGATCTATAAATACTTTTGTAGCAACCTCAGTGTCTGTGGTTTTTCATATAAATATATAATTGAAGCTCACAATTTAATGTTTTGTTTTGTTTTGGACAGTTGATGGCATTGGTGTAGAAACCACTGGGGAGGTTTTCCCTCTACCATCTTCCATATTTAAACTCAGGTGTTCCTGATTCTAAGGTTAGCTCTCTATCATAAAACAGTGTGGTGTAAAACTAAAATAGAAACCTAGATCATTGATTGTACTATAAGGACCTCCATGGGCTTCATATTGTATTGGTTTTTAAATTGGAATAGTATTCATGTTTTATTTGTATTTTCATTTATTTAGTTAAATATGTATCAATTACATTTTAATTGGTTCAGCCTGCACTCAGGATTATTGACCCTACTGGCCTATAGGATGTGTTTGACACCTCTGTACTTCAACAGCTTGCTTCTCATGCCTTCAAATACCTACACTTTGAAAAAGTAACCACATTTTATGAAATATTTGTAAATGACTATTACATTCTATTCTGGATGATTCTCTCATCATTATGACCATTAATTGCTATTCTCTTCCACAACCCAGTGATGTTTTTGGTTTAGTGGTATGAATAAGATTATTCTACTTAGCATACTGCCTTGCACCTGTCAGGCTTTTCAGAAATGGTTGTTGAATGGAGTGGAATTGAATTTCTTCAGAATCATTGCTCCTCCTTAGGCTCACCTCCCCTTCTCCTTTACAGTTGTATGCAGAGGAGGCTGGTAAATTTTTAACAATCTAATCACTACACACTTTTAAATTTTATCTACATTGTTAATCTTTTCTCTCTCATTTTCTTAGGTCTAGACATTCAACAAAACAATAAATCAAGCCCTGATTTGTAGCCTTGCTGATTTCTGAGGTGTGAATGTTCACACTGAAAATTTAACAGTCAGCTCTCAGAAATCAGTATGAATTGCCTCGAGCACCTGCCAGGATATATTCTTTAAGGAACCATTCCTATGCCATCTCTCAACACAAATAGATCTTTAGTGCCAACCCGGCCAAAACCCAACCCTCTTTACAAATTCCTAGTTTGAAAGCATGAAGCTTTTCTTTGGGCTTCATGTCAGAATTTGGGTGAAATATTATTGTTTTCATCCTGTTTTGCTTTTCATATCTATATGTAAATATTTTGGGACTTTGTATTAAGAATAAATTCCCTTTTCCTCTTTGTAGACTGGCATATTTTACTTTTGTCATGATGTCCTGAAATAAATCAAAGCCATGACTTCCTATAACAGTCTCTATTTCTTGTTTTGTCATAAATTCTTCCCTCATCCATAAATCTGATAGGTCAGATATTCCATGTTCCCCTAATATGTTTAGTAACTTCTTTGCAATGTATAAGCACCGAAAGGTTAAGTTATTTTCTCAAGGTCATACAACCATTAAATATCAAAGATGGAACATGTAGGTCTTACAGGCTCACTATGTATCCATTAGGTATGTAGGGAGGAAGAAAGTTTCTATGAAAAGGTATTTTTTGAAATATAGAATACTAGATGATGGGGAATTTGGAGCATGGTGTCATTAAGACAACACTAGGGGCCCTTGGTAAAACTTGGATATGTTCCATGTCTCTATTTCTAGTCTTTCCACAAATTGTATGACACTTATCTGAACATACTATACAAGTCTGTTGAGTTATTGGCTCTCATCAAAATCTGTCTGATAACCCTGTGGGTGATAGAGCCTGCTAATGTACTTTGATGGACCAAGGAGAGTTAATTAGTTTAATATTATTATGCTAGAAGGTGAAATCAGTACCTTTTATTTGAAAATTTGATAGTCATTTTCAGAGGTGAATAATAGTTTACTATGTCAGATTTCCTTATGAAAATGATCTAATCACACTTTATGTAATTTTAAATATTCCAGGCTTATTATTCTAGTTATATTGTATCCCATTTTTAGAGGTGGAAGAGACCTTACAGGTCATCAAGGCAAGACTCTTCATTTTACCATTCAATCAACATTTAGTGAAACCTACTAAGTGATAGCCACTATGCTAGAAAAGCATTGCAGATACAGAAAATTTTCTTAGACTTTGCCCTCAAGGAACTTACATGTTGAGGAAAGCAACATATAAATAAATACAGATTGTGTGAAACTTTGAATATCAGACATATTATTATTTTATATTTTGTCTTAAGGAAAATAAAGAGCAGCTAGAAATTTTTGAGTAGAGGACTAATGAGATTAGACTTGTGCTGTAGGAATCTCACTTGCAATTTTATCAGGTGACCTCAACCACTTTGGAACCTATAGTTACATTTCATTTTAAGTTTAATGCAATTAAGACAACTAAGTATATATCCATATATATGAATTCTTTTGAAAAAAATGTTATTTCTCTATTCAGGCCTTGCCCTGATTAATGAGGCAAATTCAAAAAGTTAAAAAAGATTTTATTCAAATTGCTACTTCAGTAAGCACTGGGTGGGTCAGTCACTCTGCTTTTTATAGTCAGGAGTAAGCAATTTACATATAAGGACAAAGAAATGTTGATTGGAAGAGTATCTAGGAGGCATGTAGAAGAGTTCTGGCAGTTGAAGTCATGAAGACATCTTCCTGAGTTCAAATTTGATCTCAGTCCTTACTCTGCTATGTGACACTGGGAAAGTTACCTAACCTGTTTATCTCTGTTTCCTCATCTGCAAAATGAGCTGGAGAGGGAAATGACAAACCACTTCAATATCTTTGCCAAGAAAATCACAAATGAAGTCATGAAGAGTTGGACACATGTTGGATGTTGGAGGAGATGTGAAAAACTGGGACACTAATCCACTGTTGTTGGAGTTGTGAACAGATCCAACCATTTTGAAGAGCAATTTGTAACTATGCTCAAAGGGCTATAAAGTGGGGTATACTCTTTGATCCAGCAATACAACTGCTAGGTTTATATCCCAAAGACATCCCAAGAAAGATAAAAATATCTATTTGTACAAAAATATCCATAGCAGTTCTTTTTGTGGTGGCTATGGATTGAAAATCAAAAAAGAATGCCCATCAATTGGGGAATGGCTATACAAGCTGTGGTATATGATTTTGATGGAATATTATTGTATGATTGCTTATGAGCTGGGGGGAGGGTAAGTGAGGGAGGTAAGGAGGAATAGTATTTAGAACTCAAAACTTTAAATTAATGTATTTATTAACAAATAAATGAAAATATCTCTACATAACTGATTTCGGTAGTTAGAGAAAAAAGAGTTGGACACAACATAAATGACTGAAAAGCAATGAAATACATAAAATATTATAAATATCAAAATCATTATTTAAATACAAGTTCTATCTCTCAAAATGCATTATGCTTTCCACTACACTATACTGCTTCAGTAACTTAAATTTCTCTTTAGTTCCCTATTGTGAGAATTAGAAAGAAAAACATTGTCACCCAAAATGTGTATGCCTGACAGTTAACCAAAGGCCAGACAAAGTAAGTTAAAAGAAGTTCATCAAGTGATGGTAGGTCACTAGGTTATGATTACCTTTTCATCCTTTTTTGAAATTTATAAAAAATTTTCTCCTAAAAATGGAGCCCTCACATGAAATTGTAGAAGTGAGTGAAGCACAAATTCTTTAATTATCAAAGTTATCACGTTAATTAACCTAACATGAATATTGGCAAGTGATTTTCTCTGAAGTTTTGAAATATCTGCATCAGAAATAACTGGTGAAAAAGTGATTTTTGGAAATAATATTTTGGGAATAATAAATTTGTTTAGGAGGAGGTATTTACAGATATGTATATAATTCAAGCCCCTAAGCTAAATGTGATATTTTGGAGGAATAAAAGCCAGAGGACACAGGTGATATAATTCAGCTAGTGCAGTGGCACTAAGGGAGGTATCTACCTACACAATGATCTGTACTGTTCCCTGGCAGCATGACCGCTGGTCACAATCCTCTGGCTCCTAAGAAATGGAGGGTCTGGTAGAGGGACACAAAGATGATCACAGACTCCTATCCATCTGGTCTGGTGCAGTCACCTCTGGGGAAAGAATGGCCCATTCCTCAGAAAATTAAGCTGTTCCTCCTATATCATGCTCCAAGACTCTTGAAACCTACCTCTATGTCCTGAGAGGTTTCAGAAGTATATGAAGCTAGGCCCCAGGAGAGAGGAACCACATTGATGGAATCATAGAGATCCTGAACTGGGACTGAGTGACGAGGCAGATGGCAGGGAGGGAGCACATGTGTTGGATATTGATACTTTGGAGCAGTGCCCTAGTCACAAGACTCTAATTATGGCTCTGGTTATTTATCAACTTCCTCTTCATCTAAATTAGACATATCCTTCTTGGTACTTCACTTAAGACAGCATAAGTTCGGGGATTGATTATGGGCTGAGGTCTACACTAAGATCCACCTAAGTGCCTTCCATGTAACTGCAATTTGATTTCCACAGGAATTGCCATTTCATCTAATTCTTGGGGTTGTGACTTGGAGTAGCTTCTGACTCCTCTATTTGTGCAAGCATGAACCTTGCTGTGCTACCTTACTGCCAATACTCATGCCAAGAGAATGTCTAAAACGCTAGAGAAAGGCTTAAACTTTTTCCACTCACAACCCCTTTATGCCAGAGAAAATTGTACATAACCCCAGCTATATAGGTATATAAAATAGTTATACATGACCTTTTACAGTTGTCAAATTTGCAAGACCCCTACATTCGGTAACCAGATCCCATATGGGGTTGCAACCCATAGTTTAAGAAGTTTTGAACTGGAGGGTTCTCAGCATTTCTTTCTTAGGGATCCAAGCCTCTATGTTTATATCCTAGAGCAATGAACATTTTATTAATAAACATAATTTGCATGGTTTGGGGCCATGCAGAGTGAACTCTGTTATTTTTTCCCTTCTTGCTGCCCCCAAAAGTTCACACAATGAGTATATATATATATATATATATATATATATATATATATATATATATATATATATATATATACATACACACATATATATATATACACATACACACATTTATATATATACACATGTATATACATATATATGTGTGTATAATATATATACATATATACACATACATATGTATGTGTTTTTGCATGTATGATATATATGTGCTGGATATATATTATATATATTACTATATACACCCATATAAGTATATATTTACTGGATTAGAAATTAAAGTAAAATGTATTAGACACCAAAGTGATTGAGAATTCCATTCATGATAAAAATTGATTTTCAGCTCTGTACCTCATGGCTTATCTATATGATGCTTTTTTGCACTCCCAGGAGCAAAGAGAATTATCCAAATATCTTTGGAAGAAAATACTTTCAGGCATAGCTGCTTTAAAAGTCCCAGTGGGATGGTGAAATAGTCTCAGGATGTCTCAGTCCCTCTCCCTATGAACATAAAGAATATTATTCATAGCAAGCTACTAACTGAATCCTCAGCTTGGTAACTTTAGTGATTGTAGTAAGATAATTAAATATAAGCCACCCATGAAGGCAACTTCTCTGCATCTCACACTAATATCCCATAGATATGTCCAGAAGACCAGAAGCCACTTGGTACTTCTGTACGTTGCTTACAGCTTCCTCCAAAGTTGCCCATTTAATTCCTATTCCCAATGTTGCAGCTATGGACAGAGTGTGCTCATTATTTATGAGTAAAACCCCTAGAAATGACAAAATTAAAGAATCATGAGAGCTATGAAGTGTTACATGTAACATTTTAAAGGTCTTTCCTGAACTTGGCAATTGCACCACAGGGAGAGTCAACTTTTATGGTTGTCCAGAGCCTTTTCTACTCACCCTTCAATCTTTGTTCCATACAGGAAAAAATCGAGAAATATAACAGGTACCAGTAGGAGGCTATGACAGGAATGGATACATTGCTTTCTCTTTGCCCTTTGTAGACAGAGCAAATATATTTATAGAAAAATGGAGTTTTCTTAAGATATTCCTAGACCATTGTAGATATCAACTTTTAAATGAATTTAATAAATAGATATGGTGAAGTTTGAAAAGTATGACTAATGACATACTTTTAAAATTTATAGCTAGAAAAAAGGCAAAAAGAAGTAATAAAACCTTGGTAACAAAACTCTATCAGCCTGAGGATCTACAGGGTCAATATGAACATCCCAGAGGTGTTGCCAACATGGTAAATTGTAATGAAAATACATGACTCAAGGAACAAAGATAAAGGAATAATAATGAAGAACAGGAATTGTACTTCTCAATGAAGTTGTAGAATATCAAGGTACATGTTGACTTACAATGGGAAATTTTGTCATGGTTTTCATAGGATATCTCTTTATCACCCATCTTTGAAATGGATGTTAATGTATAATCTCTAATTACCTTCTAGGTGTTCTATTCCTCATATTTATCATGAATACTAAAAGGCAACATGACAAGCTGTATAATATGATTTTCAAAAAAACCTTTGTATGCATGAAGCCAAAAATGCCACCACTTCACTGTAGTAGAAAATAGCACTGTGCTTGAAGGCAAATTATTGTAGATTTAGATCTGGAAAGAGCCTTGGAGGGCACCTAGTCCAATATCCTTTTTGTGGGCTTATTTCATATCCTGAAACTTTACTAAGTTTCTTTATCCCTCCAAGGCTCAAAAGGGAAACAGTAAGTAAATTAAATGGCAATAAATGGAAAGAGACTAGGCTCTTACTTCCAATTACATGGATAGAAAGGGAAAGAAAGCTATCAAGGGCTGTATTTGGGTATTTACCCAGCCCCATGGCCTGCTTAGGGTTAGGGTTAGGGTTAGGGTTCTGTTCAAGCTGTATTCGCAAAACTCCATGGGCCTCTACATCTCCTCTCTCTTGGTTCACAGCAAAGGTTCTCATAATATAGTCCATCCTGATCCCTGTTAATATCCCAGGGCCTTTTTCACTTATCCATATGAATACTGTCTTTCTCATTTACTCAAGAAACTCCTACCATACCATGGGCCTATTGGTATTCTCATGTTCAATACCATAAGCACTTGGGATTTTCTTCATTAGTGAAGGTAGAACCCCCAGTCTGACTCCTAGCACTTTAGTACCTGAAATTCTAAACCAAGACATTGAAATTGTTCTTTAAAATGTTACCTTGGGGCAGCTAGGTGACATAGTGGATAAAGCACTGGCCCTGGATTCAGGAGGACCTGAGTTCAAATCCAGCCTCAGACACTTGACACTTACTAGCTGTGTGATCTTGGGCAAGTCACTTAACCCCAATTGCCCCACAACACAAAACAAAAAACAACAAAAAAAGTTACCTGGACAAGATCAAGATCCCATGATTACAATTCACACAGGCAACAATATAATCTTGAAGCAGTGGGGGATCATTGGATCATTTTTACAAGATCCTTCAGGAAGGCAAAAATTCCAGAATGGATGAAAATAGATAATGATATTATTACTCCAAAAAGGTAATTGAGAAAATACCAATAACTGTTGATTCATATGCCCACTTTCCCATCTGAATAAAACATTTAGAAAATAATTTATAGGTGTATTGATAATTGGGACTGGGATTGGGGGAGGATAATTGGGCATTCTAGCTGGATGCTGGAATGGTACTGGTGAAACTATAAAAAGGGAAGAGGTTTACTTTTGCAAATAAATTCTGTATTAGACCATAACATTAAAGTCATACAATAGGCTTTCTATTTTTATGATTTATTAGTTCATCCTCTGAAAGTGTTTTATTTGGTAGAGGAAAATTCAGTCTTAAGAGTTCACCTTTGAAGATGTGTTTTTTTTTCCCTGAATATGTTAAAATCTTTCAATACAATGCTCTGTTCATCAACTTCAAGCAAGACATTGAAGAGAAAGATACATGTTTGTCAAAAATATTGATCACTATTTTGGAGTACATGCTAATCAGAATCCAATTTGAAGAGGGAATCCTTATGTATAGTGAGTTCTTCCACACAATAATTTTTAGTAGCAAAAAATGTGCCACTACATCAAAAATACCAAAAATAATGTAGAACACCTTTATAGAGCTTCAAAAGAAATTGGTTGTGCCAAAATAATAGGATAAGATGCTGTAAGTACATTGTTAGCTACACTGATGAAGGGAATGCCCACCTCAAAAATGATCATAGATTGATTTAATATGTATGGTTATAAATAAAACAAGTATGCCCATATACATGTATATATATGTAGACTTGAATACAAGTCAACATATACATATATTATGTGTGTGTGTGAATTGTATATAAGCCTTGTATATATTCCTTTCAGCCTGAGCAGAAAGAAGAAATGAAGAAGTGACCTGCAGCCAGAGATATACATTTTTGCCATGTGGCTCCTAGTGGCCCATTATTAACTTCATTAAAAAGTAGGTTATCCATAAACACATGGATCCTTAGCTATAAGTAGAAATAACTGCAGAGGAACAAGTTCTTAACCTCATGTTCTACAGACCTGATTTATAATTAGTATAAAGTTTTTGCCTCAGGCTTCTTGCATTGTCCCTTTATGTTTGAAGGAGACAAATCTTTTAGAATTATTGAACTCTTACGATCTATTATGTGAAGACTGACTGACATGATGAGAATCCAGACTAGTGATTATTAGAAGAAAGGACAGTAGTTTCATGAAATTACAATCCCAGCTCTGTTAAGATTTACCACAATTGTGGAATGACAAAAACAATTATTATCCTAAGAATTTGGATATGGAAGAGGTAATCCTGCCACATCAGAAAGTTAGCTGAAAAAATGAAAAGTTAAACCATGGGGACTCATGCTCATTTGCATGGCCACTAGAGTAAATATTTAATGGGTCACTAAGAGAAACAGCTTTTAACCTGTGTCAAATTGCATATTTCATGTGAAACCTCTGGGTTTTTGTATAGGTTGGCTCCCTATACTCTGGGAAGTACTTCCCTCCTCACTCCTTTTTGCATAGAATTCCTTGGTTAGATCATAGCACTGCTCAGATGTCACCATATCCATGATGTCTTTCCTCATTCTCCTATATCTTTTCCCTCTTGGAATCACTTTGGATATTCACATATTTCATATTCACTTACATGTTCAATAAAAAAATTCAGATTGGAACAACTAGATGGCACAGTGGATAAGGCACTGGCCCTGGATTCAGGAGGACCTGAGTTCAAATCTGGCCTTAGACACTTGACACTAGCTGTGTGACCCTGGGCAAGTCACTTAACCCTCATTGCCCTGCCCAAAAATTTTTTAAAGATTCAGCAAATATGTCAGTCTGTATACCAAGCAGTACAAATACAAAGATAGGTAAAAACATTGTTTCTGCTCTCAAGGAGTATATATTTTAATTGTGAGGCAATATGAAATTTTATATGCACATACAAGTTTTATACAGGGTATATGGAAATTAATCTCAGAAGGAAGTCACTCATATAATGTCATTTTAAAAGGCCTCCTGTAGAAGGCAGAATTGGAACTGAATGTTAAATGGAAACTGAGAAGCTAATAAGCAGAGAAGAGGTCATGGAGGACAGTCAGGGAAAATGTGTAGAATGGGAGATAGAGTGTTTTTTGTGAGGAAAAGTTAAATAGGTGACCTGTGGAATGTATGAAGATCAGTAAAGCATAAGAACAGTCAAAAAGTAGGTGCAGTCCGGGTTATAAAAAATGCTAAAGTGAAAAGGTGTTTATATTTGATTCTCATGGTAACAGGGAACCACTGGAACTTCTTGAGAAGGAGAGCAATATGGTTAACCAGGGCTTTTTAATTCTTTTTTCACTCATGGTACATTTTTCCTAAGAAATTTTTATGGACCATAGGTATGTAGGTATATATAAAATAGGTATATATAACCTTTTACTTTGCCCAATTTTCACAACCCCCACATTCAGTAGCACAATGCCATATGAGGTCACAAGCCAGTTTAAGAAGCTAGGATCTAACCTATACTTGAAGAAAATCACTTGGGAAGATGAATGGAGACTAAAATAAAGTATGAAGAATTTTTTTTTTTGCATGGATACCAACTAAAAGGTATGGAAATAGTACAGGGGAAAGGCATTGAGTGTCCTATACTAGGCTGGTATGTGTGAGTGTAGAGAAGAGAACATATATAAGAATCATACTTGACTTGACAGGAGATTGTATATGTACAATGAAGGAAAATAAAGAGTTGAGAATGATACTGAAATTGTTAGTCTAGTGTGGGGACCAATTTTTAATTGGGGAGTGTTAGCTAAGAAGCTCACCTCAATATTGGGGCAAGGAAGGAGACTGGCAGACTCCTTCAAAACAGAACAGGATTTATTTTAACAAGAATGAACTTAAACACACACACACACACACACACACACACACACAAAGATGATCAGTAGGATCAAGGGAAAGGAAATAAAATGGGGAAAGGGAAATTAATACAACCTGAGAAAATACCACTGCCCAGGAATCAGCTGAGAATACTTAGCAGAACTCCTTGCCTTCCGCATCCAGCTAGAATGCCCAATTCTCCTCCCCCAATCCAGAAAACCCCCACAACGGCCCCAGCCAATGGGATGGCCACTCTGACAGTCAGCTGACTGTCCTCATTAGGCTTCAAGTCTTTATAATTTTGCCAGGCTCATGTAGGCGTTGGAGAGTGGTGATGACGTGAGGTGCCAGCACCATGGCAACAGCTACAACCAGTTGGTGGAGCACCGTGCAGTTTGCAGAGCCCTAGGCCAGTGTGCACCAAGGTAAAAAAATCTCAAATAACAATTAATTCTTTACACTAGAGAACTTGGGGAGGGGGGAATGGTACCATGAGCAGTAATTGAATACCTGGGAAGAGGGGAGATTTTGGCGGGAAAGAAAAATTTTGATTTTGAGATGTCTATGGGAAGGAGTATAAGAGGGGAGGTGGAGAAGACATTCAATTTGAGATATCCAAAAGGCAGTTGGTGATGTGGTACTGGAACTCAGATGATAGACTAGGGCTGCATATATAGAAATGGGAATTATCTACATAAAGATAAGTGATCCTATGAGAACTGATGAGATTACAAAAGAAGATCATGTGAAAAGAGAGGTAAACAGAACCCAGAACAGCCTTAGGAGACAATTATGTTTAACTATCATGAGATAAATGGAGATCTAGAAAAAGGGACTAAAAAGGAGTGGCTAAATAGGCAGGAGGAGAAGCAGGGGAACTAATGACATGAAAAGCTAGAAAGGAAAGAGTCTACAGGAGTTCAGCAGAGTCAAAATCTATACAGAGATTAAGATGGATGAGGAATGAGATAAAGTCATTAGACCAGACACTCAAGCAATCAACTGATAACTTCGGAGTAGGAAGTTTCACATGAATGATGAAGTTGGAAAGCAGGAAGTAGAGGGGTTTGAAGCATATGTTAGGAGAAGTATAAGCAACAAATATAAACTTCAGGAGTTTAGCCAAGAATAGTATTAAGGTTTTGGATGTTATCTAATAAGGATAGTTTGATCACATGATGGGGTGTGTGTATGTTTCTCTGTGTGTGTGTGTGTGTGTGTGTGTGTGTGTGTGTGTGAAATATGATGTCAATTACTCAGTTGAGAGTGTGATTGAGGGGTATGTTTAAAGGCTTGAAGACAGTTTGGAGTAGCCTCTGTGGTGAGTAGGATAGTGAATCTATTAAAGAGTTGTAAAAAGAATTGCAATGCTGCTATGAAAACCTAGGTGAGATTATATAACATAAATTATACTGAAATCAATCAGCACAATTTGGTGTGTTTTTTTTAACAACTCCATTGGCAGTATGTTAATAGGAGTGGAGGAAGGGGATGTTGGAAACAATCCAAAACTGTGTTTTGGCAATACATGGGCAATAGGATAAGGGGTCAAGAGATTTGAGAGCAGTTCAAAATGTAGAGTTAAACTGATTCACCAAAAGTTTAAGCCATGGGAGGATAATGAAGCCAGTACAGGGTAAATGATTGGGAAAGACCTGAAGGGTGATATGGAATTTTGTCAAAGATATCAGGCAATATTTACATGTCTATAAGAGGCCATAGGGAACAAGGAGTATTCCAACTCCCCATCCAGTATTGACTGAATCAGGGGTATTAGTAAAAGTACAATTATTGGAAAGAGAAGACAAGAACGCCACATCTTTAGTAGGGAGCCAGATCTCAATGACAGGCCAGGAAAATGGGGGGAAAGAGATAAAGAAAAAAGGCTTAGAATGAAAGAAAATTTAACTATAGAATCTCAGAGAGCACAGTGAAAAGGAATAAAAATGGAGCTGAACATTTATGGGGAGCAGTACTAAATGTGGAGGAATTAAGGGAGCAACCATCTGACAATGGTTAATGGGATTTGTGTCTTGGAGTCTTTTCAAAATCCATAGAAAGTGGAGATAATTGTGTTGTTTTTCAGTCATTTCAATCATGTCTGACTCTTTATAAGTCCATTTACTGTTTTCTTGGTAAAGATACTGGAATGGTTTGACAATTTCTTTCTCCAGCTCATTTTATAGATGTCAGATGCTTATATTTGACTTCAGGTCTTCCTGACTACAGGCCAATCTTCCATCTACTGTACCACCTAACTGCACTGGGGGAGAAAATAAGGGAGCGGAAATGTGGCAACTGAAAAATTAGGCCAGACTAAGTAAAAGTATAGTAGTAGAGGATGGCCTAGGAGGTCTGCTTCACAAAAGGAAGGATTGGGGGAGTCCAGTTAATAGGCAAGAGGTGGTAGGACTGGTGAAGAAAAGCTAAGAGGGATAAGAATGGAAGGTGTAGGAATGTGGCTGGGCCTGGTCCCTAGCATGGCATTGGGAGTATTTGAAAAAACCCTGGGAAAAGAAATAATGTGGCTAGACCAAGATACTTGAGAGAAATTATTTTCCTTCCCTCCATTTTTTTTTATCACCAACACATAAAATTGTAGCCTGCACATAATAGGAGCTTGCTTAATAAATTCTTGTTTCATCAAATTATTGAATTGGCATTCTTTGGTAAAAAATAAAAGGGAAATTTCAATGTTTCTTTGGCATTTTGTATATCCTAATAAACACATTGTAATGGTAGGCTTGACAGAATCCCATCTCATATCTGTGTTTTTCAGAGACCCAATACCAAATGAAAATCAGACTATGGATTGTGTTCCTAGGTAGCCAGATAAATATCTGAAATTCTTTTCTCTTTGTTTAAGGAATAAAAATATTTAAATATCATTTTAAAAGCTTTTATTGAAGTACACATTAGTCTCAGTTTCATCTTAAATCTTTGTCATTCATCCATGAACCTGACTTGCAATCCTTCCAAATTTTCATTAGTTCTCCATCAGTTATTGTGAAATAGTCACCAGGGTTTTGTACCATTTCAGTCCTACATACATCTTATTCTGCCTTATATATTAAAATGACTTCATTAAAAAGGATTCACCCATGTAATTCTAAAGATACATATGTATGCATTCATGTATATACACATATGTTCATATTTCCACACAAACACTTATACGTGTTTATAAAAAGACCACTGAATTAAGAATAAGGAGACTGGTTAGTGAGCTGAGAATTTAGAGGACGTGCTTTAATTACTCAGAAAATTCTTTGACAAATATAACTGTACAGATAGCTATTTAAAATTCTGATTACTACTGTCAAGTGCTACAAAAGTGTTATGGAGTACATAAAATTTATATATATAAATTAATACATACAAATATACATACACACATATGTATGTGTATATATACATATATGTGTGTATGCATATATACACACACATAAATATATATATACACACACACACACACACATATATATATATATATATGTCCTCTGTATAAATAATGAAGTTTTCCAGGTTATACTTTTCGCAGATGATATGATAATGCCTACATCAATTCCCAAATACTTCAATGTCCTATATAAGATGTATGGCTATGCAACAATTGGATGAAAATTATGATTTTTTCCAGTCTATACTATGCTATTAAATGGCAAGCCCCATTGTTTTAGGAAATCAATACATGTATTTGTGGTAGGCACAGAAGATGAAATTTCAAATGGGCCCAAGATTGTATAAGAGAAGAGTGTAGGTTAAACTGCATTTGGGAAATTACACACTGTTTTCAACCACCTCAAGGTACTCTTTGATATAAAACACTAACTTTTTTAACACTAGGGTTTCTCTGGTGATGTCATATTGTTTCAATTCTTAGAGCATTATAATTGCTAATGAAACATATATGAATGCTTGGAGAGATGAATGATGGATGCAACAAGGTTGCAACACAATTCCAGCAGAAAAAGTTTTTAAGGGATATTATTCAGAATGATATCCTTAGATCAGTTTCTAAGTTATCCTTAGAATCTCAAGCTTCCTCCAAAGGGAAGCCAGCAGCTACCAGAGGCTATTCCTAACCACCAGATAATGGTACTCTCTCTGGATAGAAATCACGTTTTGTTATTGCCATATATTTTGTATTTGCATAATTGATATTTGCAGACAAGTTATACATCATCCCCAGTAGAATGTAAACACCTGTATGGCAGGAACCTTCCCCCTTTTTTTATCACTCATGCCTAGCACAGTTTATTGAAATTCATGGGTTCTTAGCATGTTAAATTGAATTAAGATCTGATCTCCTATTGATACCATTAACCCTTCCATTTTTTAAAACAATTAGAGTTGACAGCTATTTTTTCGCACATCTCGATATATTGTTGGATGAGTGTTGGTTTCCTTCTTGAAGTCTTGCCATTTTATAGCCTTCTTATGGTGATAAACCAATGTCAGTTACATTTGATAGCTTCAGTGTTCCTTTACTACTCCTCTGTAAAGTGGACATGTTTATTCAAGAATTACTACAGTAATTGTCATCACAACAATACAATATAGTTATCATTGTTATTGTTGTTTCTATTATTGTCTTCATCTTAATAGAAGGAACTCCTATATGAATTAAATCATAGATCCACTTGAATATTTGAGTGTTTATTATTCCATCTATTAAAATATTTGATAAGAAATAGCTATAGATAATTCAAGTGGTTACCTTAGCATGCCATAGGGGATTTATGATACTTAATTATTATTATTTTTTTAGTTCTTAGAAGGCCTGAAGTATCAGAGATCTATTTGGTTTCAAAAATAAAACTTTAAAGTTTTGAATATATATGTTTCATTTTGTTACTTTAAGCCTTCAGAAATATAATTTCTCACCAAATCTTACATAATATTTGTATTTTTATCAAGATTACTCTGTATTCACCACCAGTCTATGATGAATACTAACTGCTTCAGGAAATGATTCTCTTCCCAGCAAATAATTTTTAGACTCTGAGAAATGTCTAATAGTGCATAGGAATTAAGGAATTTTACTTCACAAAACTGATACAAAAATTCAGGGGAGGAAATTGGAGACTATAGGAAGATGATAGCATGCTAGAATAGAGAGGAACCTAGATATTCTCCTTCAAACAATCCAGTATATGCTGAACATGTACTCTTTGTGAGGAAATAGCAATTCCCTAAAGACTTGCATATTGTGAGAAAATAATGGATTTGGGAATGCCCAAAGGCCCCAGATTCATTTGGATTGATTGGACTGATTGGCTTGACTGACTCTGCTGATTAATTCACTTGAAGTTGACTTGATTGAAACCACACCTACCTGAGAGACTGGCTCTCAGGGATTGTAGACTCTGACCTCAACGCAGGACCACCCTCAAGTCCAGTGAACTGATGGATTTAGGTGATGCTAGCCAATTAGCTTGAAGCTGTGTGTAAGGATGGCCTCTCTGGCAGATGCAGAGATAAAGCTTTAACTCTGAGGTTCTCTCTTGAATAGGGTCATGGTGGAGGACTTGGAGGAAGAAGCAGGCCAGGCTGGAGATCTAGGCTAACTTTCTGACTCAGGTGTTCTTTTTTTTTTACTAATACCTGGTATGCTTTAATAAATGCTTAATGCCCCCAAACTGGTATTAAAGCTTCTAATTTATAAGTAACAAATATATTAGAAACCCCAGTCAATTTTCCCCAAACTTGGGACAGAAATAAGCTAACCACATTAAATTTTACATGTCACACTATCCAAACTTTGAAATCTACATAGGAACCCTTGAAGTGCTGTAGAGACCTTGCAGTTAGACAAGCTTGGGTAGGTCAAGGATTGAGGACAAGTAGCCTGAGGAGACTCTGGGAGGGACAGGGTTTGGTGCACTATTCCTAGTCTGAGTTTAGCATAGTTAGGTGATCTTCAAAGTACATAAACCAGGAAAGGAGAGCACAATATCTGACCTTGTCAAACTCCCTCTTACTGGAAGAATTTTCATTTCTGACATCAGGTTTATAGAAATGATCTGAATGGCCATGTCTGCTCTGTAGTCAGGGTCTCCAATTATTGGGGGGAAAAGGTCTTGGTGTGTTCTGGGCAGGATATGTTTTTGAGAAGGGGAAAATGACTAGAGAGTTTCCACACAGTCTAATTTACAGTTCTTCTACTCTTAGTTATATGCCTAGGTTAATTATCAACCTGACATGTGTTTTAAAAATATTTATCTCATTGAGTTTGACTTTAGGATGACATTGTCACATTAAACATTATCCAAGAATGAATAAATGAAAATATGTATTAAGTGCTTACTAAGTGCCAGGCATATGCTAAAAGATGGGAATATAAGTATAACAAGAAAGATATACATTTCCTACCCTTGAGGAATTTATAATTTTGTGAACAAAGGAAAGATATTTAAGGGCACAGTGGCCAAGTAGTCAGTTAAATAGCATTTTCAAGCACTCCCTATGTTCAAGGAACTGTGGTAAGCTCTGGGGATATGGTAAAAGGCAGAAAAAAAAGAAAACATAGTCCTTACTCTCAAGAAGCTCCCATTCTAATGGTGCAGAAAATTACTGTGTGTAAACAAGATATATGCAGTATAAATGGGGACTAACCTCAGAAAAAAAGTACTAAGGTTGAGAAGGTGGGATGTTAGTTGTGAGTTGAAAGAAGCCAAGAAACATAGATGAGAAGGGAGACAGTTTCAGGCATGGAGAATAGCCAGTGAAAATATTTGAAATTGAAAGATGATGGAGTATTGTTTGTAAGGAACAAAAAAGAGGACAATGTCATTGGATCACAAGTGGGAGGGAGTAAGGTGATAAAAAAGACTAGAAAGTTAGAAAGGAGATTAGATTAGATCTGGTCTCAGATATGTACTAGTTGTGTGACTGTGGGCAAGTCATTTAACCTTGTAAAGAAAACCCCAAATAGGGGTCATGAAGAGTAGGATATGACTGAGGCTATGAACAACAACAATCACAACAACTAGTATTTTTTAAGGGAAAGATGTTTGGGCCTGGGAAGTTACAAAGATGATGAATGGAGTCATAGCACTATTGACTGACATGTCTTTTCCAGGAGTGATCATGTTAATTAATTGATATTCTTAGAGATGGAAGACGAAAGAGAAAGAAGAGGAAAAGGATAGAAGTCAGACTTTGACATGACATGAATATATGTAGAGAACAATAAGCACATGTGTTGGCCAGAGCCAGAATTGGGATGAGCTCTTTATAGAGAAATCTCACCAATAAGAAGGAAGAACCTCAGGATTTGTGTTGGGCAGTTGCATCAGGAGATGTCTCCCTCTGTCACACAAGGGGATCCAGCTGATCGATCATATCTGGTTTGGAAATTACAAATCCCTGGCAGACCAGCTTCCAATATTTCTTCATCATATCATCTCTGTGTAACTCTTTTTGAGAAGGATTCATGTAACTCCTCTCCTCACAGATTAAGTCTAAAATCATACATATTGTGTATTCCTACAGCTTCTGGAAGGTAGGGCCCTAAGGATTTCCATCTTCTTCCAGGCTCCCTCTTTTTCAGAAAGGCCAAAGTTCTCTGAAAGAGGAGCCTGGCCCAGGATACAAAACAAAGTCTATACAAAGTAAATTAGAGAGTGGAGCTGGGATATCTGGACTGTATTGTGGAGGAGACCAAGCTATTTTTAAAATATTTTCATTGTTTCAATTCGACCTCCCGTTGTAAGCTTGAACTCTCAAATCTATTTTTTCTTGAATTACATTAAGAATTTAATAGTTATTGGGCACTTCTTCTCATGATAATGATAGAATAAGGAACCTACTTGAGAATAAGTTTACATCTTAAGACGTTTCTTCAACTGCAAAAATCAATGGTTTTATCTACAGGGGCCGGGAACTATACTAAGTGCTTTGCAAATTTTATTTCATTTTATCCTCACAACAACATTATAAGATACATGCTGTTATAGTTCCCATTTCACACTTGAGGAAAATAAGGCAAACAAAGGGTAAGTGACTTTCTCAGCATCACATACATAGTGCCTGAGTCTGGATTTGAACTCAGGGCTTCCTAACTCCAGGCCCAATACTCTATCCATTCTGCCACTTTACTGCCAGTACTCCCAGCAATATGTGAAATTTAAGGATATGTGTGAGGACTTTACCTAGGAGGAGTGGAAAACACTTGGGTTTTTCTAAAAAAAAAGCTGTACAAAAATGGAATGCTAGACAAATATATGGCTCTGGTCTGCCTGGCACTTATGATTTGCAAAATCATGAGAGGTAGAACGTTATAAGGGATAGAATGCTGGCCTTGGAGGTCAGAAGACCTGGATTTGAGTTTTGATTTTTGCATATACTTGTTTTGTGATGCCAGTCAAATTACTTAACTCTTCAGTGCTCTACGAGATTTTAAGACTATAAGTTGCATAGGAAATGTGTGTTGGTCAAGGGACTTCCATCATCAGAAGGTCCTTTATGCCAATGAAATCATAAGTATAATAACCATCCTTAACTGCATATTAAAAAAATACAGGAAGTCTGAACTTGTGTCAAGCCTGATCCTATCTGAAACATTTCAAAAGATGGGAAATAGTCGATAATTAACATTTGTATCACTCATCTCCTTGCATATTTTTTGATAATTTTGGATGGAAACTGAAGGAGGACAATTCATTAATTATCCTTTTATTTTTTATGTTTACTGTTCTGCCAACTATGGTAAAGGAAGAGAAAATGATTTTCTTTTGTAACTCAATAAGAAAGTTGTCATGGAAACTCATCTATAGATTCACTGAAAAGTATATCTGATTATGTTATCACTTGGTTTTAACTTCTTCTGCTAGGTCTTAAGTCTTTGAAAGCAATATATTCCCTTCAGTTTGGAGATTATAGGTACTCAGTATAGGAACATCAATTAAAACCATTGTTCTTAAATTTATGTTGATCATTCTTATGCTTGAATGATTTGGAGCAGAAATTCTATCTGAAATGATATTCTGGTTCACATACAGTCTAATTGCAAAATTCTTAAAGTTATTTTGGGTTTGTTTTTATATATGGAATTTTCATATATTAGTTTGTAAAGAAAGCCAGCTTTTGAGATGTAATTCTAACTACTTGAATATATCTTTCTGGATATCTGGTAGATTTAAAATTTTTTCAGTCTGCAGTGATATGTTGCATACTTTGGACTAATTCGTTGCATAATGTATACCAATCATTAAGTGTAGGCTCCTTAATTTCTTTTCTTTCATTTACTACGACAAAGGATCAATCTTGAACTCCATAATAAATCTGTCTCTGAATAAAATACCTAAATATGCTTCTACATCAACAATCACATTTCACAGAGATTCTGTCTAGAGATTAACCAGTTTTGATGACATATCTGGTGGTATCTGTTAGCCTTTATTATTCCTTTGTGAAATGAGGTCTCTGTTTCAAAAATATTTTTTCAAATTTTAAATCTTTTTTGTTGTGTTTCATAAGAACACCAACCTTGCTATTTGACACAGTAGTGTTACTCTTTCTATATTTGTCTTGGGTTATGAGCCCCATGTTTTGTTATCATTAAATATGTTTTTATGTGGACCCCTTCTGGATCCATTTATCCCTATTTTACTGTGGCAAAAAAGTGTTTGTTGATTAGTTTTACATAGGTATTAGCTTTTCTAAATACGTTCTTCCTGTTGACCTTTGACTTAAAAATAATAAACATTCTTTTTACATGTACTATTTCAGTTTGTTCCTTCATAACCTTATTATTGATGTGTCTTGACTGGAAAAGATGATTGTAGGGAATTGTGTCACTCTCAGCTACTGTTTCATTTTGATCTTGGGATTCAAACTTGAAGTTACCAGTCTTTTTTCTTCCTTGATGTACATTAATAATTTTACATTTACTGAGTCCAGATGACATTTTTATATTTGGGACAGTCCCCATGAGATAGTGTAGCTGATTAATCTGCTTTTCAATGGGGATAATAATAGTATGTACTGTACACGGTTGTGCAGATAAAATGAGATACTATTTGTGAAGTTTTTAACAAGTCTTATAGTGATTACATAAAAACTAGCTACTATTACCACTATTATTATTAATTATATTTTATCCTTTATGAAATAAGCAACTGCTGAGGTTTTTTGAATGGAGAAGTGATAAAGTCAGACATATACCATAGGAATATTATTTTGACAGCTATGCAATGAATTTGAAAGAAAACTTTAAGCAAGGGCATGACTAGATTATGAGGGCCTTAACCAAGCTGATGACTGTGTAAGTACAGGAAAATGGACAGATATGAGAATTGAAAAACAGAAACAAAAACTGAAAGACAGATAAGAGTTTATGAAACTGGTGACTAGAAGTATGGTTTTGCCTTAAATAGAAATAGAGAAATATAGAGGAGTTACGGATTTAGTGAGGAAGATAAATTCTGATGGACACCCTGAATTTGGCAAGCTCAAGTCACATTTCAGGGAAGATATCCAGTGGAAAGTAAATTTTGATTGATTCTAATTCAAGAGACATATTAGAGACTATTACATAGATTCGAGGGTTATCTGTATAAAGATGATATTGAAACTAATGACATCAAATAAGATCTTCAAGGAGGTACAAATGGGATAGAGAAGAGAGCTTCCAGGACAGATCCTTGGGGAACATTCACATTATTCTTAGGAGGATATTGATGATGAATCATCAGGGAAGACTAAGAAGGAGTAGATGGACATCAAAGAGTTAGAGAAGGACAGAATGTTATCATGGATATCACTGGAGGAAAGTGTATCCAGGAGGATAGGATGCTTACCAATATGAAAATCTACAGAGAAATCAGAAAGGATAAAGACTGAGGAAGTGTTGTTGGGTTTTGTTTTTTTTTGGAGAGTTTACCAAGCAAGAGATCATTGCTAATGTTAGGGACAGTAGTTTCAGTCTGGTATCAGAATCAGAAAGCAGAATGCAGAGAAAGTAGGGTCATTAAGTTTAGATGTTTCTAGGAATTAGACAGAGAAAGGGAGGAGATATATGGGCCATGGCTTGAGGTGATGGCAGGCAGACTATAAATATAAAAAAATCAGCAGTTTACAAATATGAGACGAATTAAATAATTTTCAATTAATTTCAATCAACTTCAATTAATTTTATTTGTATTTGAATGATGTAAAGATCTTTTAGTTTTGCTAAGAGTAATATTTAAAGAAGGTAATATGTTGAATAAGTTTCATTATTTTTGAAAAGCTTGTTTTAAAACTCCATGATTCAAACTTCCAATGCCAAGATGGCAGAGTGAGAAAGGAACCCTCTGAAGCTCTCCAAAATTTCCCCTTCAATGCAATGGAAAACTGCCTCTGAATTATCCAGGAACAGGGAAGCAGCCTACCAAGCCAGCAGGAAAAGTCTGTCTTACTTGGGTGGGAGGGAAGTTAGGTCTAGGAGAAGCAGCAGCAGCAACAGCTGTGATTACACAGTAGGGAGATTAAAGCAGAGCTCTGAATGTGAGGCAAATCTACTCTTCTGCAGACCAGCAGCCTGCTGGTCAAGTGAGCAGTCTTGGAAGCATAGCAGGAACCCTTACCAGCCACATCACAGCTAGCAGTGACCAGCAGGGAGCCCTTTACCACACTGCTGACCATTAGCAAAGCCCCACCGAAGTCTGGTCAAAAGCAAGTTCCTGCCCCTGGGGCCTACCAGCAGAGAAACTCTTTTTCCAAGGCAAACCAGTAGCAGGGGGCTCCAATCCTTGGGTAGATCTGCAACCAAATTATCCCTCCAGGGCCTTCTAGCAGAGTGACTCTGTTAACATAGCAAACCAGCAGCAGGCCCACATAGTTGGGCAGCTTTGCAACAAAATTACTCTTCCAGGGCAATCATGATTTCAGCCAAAGCAAAAGCAAAAAATAGATCTAGTTGAAGGGGATAAAGAAGGAACATATATCTTGCTGAAAGGTACCATAGAAAATGAAGTCATATCAATACTTAGCATATATGCACCAAATGGTATAGCATCTATTTTGTTTTTGGCAGGGAAATAAGGGTTAAGTGACTTGCCCAGGGTCACACAGCTAGTAAGTGTCCAGGGCTGGATTTGAACTCAGGTCCTCTTGAATCCAGGGGTGGTGCTTTATCCACTGCACCACCTAACTGTCCCCCAGCATCTAAATTTTTGATGGGGTAGTTCAATGAGTTACAGGAGGAAATAGATAATAAAACTATCCTAGTGAGGGACCTAAAGCTTCCCCTCTCAGAACTGGATAAATCTAAACAAAAAATAAATAAGAAAGATGTTAAGGAAATTAATATAATTCTAGAAAAGTTAGACATGACAAATCTTTGGAGATAATTGAATGGGAATAGAAAGGAATATATCTTTTCAACTGTACATGGTACCTACTCAAAATTTGACCATGCATTGGGCCATAACTTCTTTACAACCAGATACAGAAAAGCAGAAATAGAAAAAAAAATCCTTTTCAGATCATAATGCCATAAAAACCACATTTAATAATGGACAATTGAAAGTCAGATTAAAAATCAATTGGAAATTAAATAGATCCTAAAAAACAAGTGTATCAAAAAACAAATCATAGAAACAATTGATGATTTCACTAAAGAAAATGACAATGATGAGACAATATATCAAAATTTAAGGTATATAGCCGAAGTGGTACTTAAGGGAAAATTTATATCCCTAACTGCTTACCTCAACAAAATAGTGAAAAAGTATATCAATGAATTGGACATACAACTTAAAAAAAAAAAACCTAGAAAATGGACAAATTAAAAATCCCCAGGGGCAGCTAGGTGGCGCAGTGGATAGAGCACCGGCCCTAGATTCAAAAGGACCTGAGTTCAAATTTGACCTCAGACACTTAACACTTACTAGCTGTGTGACCCTGGGCAAGTCACTTAACCCCAATTGCCTCATTAAAAAAAAAATCCCCCAATAAACACCAAATTGGAAATCCTGAAAATCAAAGGAGAAAATAATAAAAGTTGAAGCAAAAAATAACACATTGAATTAATAAATAAAACTAGAAGCTGGATTTATGAAAAGCAATCAAATAAATAAATTATTGGTTAATCTGATCAAAAATGAAAGAAAACTAAAAATAAAAAATGTAAGAAGTGAACTCACCACCCAATGAAGAAGAAATTAAGACAATTATTAGGAAATATTTTCCCCAATTATATGCCAATAAATTTGACAATCTAAATAAAGGGGATGAATATCTACAAAAATATAAATTACTCTGATTAACAGAAGAATAAATAAAATACTTAAATAACCCATTTTTAGAAAAAGAAATTGAACAAGCCATCCATGAACTTCCTAAGAAAAAATACCCAGGACTCTATGGAATCACAAATGAATTCTACCAAACGTTTAAAGAACAATTAATCCCAATATTATATAATTATTTTGAGAAAATAAGTGAAGGAATCCTAACAAATTCTTTTTACGAGAAAAATATGGTGCCTATACCAAAACCAGAAACTGCCAAAACAGAGAAAGAAAATAGACCAATCTCCCCATTGAATACTGATGCAAAAATTTTAAATAAAATACTGGTAAAAAGTTTATAGCAATACCTCATGAAGATCATACACTGTGACCAAATGGGATTTATACCAGAAATGCAGGGCTGGTTCAATATTAGGAAAACTATTAGCATAATTGACCATATTAATAACACAACAAAGAAATCATATGATCATCTCAATAAAAGCAGAAAAGGCCTTTAACAAAATGCAGCACTCATTCCTATGAAAAGTATTAGAGAGCATAGAAATAAAAGGAGCTTACCTTAAAATGATAAGTAATATTTATCTAAAATCATTAGTGAACATTATCTGCATTAGGAATAAGCTAGAAAACATTCCAATAAAATCAGGGGTGAAGCAATGATGCCCATTATCAGCTCTATTATACATATTGTACTAGAAATATTACTATAGCAATGAGAGAAGAAAAATAAATTAAAGGAATAATAGTATATAATTAGGAAAAAAACTATCAGTCTTTCCATATATGTGATGTTATACTTAGAAAATTCTAAAGAATCAATTTAAAACTACTGGAAATTTTTAATAACTTTAGGAAAGTTGCAGGATACAAAAAAACCCCACATAAATCAACAGCATTTCTACATATTACCAACAAAGTCCAGAAGCAACAATTAGAAAGATAAATTCCTTTTAAAATAACTGGGATTCTAACTGATGAGATGAACTCAGGAACTGTTATGATCATAATTATAAAACACTTTTCACACAAATAAAGTCAGGTCAAAACAATTAGAAAAATATTAATTGTCCATGGCTGTCCAAGCCAATATAATAAAAATGGCAATCCTACCTAATTTAATTAACTTATTTAGTGCTATACAAATCAAATTATAAAATTATTTGTATAGATTTCAAAAGAATAATAATGGAATTTATCTGGAAAAACAAAAGATTAAGGATAACAAGGGAATTAGTAGAAAGAAAAAGACAAAAGAAGGTGGTCTAGCTGTACCATATCTCAAACTATATTATAAAGCAGTAATTATCAAAACAATCTGGTAATGGTTAAGAAATAGAGAGGTGGATCAGTGGAATAGAATAGGTAGAATTTGCACTACAGTAAATGACTAAAGTAATCTAGTATATGATAATTCCAAAGATCCAAGGTTTTCAAAGAAAAAAACCTCACTATTTGACAAAAACTGCTGACAAAACTGGGAAACAGTATGGCAGACATTAGGTATAGACCAACATCTCACACGATATACCAAGATAAGGTCAAATTGGGTATATGATTTAGAAATAAAGGGTGATACCATAAGAAAATTAGGAGATCGTAAAATTGTTTATATGTCACATTTATAGACAGAAGAAGAATTTAGGACCAAAGTAGATATAGAGAGCAAAACAAAATGGAAAATAGATCACTTTGATTATATAAAATTAAAAAAGTTTTTCACAAACAAATCTAATATAACTAAGATAATAAGGAAAGTAGAAAACTGGGAAAGAATTTTTGAAATATGGATCTCTGATAAAGGCCTCATTTCTCAATAATATAGAGAACTGATTCAAATGTATAAAATATGTCATTCCTCAATGGATAAATGGTCAAAGGAAATGAACTGGCAGTTTTCAGACAAAGAAATAAAAATCATCTATAATCATATGAAAAAATGTTCTAGATTACTATTGATCAGAGAAATGCAAATTAAAAAAACCTCTGAGGTATCACCTCATACATATCAGAGTGGCAAATATAACAGAGAAGGAAAATATTGGATTTTGTAAGGAATGTGGGAAAATTGGGATGCTATTCCACTGCTGGTGGAGTTGTGAAAAGATCTAACCATTCTGGAGAGCAATTCGCAACTGTGCCCAAAGGGCTATAGAACTGTGCAAACCCTTTGATCCTGCAATACTTCTTCTAGGTTTAAATCTCAAATATATGTCCCAAAAGAGAAAAAGACCTATCTGTACAAAAATATTTACAGCAACTCTTTGTGTTGGCTAAGAATCAAAAATCAAAGGAATGGAAATCAATTGGGAAATGACTAAACAAGCTGTGGTATATGATGGTGATGGAATATTATTGTGCTATAAGAAATGACAAGCATGTCTCAGTTATTCAAATATCTTGTTCAAAGTTCATTTTATTTTGACCCTGCATTTCAATGACTGGTAATTGTTAGAAAGAAATTATACCTAATAACAAATTTATCTTTCCAATAGGAAAAAATGAAGCACTGGCTGTACTTACTAAATTATGGTACTCATTTTAATGTTATACAGCAATTAAGTAGACAGTTTTGTTGTTATAATTTGCCTCATAAAATTTTCCAACTTTACTAATGTCAATAAATTGTTCTTGCAGATATACCAGAAGGTATTGTTGGTTTGTTATTTTAAATTACTTAAAAATATATTGAACCCCTTCATTTCAAAAATTTTTAAATTGTTAGAAAATTTTCTTTCTGTATTTTTAAGCTCATTTTAAAAATGTATTTCTAATCATGCTGGCTTCATGAAAGAGAGTTCATTTCTCAAGGCATATCCTAAAAACTTAGGGCATTTTTACTGATAGTGGATATAAATCCACATTTCAAATAATCTTGATAATTATGGTTTTTTAAATTAAGATCTTGTTATATCTGATTAAATCAGCCTATTTTAAAATCTCATAATATGCTCAACAAAAAGCTCATACTAGAAGTAAGGATTATGTCAGTCATGCCTTTTGTCATTGCTACTGCTTGCATAATTGCTATTATCTTTAATTCATGATTTCATAGCTGTAATATTTTATTTCATCTTAATAGTATTTTGTTTTTTACAAATACATGTAAATATGTTTTTAATATTAATTTTTCTAAGATTTTACATTCCAAAATTTTTTCTCTCTTCCTCACTTCCCTTCATTCTCCCTAAGACAGAAAGCAATCTGATATAGGCTATACAGTTCCATCCTTTTTTTTTCAAATGGGGCAATTGGGGCTAAGTGACTTGCTCAGGGTCACACAGCTAGTAAGTATTAAATGTCTGAGGCTGGATTTGAACTCAGGTCCTCCTCAATCCAGGGCCAGTGCTCTATCCACTGCACCACCTAGCTGCCCCCTATCCTTTTAAATATATTTCCACATTAGTCATATTGTGAGAGAAGAATCAGAATAAAAGGGAAGAACCATGAGAAAGAAGAAACAAGCAAACAAATCAACAACAACAACAACAAAAGTGAAAATTGTATGCTTCAATCTGCATTCAGATACCATAGTTCTTTTTTGGTATGTGGAGATCATTTTCCATCATGAGTCTTGAAATTATCTTGTATCATTATATTGCTGAGGAGAGCTAAGTCTATCACAGTTGATCATCACAAAATATTCCCATTACTGCGTATAATGTTCTCTTGGTTCTCCTCACTTTACTCAGTATCAATTCATGTAAGGCTTTCCAGATTTTTCTGAAATATGCCTATTTATAATTTCTTACAGCACAATAATATTCCATATACACAACTTGTTCAGCCATTCCCCGATTGATAAGCATTCCCTTGATTTTAAATTTTTTCCCACCACAAATAAAGCAGCTATAAATAATTTTGTACATGTGAGTTCTTTTCCCTTTTTAATGATCCCTTTGGGATAAAGACCTAGTAGTTTTATTGATAGATCAAAAGGTGTACACAGTTTTATAGCCTTTTGGGCATAGTTACAAATTCCTCTTTAGAATGGCTGGATGAGTTCACAACTCTACCAACAACGTTTTAGTGTTCTAATTTTCCCATATCTTCTCCTACATTTATCATTTTCCTTGTCTGTCAGATTAGCCAACCTGATAGGCCTGAGATGGCAAATCAGTTGTTTTGATTTGCATTTCTCTAATCAATAGTGATTTAGAACATTTTCCATAGACCTAGAGATAGCTTTAATTTCTTCATCTGAAAATTGCCTTTATTATTCATCAGTTGTGGAGCAATAATCTCTTTTAAGAAACCTGCCCATTTTATAAGGATAAGTTTTATTAAAACTAGATAATAAAATCTATTAAACCCACTGCTGTGGGCATATATAAACTTCTATATGTGGCAAAACACTGAAAGCAATGAAAGCAAACAAATAATTGATGATGTTACTACCAAACCTTTGGCATTGTGCCTTCCTTCAGGAAACTTTGCATATTGTATATGACTTGTTACCACCTGATATGGACAAGTGAGGTCTCCTGTTCCAGTTTGTATATTAACTTAAATTTTATGATAAAAGTAGAAACAGGGGTAGCTAGGTGGCGCAGTGGATAAAGCACCGGCCCTGGATTCAGGAGTACCTGAGTTCAAATCTGGCCTCAGACACTTGACATTTACTAGCTGTGTGACCCTGGGCAAGTCACTTAACCCCCATTGCCCCGCAAAACAATCAAAACAAACAAAGAAAAAGTAGAAACAAAGCATTAAGACAACACAAAGAAGAAAGCAAAAATAAGTTCAGAAATGTACACAAACTGGGCAGGTTTGTTACTACTTTGTTAGATTTATTATATAATTCAAAACTAAATATCAAAAGAAGTATATTTTATTCTCACATATTAAAATTTCTGTTAAAAATTCATAATAAAAATAAAAAACACAGATACTTTAATATCTTATTCTCTCATCCTAGTGCAGGATTCTGGTCTTCCCTACATTCCCCCATCTCTCTTGTTTAGAAGGACATTTTGAAGACCACTGCACTAAAGGATAACATACATAGCAATACAAAGAGCTCCTTTTATGGGGAGGTGAGGTAGGAGGAAAAAATGCTTTCCGTAGTAGCAACAGTAACATTATTGCATTGGTGACATTCAGGTAGTACATTGCAAAACATTTTACAGAAATTATTTATTTTAACCCACCGTGTGAATCAGGTAGGAAATAGTATCCTCATTTTACAGATGAAGAAACTGAGACTTGATGTGCTAAATCAACTTGCCGAAAGTCATACTTCTAGTAAGAAGATTAGCCAGGAAATTAATGAAAGTCTTCTGAAACCTAATCTGATACTGTTTCTACTATTCCATTGCTGCCTATAGTCAAGAATAGGGGCCAAATGGACCTGGCCCTTTTTCTTGAAAATAACAATTTCATGCCAATTCTGAGATAATGAACCATTGAAATGAAAATGTGTTTATGGGAGAGTTCAAGTGAAGTCTATTAGAATACATTACATGGATGAAAATCATTGAAATTCTGCATTCACATGTTTCTGGCAGCTAGGTGACCCAAAGGATAGAGAATTAGGGCTAGATTCAGGAAGACCTGTATTGAAAAATTGTCTTTGACACTATCTGGGAGAATCTAGACAAATCACTTAGCCTCTATCTGCCCCAGTTTCCATAACTATAAAATGGGAATCATACTAGCACCTACCTCACAGGGTTGTTCTGAGGATCACATGAGATCTTATCTTTGTATTGATTAGCATAGTGTCTGGCACATAGAAGGTACTTAATAAATACTATTTTTTTCTGCCTTTTGCTAATGATTTTATATTTTTACCTTTTGCTTAGAAGGGCATACTGTTGTAAACAATATAAACAAAATCCATAGGGACAGGGACAAATCTGGGCTATGGTGCATGAAGTAGAAATGTCTAACATTTCTCCTTTTTCTAACATGGGGAATTAAAGAATTATTAAATTATCCAAATACATATGTCCACATTTCTAGAGTCTAGGAAAAATTGAGTTTCTTCTAAACGATGTCAGGCAGCCAGCCTCACAGAAATGCAATATAAGGATCTTGTGATCATGGAGTAGCTTTCCTATAAAAATGCACTAGGAGGTGACTTTCGAAAGTATTGAACTCGGTTGACCTCTCCCAATATTCCCCTTCAAACAACTTTAAAACACAGGCAGTTCTTGCTTTACATAAGTGAACAGCTCTGCAGACCTCTATGTAAGATTTTTACAAAAGGCGAATTTGTCCATGGATATGGAAAAGAGGGAGGGAGGAAGGCAGGAACAGGATCATGTGTCTGTGGAGGGAAGGGGCCAGCATAAAGTTCAAGGATACATGGGGAATGGGGACAGAGAGCAAGAGGAACACACAGGGCCAGGGCCAGCCTCATGTGGAACTGGCAAGAACTGAGAGAAAGAACATGTTGGGGGAGAGCCAAAAGACAAGTCAGGCTGGATATGGGTACAGACAGAAAAGGATGGAGAGATGGAGTGATAAGCATACAATACCCCAGCACCAATGGAGAGATGCATAGGGGCTAGAAGTCAGGTGGGTGGGCAGAGCAGGGCAAAAGTCTCCTCTCTCCTCACAAGAGGGATAAAGCCAAATCCCCATCCAGCAGAGATGGCAGTGGTGAGGAATTCTCCAATTCCATTCTTCAGTTTTCACCTAGAGAATTTTTTTGTTTTTGTTTTGGAGTGGGGGTAGGGGAAGCTGCAGAGAATGAGTATGGTACAATAAATTTACACAAATGTGGTTTTGGAAGGCATATTTTTTTTTTTGGTGAGACAATTGGGGTTAAGTGACTTGCCCAGGGTCACACAGTTAGTAAGTGTCAAGGATCTGAGGCCGGATTTGAACTCAGGTCCTCCTGAATCCAGGGCCAGTCCTCTATCCACTGCACCACCTAGCTGCCCTGGAAGGCATATTTCTTTTGGAATGTTTTACATGGAGTCATATTTGCACAACGTGAATGTAAATAAAATGACAACTGTTTGTAAAGCCTCAAACTGAAATGTGAAGTGATGAAGCCATCAAAAGGCCAGGGTGGAGACATTCCCCCAGTCTAACACAACTTAAGAAGTTGAAAGGAGAGATAAACACAGGAGAAGAAACTGGCCTGGAACCCACATGGATGTAGCACAAGTTGGGGGACTTAATGATGGTGACAGAAGCAGCAACAGCTTCAGAAGCTCTCAAAATAGAAACAGTAAGGGAACCTGACAATGGTCAGAAGAAAGATTGTAAGGGGACAGACCCCTTTGCTAGCACTGGGTGCAGAACAATAAGTTGCAGTAATGGCGACTCAATTGCCTATGTCTACTTCTATGTCAGAGTTCAGGGAGAAAGAACTTTTGGTCCCAAAGGAGCAGGTACCCTAAGGAGAACTATTGATTGCAATTACAAGAGATCAGGAATCTCTCTGAGTAAGAAGCAGAGCACAGTGACCACACTTCTCCCCAGATCACACCATCTTGGAAGCACTGAAAATCCACACTTTCATAACCAGCTGTGACAATAAGAGTGAGAAAAAGGCCTGAAACTTAAGACAGTGCCTCTTCCCTACTCCACACTGGAAACAAAGTCCAAATTTAACACAAATTCATATATGTGTATGTTATATATATGGAGATAGAGATGGAGATGGAGATGGAGATATATATGGATATGGATATATACTTGAAAAATAAGCAAACAGAAAAAAACAAACTTGATCATAAAAATATACTTTGGTGAAAAGGAATATCAAATCACAACCTCAGAAGAAGACAATGGAGTCAAATCTGTTCCAGCCATAGCCTTAAAGGAAATGAAAAAGGTGATTTGGACAGAAACTCAACAAGAATTCCTAGAAGAGCTAAAAAGGATTTTTCATAATCAAATAAGAGTGGTACAGGAAAAAATAGACAAAGAAGCGAGAGTGAATGAAGAAAATTATGAAAAGACAATTAACAACATAGTAAAAGAAGGACAAAAAATGTTGAAGAAAATAAGACTTTAAGAACAGAATTTGACCAAATGGAAAAGGAGGTACAAAAATTCACTGATGAAAATAACTACTTAAAACCAGAATTGGCCAAAAGAGAAAGAAGAGACAAAAGCTCACTAAAGAAAATAATTTGTTAAAAATTAAAGGCAGAAGGGTCAGTTAGGTGGCCACAGTACCTCAGACACTTAACACTTACTAACTGTGTGACCCTGGGAAAGTCACTTAACCCCAATTTCCTCACCAAAACAAAACAAAACAAAACAAAATGGATGTTAAAATTGTTAAAAACAAAATTAAAGGCAGTTGGGCAGCTAGCTGGCGCAGTGCATTAAGCACCAGTTCTGAATTGAGGAGGACCTGAGTTCAAATCCAGCCTCAGAAACTTGACACTTACTAGCTATGTGACCCTGGGCAAGTCACTTAATCCACATTGTCCCACAAAACAAAAACAAATTAAAGGCAGGCGATAGCTAAGGGCTCCATCAGACATCAAGAAACAATAAAATTTTTTTTTGGGGGGGGGCAGATTCAAGATGGCAGAAGAACGGCAGTAACATCTCAGAGCTCCCCACATGATCACACCAAAAAACTCCAAATAATGCCAGAAGATAATTCCTGGAGTAGCAGAACCCACAGAAGATTGGGGTGAGATAATTTTTCAGTCAAAGATGGCTTTGAAGGTTGGCAGGCAAGGTCTGTTGTACCTGGGTGGAAGTGGAGCCCAGACCTAGGCCATGATGACACAGATCCAGCCCCAGGCTGCACTAGAGAAAGAAACATCTAGAGTCTCTGAATTGGAAGCAGTGGTGGCTACTTCTGGAACTCAGCTCATGGTATGGTGAGAGGGTTAAGTGATTGGCCTGGGAGAAATTACAGGGGTCTCTGCTTGCACTGAGGTGGAACTCTCTGGTTTTGCCTGTGTTCATGAACCAGGAAGCAGTTTTGAATGGCACACCTTGGTTGGGGAGGGGCTCAGGCACACCCTAAGCTAGCAAACATAATGAAACAAAATTTCCTGTTAAAGATGAAGCGAGCCTGGGGATATTTACAGACCAGAGCACAGGCCAGGGGAGTGGAGAACCTTACTCTCCTTAAATCATACAACCTTGGAACTCCTAAATCTTGGAACAGTGCATCCTGGAAGCAGTACCCCATTTAAGAAGGAGTTTAAAGTCAAGAAATAGGCTAGGAAAATGAACAGACAAAAAATGCTCACCATTAAAAGTGTCTTTGTTGACAAGGAAAATAAAAATATGCTCTCTCTCTCTCTCTCTCTCTCTTTTTTTTCTGGTGAGGCAATTGGGGTTAAGTGACTTGCCCAGGGTCACACAGCTAGTAAGTTTCAAGTGCCTGACGCCATATTTGAACTCAGGACCTCCTGAACCCAGGGCCAATGCTCTATCCATTGTGCCATGTAGCTGCCCCAAAAATATACTTTCAAAAGAAGATGACAATGTCAAAGCTCCTACATCCAAAGCTTCCATGAAAAATAAGAATTGGTCTCAGGCCATATAAGCACTCAAACAGAACTTTGAAGATAAAGTAAGAGAGGTAGAGGAAAAAATGGAAAGAGAAATGAGAGGGAGGCAGGAAAGTCATGAAAAAAAAAAGTCAACAGGTTGAAAAGCCATATGGAAAAGCTCTCTGAAGAAAACAATTGCTTAAGAATTAGGATTGAACAAATGGAAGCTAAGGACTTTATAATAAATCAAGACACAATAAAGCAAATCCAAATGAATGAAAAAATAGAAAGTGATGTTAGACATCTCCTTGGAAAAACACTTGCCCAAGAAAATAGATCTGGGAGATAAAATTTGATAATTCTTGGACTACCTAAAAACCATGATCAAAAAAAGACAGAGGGAACAGGTATGAATTGATTATGAAGGGATCATATATGTAAATCAGTTATTTTTTGTCTATCATCTGTTTTTTGTGGGGCAGTCAGGGCTGAGTGGCTTTCTCATCTTGTGTCTGAGGCCGGATTTAGGTTCAGGTCCCCCTGTGTCCAGGTTGGGTGGGTCCACTGTGTCAACTAGCTGCCCCATGATAATATATTTAAAATAAAATTAAGGGGTGAGAGAATTGCACTGTGAGAAAGGGAAAGGGAAAGGGAGAGGTGGAATGGGGTAAAGTGTCTCACATAAAAGAAGTAGGAAACAGCTTATGGAGGGGAGGGGAAGACGGGGGAGTGAGTAAGCCTTACTCTCATCAGAATTGGCTTAAAGAGGGAATAACATATACACTCAAGTGGGTATAGCAGTGTATCTTGCCCTGTGGTAAAAAGTAGGAGGGGAAGCGGATAAAAGGCGAGGGGTTAAGGGAGGAAGGGAATATTGGGAGAGTGGCAATTGGAAGCATAACCATTTTGAGGAGGGATAGGGTAAAAGAAGAGAGAAAATAGAGTAAATATCATGAGGAGCGAATAGGATGGAGGGAATCAGCAATAGTAACTGGGAAAATTGAAGCAGAAGCAAGAGCAATATAAGGATGATGATGAGGATGATGAGGATGATGATGATGTACTTACTTTGCTGGCCTATTGTGAAGAAAATTCTTTGTCAGGTATAAGGTACTATATAAATGTTGCAATATTCAACCTCATGGGTGTATAGTAAGGAAATTTCTCTTTAAAGTACTATATAAATATAGTTTAATATTAACAAAAATGATGAGCAGGATGCTATCAGAAAAACCTGGAAAGACTTACATGAGCTGATGCAAAGGGAAATGTACTTTTTTAAAATAAAATAACAGCAACAAGTAAGATGATCTGCTGGGAATGACAGTTATTTAAGGACTTATGAAAAATGCAATCCATCTATAGAGAAAAAACTGATGGTATCTGAATACAGATAGAAGTATAATTTTGTGGTTGTTGCTAGTTCCTTTTCTGAAGGTGTTTTTTTGTCTGCTATACTTTGCATGACGGCATATGTATACTGTATATTGAATGGCTTGAGTTCTTAAGGGGTGTTAGGGAGGGAGGAAGAGAATTTGGAACACAAAATTTGAAAAACCAATGTTACAATTTGTGTTTACATGTAAGGTGGGGTAAATACAAATGAACTATATAAATTAATTAAAAAGAAACAATAAAATTACGTCAAAGAAACAATAAACTAATATCAAAAACATGAAAACACGGAAGAAAATATAATATATCTCATCTAAAAAGCAAGTCTCCTGGCAAATTGATTAGGACACATAATATAAGAATTATTTAGTTTCCAGAAAACTATGATCAAAGAAATATCCTGGATATCAAATATAAAGCTTTTTTTTTTTTTTAGTGACGCAATTGGGGTTAAGTGGCTTGCCCAGGGTCACACAGCTAGTAAGTGTTAAGTGTCTGAGACCGGATTTGAACTCAGGTACTCCTGACTCCATTGCTGGTGATCTATCCACTGTGCCACCTAGCTGCCTTGTTTTCAAGAAAAACTACCTGAATATCTTTGAACTAGAGGACAACAGAAGAAATTTAAAGAATCCATTAACAACTTCATGAAATAGATCCCCAAATGAAAATTCCCAGGAATATTATAGCCAAATTCCAGAGGTGCTAGATCAAAGAGAAGATACTTCAAGCAGAATTAAGGAAACCACTAAAATATTGTGGAGTCACAGTCAGGATCACATAAGATTTATTGGTTTCCACATTAAAGGAATGGAGGACTTGGAATGTGATATTCTAGAGGGAAAATGAGTTACAATTACCAAGAATCACCTCCATAGCACAACTGAAAATAATACTTCAAGGGAAAAATTATCTTTAATTAAATAGAGGACTTTTAACCATTCCCAGTGAAAAGACTAGAGCAAAATAGAACATTTGACTTTCAACTAAAAGACTCAATAGAAGGATTAAAAAGAAACATGAGAAAAATAAGGTACTAACTAATGTTAAATCTTTACAGTTCCATATGGGAAGATATTTGTTGTTGTCCTTTGTAATCAAAGAAGACCATGATGGAATCATTATATTGAGTTTAACCTATAGTATGTCCAATTGTGACTAATCAGACAAATGTTAGCTTGTAAGGCTCTAACACAAGTCCTTCACAAATAGTCAACATGAACTTCTGGAATGTGATGGTCTCTAAATCTGAACATCTTACATTTATTTTGGACTACTATAATTCTCCTTAGCTCATACAGCACAGTGCCTTCTTTAAAACAGGTAAAATATGCTGGGTGGTCCTCTGGTAGTGTCTCCCATGTCTCAAAATCATTACCAAAGTTCTTCTGAGAGACTTTGATAATGTCCTTTTATTGCTTTTTCTGATCTCCATATGAGCACCTGTCTTGCATGAGTTCTTTTTTTGGAAAATTATGGAATAAAACAAGCATTTATACAATAAAAGAGGATTGCTACATGAAAATGCAAATGTGCTTTCCACAAATAGCTGTTCCTTTCAAAAATACAAAAAATTATGATGTAAATTACTTCCCCCCAATATGGCCGATTTGTATATATACAGACACGTGCATATATGTGTATTTATGTATACATACATGCCTATGCATATGTATGTAAAATTATTTCAAACATACTTGTATTTCTCAGTCCTTTCTCATGATAAAAAAAAGAATATGGATTCAATATTACAAGAAATCATTAAGGAAAATTGTCCTGAAGTTCTAGAACAAGATAGAAAGAACCCACTGATCATCACCTGAAAGAGATCCTAGGAAGAAAACTTACAGGAATGTCATAGTTAATTTTCAGAATTCCAGGTTTAAAGAGAAAATATTACAAGCAACAATAAAAAAACAAACAATTCAATACTGGGGGAAAAAAATCAGGATTTCAGAAGACCTAGAAGCTTCTACACTAGAAGACCATAATTCTTGGCACATTATAATTTAAAGAGCAAAGGAGCTTGGGTTGCAGCTAAGAATAACTTAACCAGTAAAGTTGACTATAATCATAAATTTTAAAAAAGGATATTTGATCAAATGAAAAACTTTCAGGAATTTGTAACAAAAACAGAATTTGATGGAAAATATGAAAGATCCAGAAGAAATATAAGGAAATCATTAAAGACACATATAAGACACATCAAGGCAAAACTCTTACTTATGATATATGAAAATTTTATTAATATTGGTAATTATTACTTATTATTAGGAAAAGTATTATTAAAATTGTTATCATTACTGAAGTAGTTTGAAAAAATGGTTGGGGCTGTTAAGTTTGATGAGGTGATTTTAAAAAAACAAATTTGGGTAGGAAAATTTTAAAAGTAAAAATCTCAAAAATAGGGCATGAAAGGAAAAACTAATACAGAGGAAGCAGTTGGGGGTGGAGGGCTGGTAATATTATATCCTTATTTTCACCGGGGTTGAAGAGAAAACAGTAAATATATCTGAAGAGGTTTAGGAATTTTCTGAATTTCTAGACAGGTGAGTTCTTCAAAAAAATAGTCTTTAATGCAAAAATTCATTTGGCCTTCTAACAGTATGGCTAGCCCATTGGAGTTCTCTCTGCAGTATGGTTTGAATACTTGGAAATTCAGTTTGAGAAAGCACCTCTGTGTTCAGTTCCTTATCTTGCCAGGTGATTTTCAGAAAATTTCCAAGACAATTCAAATGGAAAGAATTCAATTTCTTGGCATGTCACTAGTATACTATCAAGGTTTCTGAGGCCTGTAACAATCAGCTTAGCACAACAGCTCTGTAGATATTCAGTATGTTAAGCAGTCTTCTATCCCACACTTTTCTTTAGAGCATCACAAAACTGAGATAGCTCTAGCAATGTCTGTATCAACTTTATTTATGTGTATATGACTGGAAAGGATATTGTCAAAGTAAATGAATTTATCCACAGCTTTCAAAATTTCTCCATTTGCTGTAACCAATGGCAAAGACTCTTTTCTTGGTGTTAGTTGTCAGGCCAAAATTAGCACAAGTAGCAGAGATTCTATCAATACTTTGTTGCATCTCAACCTTACAGACTGTATTGAGTTGCATCATCATTTGTGAACAAAAAGTAACACACCAACTACCTCTGCATTTGTTTTGGCTTGTAGCCTTTTTAAATTAAATGACTCACCTTCAGTGTAGTAGTTGACCTTGATGCCTTTTTCATCTTAATTCAAGGTTTCAGGCAACATAACCAAAACCATCATGCTTAAAAGAATGGGAGCAAGCAGGTGACCTTTTCTTTTTTACATACAATTGGGAAAGAGAGAGAGCATCATCCATTATCCAGAACCTGTGCAAACATGCCGTCATGGAACTGGGATACAATACTTACAAACATCTTTGGGCAACAAAATTCCACCATGATCTTCCACAAGCACTCATGCCTGACAGTTTCAGAGACCTTGGACAGATTGACACACATATACAGACCTCAGTTCTGCTCCTGACATTTTTCTTGGAGTTGTTGGACAGCAAAAAACCATATCAATTGTTCCAGCCCTTTCTGAAGTGACACTGGCTCTTGGGTAGATTACTATCTTCCAGGTGAAGGTTCAGCCTATTGAGGACAACTCTGCCAAGAATCTTGCCAGTAATGAGTAAGACAGAGATTCCCTCTGTGTAAAACTATCTCACATAAAAGAGGCACATAAAGAAGAGATTTTACATTAGAGGGGGAAATGGTGAGGGAGTGGGCAACTATTGAACTTCATTTTTGCCTAAATTGGTAAAAAGAGGGAAAAATAAACAAACACATTAAATTGGGTCTAGAAATATATTTTACGAATAGGGAAATAGGAAGGGATGGGGTAAGAGATTAAAGGGACAGTGGATAAAGGAAGACAGTGGCCAGAAGAAATCAATGCTTTGGGTTGATGTCTGAGCATCTTCAGAATTCTTTATTGCAGAAATCATTTACACATGACTTCCATAAAGACTGTATATAAGAAAACATAACTTAAACAGCTAAATCAAATACAACACAATCCCATGTATATTGCTAACATCTCACTATATACTGCTACTTATTTATTACTAGAGGATGTATATTCAAATCTGCAATATTTAAATGGAAAAAAATGTAACATGTACAATGACCAACCATTAATTTCTTTAGGTGACACCTAATTTGTGGCCTATAATCCAGTACAAATGCTTTTTTTTATCATTGACATTTTTACTATGCTCAAAACACAGCTTCTTTTGATGACTTGACTGCTTATGTATGCATACTGCATTTTGGCATTTTACTTCCCACAAACGTTATATGGGAAACCACACTTAATGTTAAACCTCCAATTATAAGGCATAATCACATTGCCTTGTGATTTTTAGCTTGGTGTACATATGCAGTTTAAATTTACTCATGCACACACATCACTTTAAATTTTTCTCCATTTTGAAGGGAAATTCATGTTCAGATACTTCAAGGAATAAATATGTATGCGCTTTTACACATCCCCCTCTTGAAAAATATCAAACCACGGGAGAATTAGAAGTAAATTTCTTATTAGTAGGTGGCTATGGCATTTTAGAAAAGCCAAATTCAACTTGCAAATTGGATCCCAGCTGCTGGTTTAAATCCGTCAAATATGAAATCTTTTTGAAATATTCATTTAATATGGGTGAATGCCTTTTTGATAGATGTAACATGAACTCATTTTATAGGAGGAACCACTATGGTCAGAAACAATGTCTCGGATCTGAGGAAATCATGGAAGAGTATAGGTTACAGATTATAAAAGAGCAAAGCAAAGAGATGTTTCTTTGATGTGCTAGGAAGCAAACTAAAAGGTATTTGCTTCTTGTACTCTCTCACTGTTCATGAGAGATAAATGAGGCATCAGTAGCAATGAGTTCTCTTTATTTAGCTAATAATGATGAAGCCTTACTGCCGACATTCCTTTAAGTTTCACTTGGAAACCTCAAGTCTTTTATATCTGATGACAACATAATGACACATATTTCCTCAATGCTTTTTTCTTTGCAAAATTATCAGGTTGTTTGATTTACAAGGATTTTTAAAAAACAACAGCAACAACAAAAGGTCCCAGACTTACATAGAGTCCATGTGGCAGTAGTAGTAATTTCTATTAAATCAGTAGAAGTCACCCTCCGACTTGTGAATGGAAGTTCCTCATGTGAAACCCTGTCTCTGCTTCTAAAAATAAACATGGATGCTATAGATTTACAACTGGAAGGAACATTATTAGCTATCTAGTTCATCATCATGATGAGCATTACCATCATCATTGTTAGCTTTTAAATTCTCCAAAGCACTTTGTAAATATCTCATTTTATCCTTAAAATACGTCTTCAAGGTAGGTCTTGTTTCTATTTTACAGAAGAAACTGAGGCATCAGAGCTTAAGTGACTAGCATAGGGTCACACAGATGGTGTTTGACACTGTATTTGAACTCAGGCCTTTTCGCCTCTGGGTTTAGACTCTATCTTATAAGCCATCTACCTAAGAAACTAAAACTCACAAGAAGGAAAGTGAAATTTCCAGCAAAGTGATTTTCCACAAAATTAGTAAATAAAAAAGGTAGAATTTGAATTCTGATGCCAGAGTCAGTGCTCCCTTTCCACTAAACCACTCTTCATTCATTCATTCACTCACTCACCTATTCATTGATATATTGTTTACCTACTGATTAATAAACATTTTAAAAAGTTGAATATATTCAAGAACTCTTTAGGATTGTATTTGCAGACAACTACAGTTGTGTGATTCTATTTGAATGAAGAGGGAACATAGCTTTATCATTTCACTGCCATAAAAAGGAATACTGCCTCAGGTAGACCTTTGTTTCCTATAGTACTTTGCCTTTGCTCACAGTAGGGGATTAGCAAATATTTTTTGTATCCCTTTCATGAGACAAAGTGTCAATCACCTATTTTTCATTTGTACTTACTTCCTTATTCCTATTGCCTGGACTTTTTACTGTTGGGCTTGGTCCCACGTTCCTGTTGAGCTCTTTATAAAAAATACTTTCATTTACAAATTCTTTTTTTAATTATTAGCTTTGCCATCATCATGGATTTCTTAGTATCTTCTTGAATGTTGGCATCAGTTATGTCCTTTTCAGCTTCAGTTGTTCACTCCACCCCCTTCCCCCATACTCTTCATGTGACTGTTGATTGCTACTAACACTTGAAATATATCAATCAAATAACAAGCATTTTAAAGCATTTTAAATGTTCTAGGCAACAGAGATATGTGAAGCTGTTTCCTTAACTCCTTACAGTAGTAAGTAGCTGACAACCCCCAAACTAATTTTTTGCAGTAGGAAATTGTGGGGATTGGACTAAGCCACTAATTTCTCCTATTTGTCAGTTTCTGCTATTTGTATTTTAAACACTATTTAAAAGAATTCACCAGGGGGCAGAGCCAAGAAGGCATAGAGGAGCTAGGAACTTGTCTGAGCTTTCCCTTATTTCCCTCCAAAACAACATTAAATGAAACCTCTAAACAGATGCTGGAACTACAGAACCTACCAACAAAGAGACACAATCCTGCTACTTGAGATAATTTAGACGACTTCAGGATAGGTCTTCTCACCTGGGTGAAAGGGGATGGTGACTCAACAATATTCGTTTCAACTGGCAGCTCACCTCAGCAAAGCTGGACTCAATGTGCAACTCATTACTGTTGCAACTTGACACAGCTGAGCGTGTGGCAGCTGAGAGCAGTAAGAAGCTTGCAACAGTGAATCCTGTGCCCCAGGAGCAGACTTCAACTTTATAAGTTTAAAAATGGGCTAAAACATAAGCAAGAAACAAAAAATGACCCTTACCATTGAAAACTCCTATGGTGAAAGGGAAGACCAAAACTCAAACTCAGATGAGTTTGTCAAAATGCCTACAAGTGAAGACTTAAGTGGGAAGATGATCTTGTCTCAAGACCAAAAAGCCTTCTTTGAAGAGCTCAAAAAGGCTTTTAAAAACCAAATAAGAGGGGCAGCTAGGTGGTGCAGTGGATAGAGCACCAGCCCTGGATTCAGGAGTACCTGAGTTCAAATCCAGCCTCAAACACTTGACACTTACTAGCTGTGTGACCCTGGGCAAGTCACTTAACCCCATTTCCCCGCAGCAGCAGCAGCAACAACAACAACAACAACAACAACAACAACAACAAAACAAATAAGAAAGGCAGAAGAAAAAATGGAAAAAGAAATGAGAGAAATGAGAGTTACACTGCAAAAAAAAAAAAGTACAAAATAACTAAGGAAAACAATTCCTTAAAAAATACAATTGGCCAAATGAGAGGGAAAAAAATGGCCAAATGTAAAAAGAAGTGCAAAAGCTTACTGAGGAAAATAAAACCTTAAAAATTAAAATTGGGCAGATGGAAGCAGATAACTCTATGATACACCAAGGATCTATAAAGCAGAATCTAAAGACTAAAAAAAGAAAAGAAGAAGAAGAAGAAGAAGAAGAAGAAGAAGAAGAAGAAGAGAAATACCTCATTGAAAAAACAACTGACATAGAAAATAGATCCAGGAGAGATAGTCTGAGAATTATTGGACTAACTGAAAGCCATGATCAAGAAAAGAGTCTAGACATTATATTCCAGGAAATATCAAGGAGAACTGCCCTGAAATTGTAGAATGAGCATAAAATCATCATTGAATGAATCCACTGATCACCACCTGAAAGAGACCCCAAAAGAAACATTTCAAGAAATATTGTAGCCAAACTCCAGAATTACCAGATGAAGGAGAAAATACTCCAAGAAGCCAGAAAGAAACCATTTAAATATAATGGAGCTACAGTCATGATTGCACGGGACCTGGCAACTTCAACATTAAAGGATTGCAGGGCTTGGAATATGATATTCATGAAGGCAAAGGAGCTTAGATTACAACCCATGATCCACTACCCAGCAAATCTCAGCAATAAAAAAGAGAAAGAGGAGATCAATGAATTGGGCATGCAGCTTAAAAAGCTAGAAAAAGAACAAATTAAAAATCCCCAACTAAATACTAAATTAGAAATTCTGAAAATCAAAGGAGAAATTAATAAAAGTGAAAGCAAGAAAACTATAGATATAATCAATAAAACTAAGAGCTGGTTCTGTAAAAAAAAACACAATAAAATAGATAAATCTTTGGTTAATTTGATTTAAAAAAAAAGAAAGAAGAAAACCAAATTACCAGGTTATTTCACTACTAATGAAGTGGAAAATAAAGCAATAATTAGGAGCTATTTTGGCCAACTGTATGCCAATAAATTTGACAATCTAAATGAAATTGATGAATATTTACAAAAATACAAATTGCCTAAGTTAACTGAAAAGGAAATAAAATCCTTAAATAGGCCCATTTTAGAAAAAGAAATTGAACTCATCAATGAACATCAATGAACTCTGTAAGAAAAAAATTTCCAGGGCCAGATGTTTACGAGTGAATTCTACCAATCATTTAAAGAACAATTAATTCCAATACTATACAAACTATATGGAAAAATAGGTGAAGAAGGAGTTCTACCAAACTCCTTTTATGACGCAAATATGGTGTTTATACCTAAACCAGGCAGGGCCAAAACAGAGAAAGAAATAACATACCAATTTCCCTAATGAATATTGATGCAAAAATCTTAAATAGCAAGGAGAATACAGCAAGTGATCACTATGAGAATACATAATGACCAGATGTAATTTATACCAGGAATGCAAGGCTGGCTCAACATTAAAAGCATTGTCTGACCATATTTCTTTGCTTTAAAATTCAAATTTATAACAATGATATTTCAAAAAAATTTATGGTAATCAATATAGAGCTTTATGATTTATAAAATGTTTTACAAATATATTATTTTGTTTTATTTTGTTTATATAAATATGTATGCTACAAAACTTCTTTTTTGGAATTGGTCATATGATTTCATTTGTATAGCCTGTACCTTCACTATAACTTATAGACGTAAATACTTCCTTGGAGTACTGGGAGTTGAATTACCCAAAGTCACTTCGTCAGTATGTGTCAGAAGCAGAACTTTAATCCAGCTCTTCTGGATACCAAGGTTTTTTCTCAATCTCCTATTCCCTCATAGCATATATGATATGTATGCATATGCATCTATATGTGTATATATGCAATGGGTGTATGTATAATATATGTATGTATACAAACATTAATATATACATAAACATATGATTTCATTTCAAATGGTATCTATTATGTACACTGCTATCCTTTCTTGAAATATAATCACAGTAGTATATTTGGAAAGATCTGGAAAGAAATTTGAGAAGCCACAAAGACCTCCACTATTAGTTGGTTAGTTGTAGCACAAGTTTAATTATTAGAGCTTCATATCTTTGAAATATTATAAAGCAGGTGTGTGGGGACCAATTTTTAATTGGGGAGTGTTAGCTAAGTGGCTCACTGCAATATGGTGGCAAGGAAGGAGACTGGCAGCCTCCCTCAAAACAGAGCAGGATTTATTTAACAAGAATGAACTTAAAACCGCCCCCCCCCCCCAAACACACACACACAAACAGGATCAGTAGGATCAAGGGGAAGGAAATCAAATGTCGAAAGGTAAATTATACAACCTGAATAATACCACCACCCAGGAATCATCTGAGAATACATAGCAGTGTCCTCCCACTTTCCAGCTTCCTGGTAGAATGGTGAAAATTTCCTCCCTCTTCCCAGCAAACCCCAGGCAGCCCCCAGCCAATTGGCTGACCCGCTCTGACAGTCACATGACTGCCCTCACTAGGCTTCCAATCATTAAAATTTTGTCAGACTCATGTAGATGTCAGTGAGGGGTGATGACGTGAGGTGCCAGCACCATGGTGATGGCTACAACCAGTGGGTGGAGCACTGTGCCATTTGTGGAGCCCCAGAGGCCAGTGTGGCACACTGAGGCTTGTTTTTTTTTAATTCTAGCCAAAAGATGGGGGTCATACAAAACTCAAAAAACAATTAATTCTTTACAAGGGGCATAAGAAGCATCTAATAAATACCTATTATGTCCTGGATACTGTGCTAAGTATTTTGTAAATGTTACTTCATTTGTTCTGCATAACAACCCTAGGAGTTAGGTACTATTATTATCCCCATTTTACAATTGAGAAAACTGAGGCAGACTGTAGTTGAGTGATTTAACTAGGGTCACACAGATATTGTGTAATATATTGGGTGCATAGGAATTTCCCAGTACAGTAGAATCTGTGATCAAACATGGAGTCACTTCTGTCAGATAGGACCTAACTGCAGGCCCATACTCACAAGGAATACACTCTAACTTTTCATTTGCCCCTATCCATTAGTCCTTGTTAAGGCTAAAATTCTAGCTAGTCTGTCTAAAATATCTAATGAGTGCTCACCAATAAATTATAAGCTTTAGCAAGAGTTAGGCTTTTAAGCATTTATTAAGGAGAATAGGAACTTGGTAAAGAGAGAAAGGCCTACATTCATCTATCTATTAAAGGGAGAGAGCATTCCTAGCTCTGCTCTCCACCAGAGTCCACATGCAAGAGAGCCAGTCAGAGTGCCAGGCTCCCCCTTCTTCCTTCCTTCCACTAGCAAACGTCACTTCCTGAAGCCAAAGAAAAGATGCATTTTCTTGCCCTCAGAGACCTTCACCTCATGGAGCAGCATTTCTACAGTAAGTCTCCAGAAGGTGGCGTCATTCCAATCGTTACAGCCTTTACAAGATAAAACAAACACTGAAACATGTAGATCATAGAACACAAACCCACACATCACCTTGTAATTTGTACAACTGTAGACTTTTATCAAATGATTAGATATACAAAGAACTTTTGTGACTCTATTTCATATGTCTAAAGTGGTGGAATTAGTGGTATGTTAGTTTCATGCTCAAAGAATAATGTCAGGTATAGTTAGCTAGTGTTGGAGGATGCTGATGTTAACAAGTCCTCAAAGAAAGCTCAAAGACAATTTGGGGGGGGAGAACAGTGTCTTTGTTGTAGAGAAAGGGGAAAAATCTTACAAAGCTGGCAGCCTGTGGAGGATAGTGTTGCACAAGAGAGGAAAAAGGAGGAGAATATAATGATTGAGTGTTCTAATTATGAAAATACCTCGGGAAATTTTGTCAGGACATGAAAGGCTAAGTTCGGTCCTTAGATGTTCAGTCAGTGAGAAGTCAGTCAAGCTTCTTATACAGAGCTGAAAGGCTGAGAGGAGAACTTGACTGAAAATATAGAATAAGATAACATGGAGGTTAGCTGTTTCCCAGAGCTAAATGGCATTATGGTTCCTTGGTCTTTTAGATGTCACTGTCTAGCTTAAGTAGGATGATAAATTAAACAATTGTAATTTATCCTTTTGGTAACCTATTGACAGTTCAAGCTTCTTAAGACAAATTTGCCAGTGATGCTCATACCTAATTTGCAGTGATTGTAGGACTGAACCAGAGAAATGAATTCTATTCAGATATAATTACTTAGGGTTAACAAAAGACAAATATGGTCCTTTTGACAGACCATCTTTGAATACCAGTTAATTTGCATCTACATAGTACTATGTAAATAATATCAATATTAATCTACAGTGATTTATTTTGATTTTGTATCAACAGTTTGGACTCTGAGTCAAAATTTTGTGTTTAGCAAACCAGTCCCTGCTCTGTAGGTGGCTGAGATCCTCATGGGCAAACTACTTTTCAAAACCTCTTTAAGAGAAGCCACATGCAATTCCTGGTGTCTCTGTTGACAAGGTTTCCTTCTGTTCTGCTTTCTCTGCCGCCCTCTCTTCTTTCAACTGAAACTTGATCCTGATTCAGAATTGCTCTTAAGATGGAAAGGAAAAAAAGGGGATAGGGGAGTTTTTCTCAAGCCTCCCCATCTACCCTTCCAAACACAACAATGGCCTACCACTCTAGAAATAATAGCCTAGCTAGTGGGTGGAAAGAAACAGGAATTTCATTTCAGATTAGAGGAAAATAAAAATGGTCACCTTCCTCAAGTCTTCTGTCACCTCCTTTTAAGCAGAAAATTGCTACTTCTACTTCATTCTTATGGGTGCTTTAGAAGCAAATCAGAAGGGAGTGGGGGAGTAGAGCAAGTCTTAAGAATAATGGCTCTTATTGTTCAGTCTTGTCCATCTCTTCATGACCCCAAGGACCAACTATCTATGGAGTTTTTTTGGCAAATACACTGGAGTTGTTTGCTATCTCCTTTTCTAATTTCAGGCAGGGGTTAAATGACTTTTCCTAGGTCACATAGCTAGTAAGTGTTTGAGATCAGACTTGAACTCTGGTCTTTCTGATTCCAGGCCTTATCCACTATGGCAAAATAGGTAAATTTTCTTCAATACTTTTAGCTCACCTAGTTCCATCTCTTCAGGCTCATATAATCTCTATGCTTACCTTTACTCCAAAGCAGGTGTATTCTGAAGCCAGATGGTGTAGCTGGTGAGAGCTACTTTAAAAATTTTCAGTGTGGGGAATTATACTTGAAAAATAATCAAAAGCTGCAAATCAGTGTTTGATTTATTCTTTTGTTGATTGTCTAGACCTAACAGGGCAGAGGAAGTGTTAATAATATAGAATGTATTTTTTCTTTTTTCTTTTTCTTTTTCTTTTTCTTTCTTTCTTTCTTTCTTTCTTTCTTTCTTTCTTTCTTTTTTTTTTTTGCTGGGCAATGAGGGTTAAGTGATTTGCCCAGGATCACACAGCTATTAAGTGTCAAGTGTCTGAGGCTGGTGCTTTATCCACTGCACCACCTAGCTGCCCCAAAGAATAAATGTAAAAGTATGTATACTATGAATTTTTTTTTCAGATTTGGTTGTTAAACATTTAGCAGCACACCATTGCTCCAAAAGATTTGAGATTATGCATCTTTATTTCAATGCAAATGTTAGTAGATTGCATTTAATGGGATTAAGTGTAATTGAAACATTACCCACAATTCCTAATTGTTTGGATAACAGGTTCTAGTTAAGTAATTCTAATTGATAGACATGAAATGAGGTACATAAAGGAGAAGAAATTATTTTGGCATCCCTGATATTCCTGGTAGGGTGTCATCTGCTTTGCTTCTATATGAGTGGTCTTCCCTGAATCCATCTTAAAGGAGCTAGAAGGGAATTCAGTTCCCTGTCCCCCCCAACATCCTGGAAACATATATGTTAAAGTTTACCTGGAATTTTAAAGACTATATTTTCTTATTATAGATCTTATCCAGCCTAGACATACAATAATGCATTTTGAATTATTACCCTCTTTAAATAGTTTACGGCATCATGTGAGGCAGTTTGTAAGACAACTAACTGCATTTGTATTAAGTAATACAGAATGTAGGTTCAAAATTAATTATGCCCATAGGAAATAAAATTGGTTCTCAGAAGATTTGTCTTATGTAACACAAGGTCATCTAATTGAATGGTTTCAATGTAGTAGAAATAGTATTCATTCAGTTAGAGAATAAAAGCACATTCCTAAAATCCACTTATCTCTGGCAAAACAAATAGATAATGTTACAAAGACACAGATTTCTTTAAAGGAATTCAATAAAATATTAAACATGGATGTGGGCATAGTGTGATGAAGAAGAATTATCATTTAAAGTCAAATGAACTCTTTTAAGGTAAGTGCCATGTTTGTTTTATGACATATTATAGAACCCTACCAGAACCTAATCCCTTTGAAGGCAATCAGTGTTGTGTTTTTGGATTCAGGATTTTCTGTTTTTGTTTTACCCTTAGGTGCATGATTTTTCTCCCAAGGAACTCCTTGACAATCTGCTGAAACCTATAGAAACCTCAAAATAATGTTGGTTTATTTTTCATTGAAAAAGGTGTGATATATAGGAAAGCAATTATGGAAACCAATCATATTGAAATGAAAATATATTTTTCCCCATCCCAGTTGATGATCCTATTGAAATCTACATAGACTCACCAAATCTGGAGCTTTACTATAAAGTGGCAGTCATCGAAACTATGTGGTACTGGCTAAGAAATAGAGTGGAGGATCAGTGAAATAGGCTAGGCACAGGAGACACAGTGGCAAATGGCATTAGTAACACAGTGTTTGATAAACCCAAAGACTCCAGCTTCTGTTATAGGAATTCAGTATTTGACAAAAACTGCTGGGAAAACTGGAAGATAGTATGGCAGAAATTAGCTATAGAACAACATCTTACACCTTATTATAAAATAAGGTCAAAATGGATACATGATTTAGACCTAAGAGGTGATACCATAGGTTAATTAGGAGAGGAAGGAATAGTCTATCTTTCAGATCTTTGTAAAGGAGAACAGTTTATGACCAAATAAGAAATAGAGAATATTATGAAATGCAAAATGGATGATTTGATTATATTAAATTAAAAATTTTTTGTACTAACATAAGCAATGCATCCAAAATTAGAAGGGATGCAGAAAGCTGGGAAACAATTTGTATGACCAGTACTTCTGATAAAGGTCTCATTTCTAAAATATATAGGAAACTAAATCAAATTTATATGAATCTAAGTCATTCCCCAATTGAGAAATGGTCAAATGATATGAACAGGCAGTTTTCTGATGAAGAAATCAAAGCTATTTATTCCCATATGAAAAAATGCTGTAAATCACTATTGATTAGAGAGATACAAATTAAAACAACTCTGAGACCTATCATATTGGCTAATATGACAAAAAAGGAAAATAAGGAATGTTGGAGAAGATGTGGGAAAATTGGAACACTAATGCATTGTTGGCGAAGCTGTGAACTGATCCAGCCATTCTGGAGAGCAATCTGGAATTATGCCACAAGGGCTATAAAGCTGTGCATACCCTTTGACCCAGCAATACCACTTTTGGTTCTTTTCCCCAAAGAGATCATAAAAAAGGGAAGGGGACCCACATGTACAAAAATATTTATAGCTGCTCTTTTTGTGGTGGCAAGGAATTGGAAATTGAGAGGTTGCCCATCAATTGGGGAATGGCTGAACAAGTTGTGGCATATGAATGTAATGGAATTCTATTGTGTTGTAAGAAAAAATGAGCCGGAAGAGTTCAGAGAAACCTGGAAGGATTTGCATGAACTGATAATGAGTGAGATGAGCAGAATCAGAAGAACATTGTACACAGTATCATCAACATTGTGTGTTGATCTATTGTGATGGACTAGATTCTTCTCACCATTGCAATGGTACTGTACCAAGACTTCCAGGGGACCCATGCTGGAAGGGGATCTCCAAATCCAGGAAAAAAAAAAAAAGAACTGTGGAGTAGAGATGCTGATTGAACCATACTATTTCTTTTGCTTTTGGTGCTGTTGTTTTTCTATTCTGAGGTTTTTCCTCATTGCTCTGATTCTTCTCTTATAACATGACTAATGCAGAAATATGTTTAATGTTATTATATATATAACCTATATAAGATTACCTGCTGTGTAGGGGATGGGGAAGGGAGGGGAGGGAGGGAGAAAAATCTGAAATTGGAAAGCTTGTATAAATGTTGAGAGCTATTTTTACATGTAACTGGAAAAAAAATGCTTTTATCAGAAAAAAAGAAATCTACATAGACTCCATGTAAATAAGCTCTGCATTATTAGTTTAGTAGAATGTCTTTCATCTGACAGGGGGAAGAATTTTGGGGAGAATTGGAACTGCAAGTTCTTCTTTGTAGGGAATTTTCAGTGTGGATCCTCCCTCTTTTTATGCCAAATACCAATTCATCTGTAACTTATGATGAACAAATTTGACCAGAGAGTAGAGTGAGTAAAGGAAAGGCATTAACTCTATAGAGGACTGGACACTGAGTATGAAGAACTTTATAAGTAAATAAAAGCACTTGAATTTTCAACCTAGCAGCAAAAGAGAGACTCTGGAGCATCTTGAGCAGGTGATTGACATGATTAGCTCTGTGCTTTAGAGATATTTGGCAGCTGAATGAATGCTGGACTGAAGAGGGTGAGAATGGAGTTTGAGAGATCAGTTAGGAAGGTAAGGAGAGCTTCAATTGGAATAAGCAAATGAATGGAGAGGAAAGGATGGTTGTGAAATACATTGTGGAGACAGAACCACTAAGACCTACACAATAGCTGACTGTATATTAGGGAGAGGAAAGTGTTAAGGATGACTGCAAGATTTTGAACCTGGATTACATAAAGTTTAGTGGTACCCTCAGTAGAAGTTAGGACTGGGCCACAGGAAAGGGGAAAATACACCATTGTATTCTGTTTTAGACATATTTTGTATGAGATGTCTACGGGATATTCAGTTGGCAATGTTAATTAAACAGTCAGTAATATGGGACACTGGGGATAGAAATATAGATTTTTAAATTTTCTTCATAGAGATGATAATCAAAACTATGGATCCCCATGAGATCACCAAAAGAGTTAAGAGAAAAGGAGAGCTTTAGGGTACAACAAATTGTGTGGAGGTGGGGCAAGATGACTCTGCAAAAGGAGTAAGAGGAGCAGGTACACAGATTGTAAGAGAAATAAGAATGAGAAGATTCATGAAAACCCAGGAAAGAGAGTGTTTCTAGGAGGAAGAGATAGTAGACAGCATCAAAATGTGCAGAGAAGTCAGTATGGATCAATATGTGAAAGGGAATCAGATTTGACCATTGAGCGATGAATGGTAGCCTTTAAAAAATAGTTTCACTTTAATAGGAGATTAGAAGATAAATTGCAAGGATCTGCAAAGTGATTATGAGGTGTGAAAATATATGACACTGAGGTGATTTTGAGTTTAGAGGTGAGAAGAAAAGGAACATCATGACAGATAGCTTCAAATTTTACATGAAATATTTGGTGAAGTCATGTGTGTGCTGAGCAGGAAGCAGGATGGTATAATTGGCTTAAGGAGAAAAGAGAAGGTTTGTACCAGATGGAAAGACAGTAGGGTGTGATAAAGGCATTACTCATATTCTCAGTGACTGACTGAAGCATCTGATCCATTAAAATCCAGGCCTTTTTGTATTCTGGGGCTACAATAAAACAATAATGATATCCAATTGCCATTTGAACTTGCCCATTATCCTTAAGATTATGGATGTTTCAAAGAGATACTTTAAGTATTTAAAATAAAGCAAAACCAAATAAAACATAAAAAAACTCCTTCCTTCCCTTTTGGAGCTTCTACTAATTTTCTTCAGTCTCCTTTGTAAATATCATATTAAATTTAGTTGATGATTCTCTTTCTGTATTTGTTAAATCTTAATAAAAATGTAAATGAAAACACAATATTTGGGCACCAAATTCTTTCCCTGTTTGACTCATCTCCAGACAATAGATGCCAATTAACCTGCAGTAACCATGGCAATTGGCTGCTCTTTGCTGTTTTGCATTTCCCAGCTTTCACTTTCCTTTGTAAGCATTCAAATCTGGTCCTCATTAACCCACCTGAAGTGTGAAAAACCATGTTTTATTCAAAATTCACCCACAGAATATGTTTTTTTTTCCTTTAAACACACATTAGAAAACAGAATACCTTTGCCAAATAGAATATTCTACTTAATGGAAAGGGATGAATCTAGGACAAATTGGCAGGATTTCTCAATGAATACTTCACTTGGTGAACCAAATAATATTATTTCAAAACCCTCAATTCTCCCCATTTTCTGTATGTTTTCCTTTATATTTTAGCATAATACTTATTGATCCTGTCTTCATTAACACTATTTAGGCTGCATTTATGTATTCCTTTAGTTGTTCCCAAATCACAATCCTGCTTTTAAAGTTATTCAGTTAAATAATTTGAAGAAGAGTGTTTTCCTCTTTCTGCAAGAGAAAAGTAAGAGTCAGGTAGAAGTATTCCCTGAATCTAAGTAACTATTTCAATTATCCACTTACTTGTACCAAAGTATGCTGAATCTACTTGTGACTAAAGACCAGTTCATAATTCTTTTAAAACTCACTAAGACTGAAATATTAAACACAATTCATATTTATGTCTTTAGGAGTTGGTGCTGGTGGTGGTGGTGATGTCAAAAACTGTGATTTCATTGGTATTGGGAACTTCTGGAGAATAAAGTCCGTCTATCAATGTAAATCAGTCAGCATCTTATACTCAATTTAGTATCTTAGTTGTTTGGAGATAAGAAAAAGAAATTATCCAACCAGTAATTTCCAAGGTAGACCTTAAGGGGAGAATTTCTTGCCCACAAGGCCAGCTCCTTATTCTATTCTACTTTGTTGCCTCTTGTATTAATATTCTTAAATCACACTCACATTGTGTACTTCTTACATTACTAAAGTTTACATAACATTTTATTTGCCTAATGTATTTGTTATTTATCATGTTGTATTATGACACACCCTGTCCCTGTCCCTTTCTAGAATAGCCATGTATGCTCCATGGGAAAGGGGTTGTGTTTAATAGAAGCTTTCTATCTCCATACAACACCTGGCACAGTACTTTGCTCACAGCAGGGACTTACTAAGTGTTGGTTGTTTAGAATTATTAATTAATATGGGCAATGGAGGTTTTTTGGTAGGTGTCAGTATTTTTTTCTATGTTGGAAATAGTGGTCATTTTCAACAATTTGCAATTGACTAATAACTGTTTAAATAGTTGTGGGGAATTGATTTCTCTTCCTTAACCTTTAACAGGGGAAAAAAAATATCAGCACAGATTACTCACAATATGAGTTCCTTCCTCCAACATTGTTGGTTAATTTATGCTTGATTTCATTTAAAAATAAACAAAGAGGATATACAGCATGCCTTATGTCAAAAGTAACTATTTATAAATGTTTTTTCAAGAATAATATTCTATAGTGTATAAACAAATAGTTTCTAAATCAATTGTCACTTAAGGATCAGCTAAATGAAGAGATGGTTTTGTGTTGGCTGAATTTTTCACAAGGGAATTTTGCAGTTCTTGGAAATGGATACATGACTTTTGAATCCATTGGTGGCAAAATGCCATGATTCTCAGATAAATGATTCGTGACATAAGTACATCTTACAATAATCATGCAGCTGTTATATTCCCAAAAAGACTTTCTATTCCCCTCTGTGTAGTTGAAGTCACTGAGAGCAAGAGTAAAAGTGCATGTAAGCTGAACATATTTGTTTGAAAAACACAAAGAGATAGAGATTTTTGTTGAGAGACATTAGGGTCAGAGGACACTTTATTTGTATTATTGACATTTATCCCCCATTTGATTTTAGAAATAGATTTGTTTACTTAGAACTGACATTCTGAGTCAAGTTCAAAAATATTTAGTTTTTTTCCTATTCATAGACTTGAGATTGGTCCAACATAATAAATTAAATTTAATAAACATTTATTATTTGCCTACTATGTTATAGGCACTGTGCTAAGTACAGAAGATATAAATAAGAAAAAAAGACATGATTCCTGTCCTCAAGGAGCTTACATTCTAACATGAAAGAAAATACTCAAAAGAGTCAGGAAAGTAGCGGCATATACTAAGGGGTAATTGGCATGGAATATGGCAGCTCTTCTTCCATGGAATTGAAATCAAGTAAGTCAACAGATGAAAAGTAAAGGAACTGGAACTCCAATATTTGCCCTCCATAAAGAAAGCCTTCCGGAGGAGTTTGGCATTCTACCCTCCAGTCTCACAATAAGAGGGGAGAGGAGGCTGAGAGAGGTCATGTCCAGGCTTGAGTTAGCAGTATGGTGTTGACATTAGAAGTAATGAGCTTATCCTAGAAGAACAATTTTGTTCTGTTGAGTTGAAACCAGGCAGAGTAGCATATACAAAGTGGAATGAATGGAAATACATTCCAAAGCCAAGCTAGTTTGAAAGAACTCTAAGTCATATATAAACAATGCAACAAAACCTTTTGTTTTTTAAAAAAAGGATCAATTTGTCAGAGAAGTTCTTTTGTGGTTTTAGATCTGTTGCTCTTATTTGTTTAGTACGGCATTTTTCCTGAAAAGCTGGGTGGTAAACTAGATAGAGCACTAGCCCTGAAGCTAGGAGAACCTGAGTTTAAATCTGATCTCAGACACTTGCTTGCTGTGTGACCCTGAACAAGTCAATTACCCGCAATTACTTTAAACATCCAGGGCCATCTTCAGTCATTCTGATATATATCTTGACACTGGACCCAAATGACTCTGGGGGGAAAACATACATATACACACCCTGAACTCTTGGATGACATAAATATAGGATGTATTTTAAAACTCCTAGGATATCCTCCTACCTGTTTTGTGCAAATCTAGTCACCTCATTTATTTTACACATGCATTGGGGATTAGAACATGACTGTGTCCCAGGAAAGTCTTTAAGAAGAGTTAGGAAAACAATTTCTGAATTGTATAGGAAGGCTGACATTAGCTGCATTTTTCTATTAAAATCACTCTTTCCATGTAAACCCAAACATAACTCGTTGGTTGTCAAAAAAAAATTTACAATGATATATCTCTAAGTCTCAATCATAAAATGAACTTTTTGGTGAAGTGAAATTTGAGCAAGAAACTAGAAATCATCAGAAAGACATCATTTAATACTTGTAATGAACCCCATTTCATAGAAAGTTATTTCAAATTAATCTGATGCTTATGGAAGTATTTTTAAACATTCCTAAACTAAACATAAGTCATGATTCCATATCCCTTGCTATCATCCACCTGTTAATTATTTAAGGGCCAGGTGCTGAAGGGCTTGAGGAAGGAAATGAGGCATTACTCTTCCTATCTTCTAAAGGTAATCATTAAATCAGTGTTAGGATGTGGTTAAAGCCCTCCATAAATAGGGCTGGAAGTCCTGGCAACTTACACCCATATTTCATTGTTGCCAAGAACTATTGTCATAAGCTCAAAATCACAGTGACCCTCAAAGTTCACAGAAGTCCAAAACAGTTACAAAACACATTATACATTTCACCAAAGGTGAACATTTATCAGAGAGTACGTGTGCCCTTGCAGTGCCTTTATTTATGCTAGGTTTTTTTTTTTTTTTTAAAGAAAATCTTTGTGGATTTTTTTCCTTTTCTATTTCTTTTTCCCAGTGGCATTAACCAGAAGAGTAGCTGTTTCGGAATTGAAACTGAACAATGACTAGGGCTATGCCCTTGCCCTGGCTTAATGTAATAATTCTCTGTGCCATTGACAATAACTGGATAAATTTCTCTGCAAAGTTGCCAATAAAATTTATTCTGTCATGAGAGAGATACAATAGGCCAGTTAACAAATGCATTAACTATTTTATAGGCTAGAGAGTAGTATTACATCACATCTTAAGTAAAATCTTTTTTAAAACTTTTTTCCCTGTTGCAATCCTACATAAAAACTCACTTGATTCATATTGTCTTATATTTTATGCTTCAAAGGAAAGACACTGCAATTTAAAAAAAAATCACTATTATATAATATTTTCAGATTTAGCCAGGAGTAGTATTTTTTACATTTTTATTTTCTCCCAGATGAAGCAATTTTGTAGTATCTGCAGCCTTCATCTGCTAATGATGCTAACTTTTCACTACTATACTATTTTCCCTCTGTTTAGAATATTAAATGTAATTTCAGACACTGCATTTTTCTACTTTTTATATACTCATATATATTTTATATTCTTTTATATAACACTATTTGTTTTCTTGTTGCTTTCAATTCTAAATAATAATCCATCGATATTACAATTATTTTTATCCAGGAAGATTATGAATGTGTGTAAGTATGTGTGTAGGGGAATGGTGGCATATATGAAGAAATAAAGAGACAGGGAAAAAAGACAAAGTAAAAGAGACAAAAAGAAAGAAGCAGAGACAGACACAAAAAGAGTGAGAAAGTGATGGAGACAGAGACAGTTTCTGAATGACAGCAGAATAGTACCAGACACACATCTTTATTATAGCAAGTTCTTGGCACGACATTTGTTAAGAAACTCATTTTGATTCATGTATAAAAATGCCTCATGATTTCTCTCGTGATTAATACTGCATGTTCAATTCCAGATGGAATAATGATTGATGTTTAGTGTCAACCATGGTTGGGCACAGACACTTTCTACATGTCACTGGCCTGTGACTATGGTGTGAATTTTTAATGCTGTAACAGGGAGGAAATCAGTTTCCTTTAGTGAAATCTCCATTCTACAAATGTAGATGCATCCAACACCCAGAATGATGAGCTCAGTGCAACAAGTAGGAGACTGTTACTGTTCTTCAAGTATAGTGAAAGTGCTATGCTACTAAATACAGGTCACTGTTGTACATAGCTGTCAGCACCTTCATGGGAAATAACTAGAAGTGTGAGTACTATACAAACTGCATAAATTAAAAACAAAACAACATGCCTACTACAGCGTACAGGCCATGTTGACAGTACAGAAAAGATTTAAACAAGGTTCTGCACCTGGGATCAGGAATTAAATGAAATGACCTTTCCAGGTGTTTACTTTAGATATGGCATTTGCAGTTATATGTATTATATATATATGTATTATATATATGTATTATATATATACACACATATATATACACACACATACATGTATACACATATATACAAAAACATATCATATATACACATATACATGTATATAGTATATGTACATATATATCCATATATAGTATATGTGTATGTTTCTGTGTATACAAACACATATGTGTGTATGTGTGTGTGTGTGTGTGTGTGTATTCAACTTTCAAAGAAGGGATACAGAATTAAATTAGTGTACCACTGTTAGTCCAATCCAAATCAATTTCAACTTTATTTTTTAAAGTTTCTATGTGAAATACTTCTGTTTGGACATTAGATATTAACAGTGAAACTTTCAGAACAGTGTCAGATCAAATGGAGTAGATGAGCAGGTGACCAAGAACAAAAGCAGACTCCATCTCTAACTTACTTTGATTTGTTTTGTTTTTGTGGGGCAATGTGGGTTAAGTGACTTGCTCAGGGTCACACAGCTAGTAAGTGTCAAATGTCTGATACTGGATTTGAACTCAGGTCCTCCTGAATCCAGGGCCTGTGCTTTATCCACTGTGCCACCTAGTTGCCTCCCACTACCTTACTTTGAAAGTCATCACTATTTCTTTATTAGAACATACAATCATAAAAAGTGTCATATATAAACACTTCTTCCTTACAGAAAGCTGTAGAGCACAAGAAATATAAAGCAATATTATAGCATGGAGCTACTCTATAGCTGAAACCATTTAAAGGCTAAATTTAAATCAGCATAAAAGCAAAATTAGAACAGGGAGAGACTGTGACATTGTTTTAGTATTCATTATTAAAGTTCCATTGGAAACAACATTTGAATTCATATTAGTTACGAGTTTAGCTGTTCACAGGTAATTTTTTTGTAAGTGAGTAATAGACTTGTAGTTACAACATTTTGCTTTTTCAAACACATTTTTGCTTTTGTGATGTTCCATTTTAAAGTAATAAACATTTTATTAATACTCTTTGAGTTCCAATTTTTATCCATTACTCCCTCCTGCTCCTGAGGTGGTAAGCAACTCAAATATGGATTATATATGTATGATTTTGTAAACCATTACAATATCAGTCATTTTGCACAAGAAAAGTTGAATAAAAGTTAAAAAATGAAACAACATAAAAAATAGCATGCTTCAGGCTATATTCAATCAATATCAGTTCCTTCTTTGGAGGTGGAGAGTATGTTTCATCAATAGTCCTGTGGAATTGTCTTGGATCATTGTATTGCTGAGAAGAGTTAAATCTATTACAGTTGATCATCATACAATGTTGCTGTTACTGTGTACAAGGCTCTCCTGGTTCTGCTCACTTCACTCAGCATCAGTCCATTTAAGCCTTTCCAGGTTTTTCTGAAATCTGCCTGCCCATCATTCTGATAGCATAGTAGCATTCCATCACATTCATATACTACAACTTGTTCAGCCACTTCACAATTGATGGACGTTCCTTCAATTTCCAATTCTTTGCCACCACAAAGAGAGCAACTATAAGATGTTTTGTACATGTGGGTCTTTTTCCCTTTTCTATGATCTCTTTCGAATACAGACCTAATAGTGTTTTTACTGGGTCAAAGGGTATGCACAGTCCCATAGCATTTTAAGCATAGTTCCAAATTGCTCTCCAGAATGGTTGGATCAGTTCACAGCTCCACCAACAATACATTAGTGCTCCAATTTTTCCACAGCTTCTCCAACATTTATCATTTTCCTTTTTTTGTCATATGAGCCAATCTTATAGGTATGAGGTGGTACCTTCAGACTTGTTTTAATTTGTATTACTCTAATCAATGGTGATTTAGAGCATTTTCTCATATGGCAATAGATAGCTTTGATTTCTTCATCTGAAAACTGCCTGTTCATATCCTTTGACCATTGCTCATTTGGGGAATGACTTGGATTCTTATAAATTTGATTTAGTTCACTATATATTTTAGAAATGAGGCCTTTATCAAAAAAAATGGTTATAAAAATTGTTTCCCAGCTTTTGGCTTCTCTTCTAATTTTGGATGCATTGCTTCTGTATGTAGAAAAACTTTGTTAATTTAATGTAATCAAACTCATCCATTTTGCATTTCATAATATTCTCTATCTCTTGTTTGGTCATAAATTATTCTCTTTTCCATATATTGAGAGATAAACTATTACTTCCTCTCCTAATTTACCTATGGTATCACCCTTCATGTATAAATCATTTACCGATTTTGACCTTATTTTGGTATACCGTGTAAGATGTTGGTCATTGCCTAATTTCTGACATACTATCTCGAAGATTTCCCAACATTTTTTGTCAAATGCTGAGTTCATAACCAAGAAACTGGAGTCTTTGCATTTATCAAAAAGTAGATTACTATCGTCATTTACTACTGTGTTTCCTGTGCCTAACCTATTCCAGAGATCCACCATTTTATTTCTTAGCCAGTACCAGATAGTCTCGATGACTGCTGCTTTATAGTATAACTTCAGATTTGGTATACTTAATCAACCTTCCTTTGTATTTTTTATTAGTTCCCTTGATGTTCTTGATCTTTTCTTTTTCCAGATGAATTTTGTTATTATTTTTCTAGCTCTATAAAATAATTTTAGGTAGTCTGATTAATATGGCACTGAATAAGTAAATTAATTTAGATAGAATTGTCATTTTTATTATATTACTTCAGTCTATCCATGAGTAATTGATATTTTTTCCAGTTATTTAGATCTGATTTTATTTGTGTGGAAAGTGTTTTGTAATTGTGTTCATAGAGTTCCTGGGTTTATTTTGGCAGGTAGTCTTCCAAGTATTTTATATTGTCTAAAGTTACTTTAAATGGAATTTCTCTTTCTAACTCTTGCTCCTGAGCTTTGTTGGTCATGTATAGAAATCCTGATGATTTATATGGATTTGTTATATATCCTGCAACTTTGCTAAAGATTTTAATTGTTTCAAGTAGTCTTTTAGTCGATTCTCCAGAATTTTCTAAGTATATCATCACATCATCTGCAATGATGTTTCCTTCTTTCCTACTCTAATTTATCTAATTACCTTTTCTTCTCTTATTGTTAAAGCTAATATTCTTAGTTCAATATTACATAATGGAGGTGATAATGGACATCCCTGTTTCACTCCTGATCTTATGGGAATACCTCTAAATTATACTCATTATATATAATGTTTGCTTTTGGTTTTACATAGATGCTGCTTATTATTTTAAGGAAAGCTCCACCTATTCCTATGCTCTCTAGTGTTTTTAAAAGGAACGAGTGCTATATTTTGGCAGAAGCTTTCTCTCCATCTATTGAGATAATCCTATGGTTTTGGTTAGTTTCGTTATTGATGTGGTTGATTATGTTGATAATTTTCCTAATGTCGAACGAGCCCTGCATTTCTGGTATAAATCCCATCTGGTCATAGTGTATTATGCTGGTGATGAACTGTAATCTCCTTGTTAATATTTTATTTAAAATGTTGGCATCAATATTCATTAAAGAAATTGGACTACCATTTTCTTTCTCTGTTTTGGATCTGCCTGGTTTAGGTGTTAACACCATATTTGTTTCATAAAACAAATTTGGTAGACCTGCACCTATTTTTCCAAATAATTTGTATAGCATTGGAATCAAATGTTCTTTAAGTGTTTAGTAGAATTCACTTGTAAACCTGGCTGGACCTGGAGATTTTTTCTTTCCTTTCTTTCCCCCCACCTTCCTTTCTTTCACCCCCTTTCTTTCTTCCCTCCCTTCTTTTTTCCCCCTTCCTTTCTTTCTTTCTGGAACAATGAGGGTTAAGTGACTTGCCCAGGTCACACAGCTAGTAAGTGTCAAGTGTCTGAGCCTGGATTTGAACTCAGGTACTCCTGAATCCATGGCCAGTGCTTTATCCACTGTGCCACCTAGCTGCCCCACCTGGAGATTTTTCCTTAGGGAGTCCATTTGATGGCTTGTTCAATTTCTTTTTCTAAGATGGGATTATTTAAGGATATTGTTTCCTCTGCAGTTAATCTGGGAAGTTTATATTTTTGTAAATATTCATCCATTTCATTTAGATTGTCAAATTTATTGTCATACAGTTGAGTAAAATAGCTCCTAATTATTGCTTTAATTTTCACTTCATTGGTGTTGAATTCATCCCTTTCATTTTTGTTACTAGTAATTTAGTTTTATTTCTTTTTTAATCAAATTAACCAAAGGATTATCTATTTTATTGATTTTTCCATAAAAAGCAGCTCTTAGTTTTATTGATTAATTCTATAATTTTCTTACTTTCAATTTTATTCACCTTTCTTTTGATTTTCAGGATTTCTAATTTAGTATTTAATTGGGGATTTTTAATTTGTTCCTTTTCTAGCTTTTTTAGTTGCATGCCCAATTCTTCTGCATCCCTTAGATTTTGGTACATTGTCTCATTATTGTCATTCTCTTGGATGAAGATATTGATTGTTTCAATGATTTGTTGTTTGACCCACCCATTCTTTAGGATGTGATTATTTAGTTTCCAATTAATTTTCAGTCTCTCTTTCCATGCCTCTTTATTCCATGTAATTGTTGTTGCATCATGATCTGAGAAGAATGTAGTTACTATTTCTGCCTTTCTCCATTTGACTGTGAGGATTTCATGCCCTAATACATAGCCAAATTTTGTGTATGTGTATGTGTATGTACCTTTCTCCAAAAGGTATATCATATCCAACTTTTCTAAAATGCTACTCAGGACTTCTAGTTCTTTCTTATTTATTTTGTGGTTAGATTTATATAGTTCTTAAAGGGAAAGGTTTGGTTCCCCCACTAATATAGTTTGGCTGTCTATTTCCTCTCATAACTCATTTAATTTCACTGTGAATTTGGATGCTATACTACTTGGTGCATATATATCTAGTGTTGATATTACTGCATTATCTATGGTACCTTTTAGCAATATGTAGTTTCTTTCCTTATCCCTTTTAATTACCTCTGTTTTTGCTTTTGCTTTGTTTGAAATAAGGATTGCTACCCCTGGTTTTTTGACTTCAGCTAAAGCATTATATATTCTGCTCCAACCTTTTATCTTTACTCTGTGTGTATCTCTCTGCTTCAAATGTGTTTCTTGTAAACAAAATAATGCAGGATTTGCTTTCTAATCCATTCTGCTATTCCCTTACTCTTTTATGGAAGAGTTCATCCCATTGAAATTCATAGTTATGATTACTAACAGTGTATTTCCCTTCATCTGCTTTTCCCTTTGTACTCTTTTTTTCGTCTTTCACCTTATTCCTCCTCACCAGTGTTTTGCCTCTGACCACTGCCTCTCTCAATCTGTCCTCCCTTTTAGCAGCTGTCCTTCCTTTTCTTTCCACTTTCTTCCCCTCCTTCTGCCCTCCCTTCTATCAATACCACCCTTTTCTTCTTAACCTTTTACTTCCTTAAAGAGTAAGCTAAGTTTTTTTTATACAAATAGGTTTATATGTTCCTTCCTCTTTAAACCAAATCTGATGAGAATAAGGTTGAAACAATGTTCACCCCTCCCTTCTTTCCCTCTATTGTAAAAGAGTTTTTGTGGCTCTTCATAGGCTGTAATTAACCCTATTCCACCTTCCCTTCCCTCTCCTCCCTCTATTCTCCTTTTATTCTGCCCTGTAATTTTCTTTATATCATCACATCAAAGTCGTTTTAGTAACTATATCTAATAGAGATACAGATCTCAAGAGTTAAAAGTATTATCTTCCCTTGTAGTGAAATAAAGTATAAAATATCATTTTGGGGCTTTTGAGTTACACTTAATGTTCTTACAAAAACAGATAAAACAAAGTAACATGTTCACACAACTAGAAATTTTAAGAAAAGGAAAGTGAACTTCAGAAGTAGTGAAGGAATTACCTTTGCTAGTGAATGTTCCATTTTGGGGGGCTTCATTTTGGATATTTTATTGATTCTCAACGCTTAAGAGTCTTACCCACTTAATACATGTAACTTAAATGATAAAACAAATAAATGGACAAGAAAACTTCTTATTAAACAAGCCCTATCGGATTTAATCTAATCATGGCAGAAACACTTTTTCCTTTTCCGTTCTCCTTAGTCCCTCTATGCTGATTGGTGGTCAACCTGTTGTGCCAGTACACCTTGAACATAACCTAGGACATAACCATGCTATGTCTCATTCTCTGTATTTATCATCAGCTGGTGGGAAATTGCCAGGTGACTAACAACTCCAGAATAAAGAGGAAATATAAACATATATATGGTTTTGTAGGTAAAAGGAATGCACTAGTTAAGGGTACTCAGTCATTTCCTTCTTTTGGAGGTGAATTAATAGGAACAAGTTTGGAGAGTGTGTTTGGAGGTTGGAAGGGAGATGTCTTAAGATTAGAGTAACATTGGTATTTCCCATATCTCTTTCAGTCTGGGTGTTCCCAGTAGTTAATTTCAGACCATTTTGGTGGGGTAGGACATCTCTATTTAATATCTGCAGAATGCCCAGGTGGGACCAAACGTCACTTAGAGATTGAATTAGTACAACCTGTAGTCTTCATTTCTTTGGCCTCTTAGGCTATGATTTCTGAACAGATATTTTACTGAAAAACATAGAATAAAAGTTTTTGTTTTTTTTTACGTTTCCTACACATTTTCAACTCCTCGCTCTCTCTTATCCCCCATATCCAATTAATTTCAAAATCTTCATGACATCATTTATAAATACCTACCTGTTTTCATTGGATACTATCACCATCATGGCCTGAGTCATCACGTCATTTTAAAAATATTGCAATAGCTTTCTGGTTTCAGCTTTCTGCTTCAATTCTTTGTCAATTTAGTACATCCTCAACTTAACAAAGTGATCTTCCTTAAAGTAAAAGTCTGTCCATGTGTGGCCTTTGTGGGTTTTTTTTTTTTCAGTTGTTTCAGTCAGATATTATTCTTCATTACGCCATTTGAAGTTTTCTTGGCAAAAATACTGAAATGGTTTGCATTTGCCTTCACCAGGTCATGTTATAGATGAGGAAAGTGAGGCAACAGTGTTTTGAATTTCCTGAAGTTACACAGATTTGAATTCAGAAAGATGAGTCTTCCTGACTTTAGGCCAGACACTCTATCCATTTTACCACCTAGTTACCCATGTGTGTCTTGCCCTTTAATAAATTCTAGTTATTCTCTATTATTTCAAGGATCAAATGTGAAACCTTTTATTTGGCTTTTAAAGTCCTTCAAAACCTAGCTCTTTTTTTGCAGCTTTTTTTCATTCTTTCTTTCCTTTTATATACTCTGATATACTTTGTGTTCATTGTACAAGATCCTCCATCTCCCAACTTCATGCCTTTTCACTGGCAGTCACTCATCCTTTGAATGATCTTCCTCCTTATCTTTCGTTCTTTACTTCCCTTACTTCCTCTATGTCTCACCTAAAATCTTATCTTCAGCAAGTTTTCCCATCCCTCTTAACGGTTATGCCTTCTCTCTAAGATTATCTCACTTTTGTCCTAGGTGGTGTGGAAAATAAAGGACTGCATTGGGAGTGATATGTGGAATCAAGTCTAGCCTCAGATAGTTACTTGATGGGTAACCACGACCAAGTCACTAAATCTCTATCTGCATCATTTCTTCAAAGGTAAAATGGGGATCAGAATAGCATGGAGTTGTTTTTAGGGTTGGATTGAGGCTCAAATGAGATAATAACTGTAAAGCATTTAGCACAATGCTCTGGAATGTACCAAATGCTTAATAAATTATTGTTTTCATTTCCTTTACATGAATATCTTCCTATCCCTCCCAACTCCTTATCTTATATTAGGTAATGTTAATGTTTATATAGATGGTCCTCAAACTCCCTAACCTCCCATTTCTTCAACTCTGTAATATCACTTACTCCTTCACTCTACCTTGTCCACATGTAGGGGTGGTTATTAGATATTTCCATTACTCACTGGGCATCCCACATTCCTGGAATGTTCTTCTCTACTTTCTTCTGCCTCATGGAGTCCTTTCTCATCTTTAAAGATGCACCTCAGAATCAAACATTTCTTGAACCTCCTTCCTTCTAAACTCATTTATGTGGTATGTGTGTGGTGGAGTAGGTATTTGTATACCTATATTTATGTGTATGAATTTATAGAATTTTATTGTGCTATATTTTAAATTATATATTTTTATATTTCTCAATACAATATATGTTTATTGGAAGAAGGGATTGCCTTATTCTGTTAATTGGCATCCCTCTGTGTCTAGCACATCTGGCATGTTAAAGTTACTGAATAGCTATTTGTTGATTATTTGACCAAGTCCACCTGTCCACATTTTATAGGTGAACAAGCTGAGACCAAGAAAGTTTCAATGGCCTACCTAGGATCAAACAGCTAATAAGTTTCTAAGGTGAGGTTTAAATACAATGCTTCATGATTCCAAGCCAGCACATTTCACTAAACCAATTTGCCTCTCATAAATCAGATGGAAATTTTAGCAGGAAAAATTCCCAAAGTCACTATACTATCCAGAGGATTCTTGATTGTCAGGGAATGAACCAGATATTATAGAATGCACCTATGAGGTCAAAACCAAAAGGTCCAGTTGACCAAACTCCTCTTGGAAAAAAAAAAGTCTGGAATTTAGTGGGGGACAGGGGGATAGAGCTAAGACGGCAGAGGAAAGGTAGTGACTTTCCTGAATTCTCCCCAAGACCCCTACAAATACCTTCAATAATGCCATAAGACATTTCTAGGAGCAGCAAAACCCACAAAAATACAGGGTGAAATAATTTTCCAGTCAAAGATATGTTAGAAGGTCTGCAGGAAAGGTATGTTGTATCAGGGTGAAAGTGCAGCACAGCCCAGAACAAGCCACACCAGCAAAGACCCAAACTCACTGCAGGCCCAGCCCTAGTGAAGCAAGAGCAGGCCTTGGGAGCCTCTGAATCAGTGGCAGCAGCAACTGCTTCAGGAACTCAGCCCACAGATGGTAAGGGGATCAAAAAATTGGCCAGAAGGAGATTAGAGGGGTCTCTTTGCCAGCACTGAGGCAGAACTCTGTTGTTTTATCCATATTTAGATCCCAGTTATAGCTTGGGTGCTGGTCCCAGGTGGGGGAGGAACAGGAACTTGCAGCCACAATGGAGTAGGAATCAGTTCATAGTTCCAGGGCAGAAAAGCAGGGCTATGGTTGCTTGCAAACCAGAGCACAGGCCAGGAGAGTGGTAAACCTACCTCTCCTTAAATCATACCACCTTGGAAGAACTAAGGATTTACAAATTCCTAAAAGTATCTCTGAAAACAGCTGCACGAACCCCCTAAAGCTTGGGAGAGTACACCTTTCACCCCGCTGGAAGTAGTGTCCCACTTTAACAAAGAATTAAAAGTCAAGAAAAAGCCTGGGAAAATGAGTAAACAGGAAAAAATATGCTGACCCAAGAAAGTTTCTGTGGTGACAAGGAAGATCAAAATTCACCCTCATAAGAATATAACAAAGTCAAAGCTCCTACATCCAAAGCTTCCAAGAAAAATATGAATTGGTCTCAGGGTATAGAAGGGCTCAAAAAAGGACTTTGAAAATAATGTAAGAGATGTAGAGAAAAAAATAGAAAGAGAAATGAGAGTGATGCAAGAAAATCATGAAAAAAACAGACTGGGCCAAATTATAAAAGAGGTACAAAAATCCAATGAGGCAAAGAATGCCTTGAAAAGCTGAATGGCAAAATCAAAAAGTACAAACATTATCAGAACAAAATAACTCCTTAAAAATTAGGATTTATAAAATTGAAGCTATTAACTTTATGAGAAATCAAGAAGCAATAAAGCAAAACCAAAAGAATGAAAAAATATAAGGCAATGTGAAATATCTCATTGGAAAAACAACTGACTGACAAAATAGATCCAGGAAAGATCATTTGAAAATTATTGGACTGCCTTAAAACTATGATAAAAAAGCCTAGACATTACCTTTCAAGAAATTTTCAGAAATTGCTCTGATATCCAGAAGGTCAAATAGACATTGAAAGAATCAACCAATTACCTCCTGAAAGATATCCTAAAATGAAAACTCCCAGGAAATTTATAACCAAATTCCAGAGCTCCCAGGTCAAGGAGAAAATACTTCAAGTTGCCAGAAAGAAACAATTCAAGTACTGTAGAACCACAGTCAGGATAACACAAGATCCAACAGCTTCTACATTAATGGATCAGAGGGTATGGAATATGATAATATAAAGGGCAAAGAAACTGGGATCACAACCAAGAATCACTTACCCAGCAAAACTGAGTATAATTTTTCAGTTTAAAAAATGGGAATTCAAAGAAAGAGAGAACTTTCAGACATTCTCAATGAAAAGACCTGATATGAATAGAAAATTTGACTTAAACATACAAGACTCTAGAGAAGAGAAAATGTAAAGAGGAAAAAGAAATCATAAGGGATATTAAAAGATTAGAGTTTTTTAGGGGATATGGGAGAAATGGGGCATTAATGCACTCTTGTTGAAGTTATAAACTGATTCAAACATTCTGTAGAGCAATTTGCAACTATGGCCAAAGGGCTATAAAGGTGTGCGTACTCTTTAACGAAGTAATACCACTACTAGTTTGGGATCCAAAAGAGATAAAAGCCAAAAAGTTGAATTTTAATTTGAAGAGATGCCCATCAATTGGGCAGTGGCTGAAAAAATTGTGGGATGGGATTATGATGGAACACTATTGTGCTATAAGTAATGATTAGCAGAATGCTATCAGAAAAACCTGGAAAGACTTACATGAGCTGATGCAAAGTCAAATGTACTATATATAAAATAAAGTAAGAGCAAATTGTAACATGATCAGCTGTGAATGACTTAGCAATTCTCAGCAATACAATGATCAAGGACAACTCTGAAAGACTTATGAAAAATGTAGTCCATCTCCAGAGAAAGAACTGATGGTGTCTATTTTTTTTTTTTGCAGGACAATGGGGGTTAAGTGACTTGCCCAAGGTCACACGGCCAATAAGTGTCAAGTGTCTGAGGCCGGATTTGAACTCAGGAACTCCTGAATCCAGGGCCAGTGCTTTATCCACTGCACCACCTATCTGCCCCTGGTCTTTTTTTTTTCCTTTTTGGTGAGGCAATTGGGATTAAGTGACTTGCCAAAGGTCACACAGCTAGTAAGTGTCAAGTGTCTGAGGCCCGATTTGAACTCAGGTCCTCCTGAATCCAGGGCCATTGCTCTATCCACTGGGCCACCTAGCTGCTCCTGATGGTGTCTAAATAGAGATTGAAGCATAAATTTTAGTTCCTTTTTCTTAAGTTTTTTTTCTTTTCTTTCACAACCTGACTAATGTGGAAATGTTTTGGATGACTACACATGTATAAGTTATAATAAAAAAAAAAGAATGGTCTGAGAAGAAAGGTATCTATTTTTCTCATATATGGACCAGAAAGGAAGAGGAATTTAAAGCTGAAAGACAATCAGGATGGGAAAGCAAAGGCCTGGAGAAATATTACCAAATAATACAAAACAAAAACAAAAACATAGAGTCTTCAAATTAGAAAGGATTTTCTAGGCCATCAAGTCCAATCCATAATTAATAAAGAAGAATTTCTACAAAATGGAAAACAAAGGTCATCCATCTAGAAAACCTTCAGTTAGGGGAACTCACTGATACAGGACCAGTAATTCTGGATTTAGTAGTTTTCTTTTATATATACTTCTAATTACTTTGCCCTAGAGCACATAGTTTCTGAATTTTTATAAGCTTATTTCCATTTGTAAACAAATCCTAGAAAACTCATTATTCTGCCCAATATTAATTTAGCAATTGGGTAGAAAGAAAATATTATAGACTCAGTCATTCTTTGATGGTACAGTGGCAACAGTGGCAGATTCATGAAACAAAATTTGTTTGAGTACACAGATATAATGAAACAACAGAGTCATATTTTTGGACATTAAAAGAAAAAGGAAAGTGAGGAAGAAATAAAATAGGAAATGTGTCCTGAATCAATGAACCTAAGGAACCAAGTAGTCTCAGAGACCAAAAATGACATTCTTTCAAGTATTTCAAGGCAAAATTGAATGATCATATGTGATTTAGAAAGTAGTGAATGATGAAAGCCATAAAGCAAAATGTAAAGTTTCCCTAGATAATTTTCAAGGATGAACTAGAATTCCCCAGGAATCTAATAGAGTTCACTGAGCCCTAATATTAGCTGATAGGATCACAGGTTGTGAACTTAAAATAACCTGAGAACTCATCTTGTCTAACTCCTTCACTTTATAGATTTGTCACATTAGCAATTCTAAGCATCCCCCTTATTTGGTGCTGTACAAATATCCCTTCAGACAAAGAGATAAAGGACTTCATTGTTCTAGTTCACCACTATTTGCTGTCTCTCACAAAGAGGGAGTGTGCCTTACCTTAGATTTGTGCTCTCCTCTTAATTTATTCAATACATTATTGATTGACACAAATTTATGGCAAACATGTTTAAGCTTTGTCCTTTTATTCTAATAAGCTATGCTCCAATGCCCATGCAAACTATTTCAATTAATTATTAGTAAAATTTTTGTGCTCTCCATTTGTATCAGCATGCAAAATAATAGAATAGAAATTCTGCTGATTACAGTAATGCTGTCAGAGTCCATCAGAATCCCTTCTGTGTACTAGAATTATTATTTCTATGATTTTCTTGCAAATTTATCTCCCAGGAACAGGAAGACTAGAGTATCTAATGTAAATCTATATATGCCCCTCTTTGGGAGTGCTAGGAAAAAATAAGGAATTTTAGATTCAAAAGACTTAGGTTTAAATCCTGACTCAGTTAACTAGGGGTGTGAGTGTGGATAAGTCATAGAATTACTCTGAAACTCCATTTTCTCTTCTGAAATGGAGATAATATGAATAATGATTTCATGATCTACCCTACCAATCTGTTGTGAGAATAGTGCTTTGAAATTCTTTAAGTGTTACATGAATGTAAGCTATTATTATTTACTGCACCTACTATTCATTTGCCTCACTAGCACTTTGACTTTCATATCTCTTTCTCTGGAACCTCCTCTTGTCTTTCCTACATTCCCAAACTAGTCCAATAGTAAATCTCAAATAACTTATATTATGCTAATGACCCATTTGTTTCACAGTAGAATATTTCAAACATGGGTATCCCTTGTGACAAAGAATACAAAATTGTTCAATTTCAGCAATAGAAGAGACTATAGAGATCATTCTCTTAAAATCTCTCTTAGTTGAGTTTTTTTCAGACAGTTGCCAAGTTCATTTCACAAAGCTATCTGATAAGGGTCCCCTTTGACTCTGTAGGGTGTCCTGAAATGAATGAGTATCCCCATAATGGCTGTTTTCTGAAGAATTCTTGATCTCCATCATGAAACAGTCATTTTACAAGGCAGCTTCTCACTTTACAGCCTTTCACACTATTCATTCTGCACCACTTCTTCAGTTATATTTTCTTGATCTCTTTTCTATTCATGGGACTGTGATAGGCAGGATGCTTGCTTTCATAGATAGCAGTCAATACAAACATCAAAGTGTTAATGTAAAGTAACTATTAGTCATTGGTTCATCTCAATCCAATGTCAGCTTTCTTTGGAAAATGGAAATATATTAAAGCTGTTTTATTTTTAAAATTGTGTTCTTCCATATTTGTTAGGAAGACATGGATCCATGGGTTCACATACAGTATTGACTCTCCCTACAGAACTGAAGTACTTTAACTGTGCTTCCAGTTGATACTAGTTCAGGGAACCAGAACATATGGCTTTCATTTTCCTTATTTCCCTCGTCTTGTTCTTCTGCCTTTTTCATTTTATGAAGAAAAAAGGAAATAAACTAATAGTTGACCATAAGTCAGAGATGATTGGGCAGGCACTTTGATTCTGAACAATACGCAACAGATGGCTATGACATCTAATGAGAAGATAAGCAAAAGATGAATATTCATCATTTATACAACTGATTGAACAAGTTCTTGAATCAGACTACATTACAGCCTTGTGATTCATAAGGTGAAACATAATTCCAAAGTTCTGCTAGAACAGATTGTTTTTTTTTTAATGTCACCAACTTAAAAGCTATTGGCAAAATGACTAATTTCAAAACAGAGCCTGATTCACTTGTAGAATAAACTTTTCAGAAGGCTAAAAAATGTGGGTGAGCAATCACACTTGGCCAGGTGTTGCCTCCCTATTCTTCAGCTGTGCATTCTCAGTAAGAGTTCAAATAATCAGTTTTCAGGACGAGTATTTAGGGATTACAGGTAATCCCTACAATTTTGTATTTGATAGTTCAAACACTTTAGATTCTTAAAAGGGATAATATATGATGAATTACAGACATAAAAAAAGATGTATGCTGTTACTAGATAAAGCCTTTTTTCATGATTTTTATGATGCATTACCTATTATCTAGACACATTCAGAATTTTAATGACTCTGCCAGTCAGGAAAAAAGCCCAAACAGAAAAAAAAAATTAACCTGTGTTAATGTTTCTTTTATCAGTCCAACTATATGTACCCTATGGAAATTCTCAGTAAAATTGATTGAATGTAGTATTCTCCTGTGGTAGATATTAGAAATATCTACTTTTTCAGGGCAGGTAGATGTTTCCAAGGTCAATACCTAGTATATGTTCACCAGTGTTTAGAACCCCAGCTCTGGGATTAAAAAGACCAGCTTGAATCTAGAGAGAATATCTACAATTACTTTTTTCAGTTCTTCCCAAGTTTACCCTGGGAACTTAAAAAAACTTGTTTTGAATCTAGGCATCCTCAGAAAAGGCTTATGCAAGTACCCAGCCTTTATTTCATGGCACAGAAAAATGTAAAAGATACAGAATATACCTGAAATCATAAAAATTAAGACAAACCATATTTGCCCTCCCCATATTTGCCTGTTTGAGTCTCCTTTACTCAAGATGGCAGAGGAAAGGCACCTGAGCTCTCCCTGACTCCTTCAAATCCCTTTAAATAATGTCATAAAAGACAATTCCTGGAGCAGCAAAACCCACAAAAGGACAGAGTGAAATAATTTTCCACAAAAGATACCTTAGCAGGTCAACAGGAAATATCTGTTGTTCTGGGTTGAGTGGTGTGTAGTTCAGGTTACTCCAGGACATACAAGGCCCCAGTAAACCAGAAACAGGCCTTGGGAACCATCAAATCAGCAGTGGCAGTGACTGCTTCTAGAATTCTCAGCCCACAGACAGTTAGGGTACTGAACAACTGGTAAGAAGGTGATTGCAGGGGTCTCTTTGATAGCACTGAAGCAGGACTGTTTCTTTGCCCATATTCAGATTCAGGTGGAAGGACTGGAAGGCAGGGAGGAACACTAGCACACCAGAGCTTACAGTTGCAGTGGATCAGGGACCCCCATCACAGTTCCAGGAACAAAAGGAAGGCTTGTGGTAGCTTGCAGACTAGAGCACAGGCCAGGAAAATAGTAAAGACAGCTCTCCTTAGACCATACCATTTTTGAAGAATGGACATCTTACAGATCCCTAGAAATATATCTGAAAACAGCTGCACAAAGCCCCTGAAACTGGGCACAGTGTGGCCTCCACCCTCAAAGAACAGCCCTACTTTAACAAAGGGTTAAAAGTAAATAAATAGGCTAAGAAAATTACCAAACAACAGAAAATATTATGATCATAGAGTTATTATGGTGACAAAGTAAATCAAAACAAGTCCTCAGAAGATGATAGCAAAGTCAAAGCTTCTAAATCCAAAGGCTCCAAGAAAAGCATGATTTTGTCTCAGGCCATGGAAGGACTCAAAAAGTACTTGGAAATGAAAGTAAGAGAGGTAGAGGAGAAATGGGAAGAGAAATTAGAGTAAAAGAAGACATTATGGGAAAAAAGTCAACAGCTTGGTAAAGGAAATACAAAAATATACTCAATAAAATAACACTTTAAAAAACAGACTAGGCCAAATGGTAAAAGAGGTATAAAAAACCAGTGAGGAAAAGAATGCCTAGAAAAGCCCAATTGACCAAATGGAAAAGGAGATTCAAAAGCTGACTGAAGAAAATAATTCCTTAAAAATTAGAATGAAGTAAATGGAAGCTACTGACTCTATGAAAAATCCAAAAACAATCAAACAAAACCAAATGATTGAAAAACAGAAGATAATGTGAAATATACCATGGGAAAAACAACTGACCAGGAAAAAAGATCCAGGAGAAATAATTTGAAAATTATTGGACTACCTAAAAGCCATGATCAACCAAAAAAGAAAAAAAGTGCTTAGACATCATCTTCCAAGAAATTGTTCGGTAAAACTGCCCTAATATTCTGGAACCAGGAGGTAAAATAGAAATTGAAAGAATTCACTGATCACATCCTGAAAGGGATCATAAAATGCAAACTCTCAGGAATATTCAAGTCAAATTTCAGAGCTCCCAGTTTAAGAAAAAAATATTGCAAGTGGCCTGAAAGAACTAATTCAAGTTCTGTGGAACTATAGTGAGGAAAATGAAAGATTTAGCAGCTTCTACAACAAAGGATCAGAGGGCTTAGAATATGACATTTTGGAGAGCAAAGAAACCAGAATTACAATCAAGAATCACCTATCCAGCAAAATTTTGTATAATCCTTCAGAGTAAAAATGGGAATTCAATGAAAGAGGGGACTTTCAAGCATTCTTCATAAAATAACCTGAAATGAATAGAAAATTTGACTTTCAAAACTAAGACACAAGAAAAGCATTTTAAAAAAAAAAGATAAACAGGAAAAGGAAATCACAATGGATTAAAAGGTTTATATTTGTACCTGGGAAGTTGTAACTCATAAGAACTTTCTCATTATTAGGGTAGCTGGATGGAGTATATGGAGTCAGCACAGGAGTGAGTTGAATATGAAAATAATATAAAAATATAGAATAAATAGAATATGATATAAAAGAATATATAATATATAACATAAAATAACAATATAAAAATAAAACTAAAGGCTTAGAAAAGAATACACTGGGAGAATGGGTAAAGGAGAAGTGGAATGGGATAAATTATCTTACATAAAAGAAGCAAGAAAAAGCTTATACAGTAGAGGGGAAGATGAAGAGGTAAGGCAGAGTGAGTAAACCTTACTCTCATCAGAATTGGCTCAAAGAGAGAATAACATACACAGTAATTTGGGCATATAAATCTATTTTACACTGAAGGAAAGTGAGAGGGGAAGGGGATTGTGGTGCAATGAAAGAAAAAAGTGAGCATTCAGGGAGGGGACAGTCAAAAGCAAAACATTTTTGAGGAGGGAGAGAGTAAAAAGAGATAGATAATTGAATAAATGGTGTGGGTAGGGAATAAGATGGAGGAAAACATAGTTAGCAATAGTACCTGAAAAAAAAATTGAAGCCAGCTTGTCTGATAAAGGCCTCATTTCTCAAATATATAGGGACCCAATTTCAATTTATTTTAAATAAGAACTATTTCTCGATTGGTAAATGATCAAAATATATGAACAATTTTCACAAGAAATAATCAAAGCTATCTATAGTCATATTAAAAATGCTCTAACTCCCTATTGATTGGAAAGATACTGTAAGAATATTTTAGCTAACTTGGGCCTAATTTGGTGGGGACTAATCTGTGGATACTAATCTGGGGACTTTTGACTGGCTGGCTATCTGACTGCTATTAATTTAATATGGGGGGGGCGGAGCCAAGATGGCAGAAAGGAAGCAGCAAACTGCCTGAGCTCTCCTTCTGTTCCCTCAAAAAGAACATTAAATCAAGCCTCTGGACGGATTCTGAAAATACAGAACCTGCAAAGGGACAGAGAGACACAGTCCTCCAACCAGAGATAATTTAGAAGACTTCAGGAAAAGGTCGGTCTGACTCGGGCAAAAGGGAGGCCCAGTACAGGGCAGCAACCCAGTGCTGAGGGGGTCAGGGCAAGTCAGCAGGAGCTGCGGGCCACAGCCGAACAACTGAGGCCCCTGGAACCTGGTTCAAAAATCTGGTGGCCAAGGACAGTGGAAAAACCTACCTGCACCAGCCGGGAGGGTGACAAACGGGTCAGGCGGGAATGGACACCAGGAGCGCGTGCCTGGCTGGCCGAGTGCACCCAGACAGGAAGTGCCGGGTGGGGGATCTCCACATACCATAAAGGCCTCAGAGTAAAAACCCGGTCACACAGCACCTATACCCCTGCACAAGAAGCCCAAAACAGGGACTCTGGTGCCCTGAGAGCATACCTCAACTTAAAAAATAAATAAATAAGCTGCAATAATGAGTAAGAAGCAAAAAAGAGCCCTCTCCTTTGAGAGCTTCTGTATCAATACGGAAGAAGCCAACGCAAACTCAGATGAGGACAATAGCCTCAAATTGCCTACATGTAAAACCTCATGAGAGAAGGTGAATTGGTCTCAGGAACAAAAAGCCTTCCTGGAAGAACTCAAAAAGGATTTTAAAAATCAACTGAGAGAGGTAGAAGAAAAAATGGGGAGAGAAATGAACGCAAAACAAGAAAACTATGAAAAAAGAATCAGCAACTTGGAAAAGGAAGCACAAAGATTGACTGGCCAAATGGAAAAAAAATTGCATAATTTCACTGAAGAAAACAATGCCTTAAAAAATTCATCTGGCCAAATGGAAAAAAAAAGGTACATAATCTTACTGAAGAAAACAATGCTTTAAAAAGTAAAATTGGATAGTTGGAAGATAAGGAATCCATGAGACACCAGGAATCAGTCAAGCAGAATCAAAAGAATGAAAAAATGGAAGAAAATGTGAAATACCTCATTGGAAAGACAACTGATCTGGAAAACAGATCGAGGAGAGACAATTTGAGAATCATTGGACTGCCTGAAAACCATGACCAGAAAAAGAATCTAGACACCATATTCCAGGAAATTGTTAAGGAGAACTGCCCTGATATCATAGAATCAGAGGATAAAATCATCATTGACAGAATCCACCAATCACCTCCTGAAAGAGACCCTAAAAGGAAAACTCCAAGGAATGTTGTAGCCAAATTCCAGAATTATCAGGTGAAGGAGAAAATACTCCAAGCAGCCAGAAAGAAGCAATTTAAATATCATGGAGCCACAATCAAGATTGCTCAGGACCTGGTAGCTTCAACATTAAAGGACCGCAAGGCTTGGAATATGATATTCCGGAAGACAAAGGAGCTTGGATTGCAGCCAAGAATCTATTACCCAGCAAATATGGGCATTTTCTTTCAGGGGAAAAGATGGACATTTAATGACATTGGGGACTTTCAATCTTTCCTGGTGAAAAGACCAGAACTGAATAGAAAATTTGATCTCAACATACAAGACTCAAGAGAAGTTTAAAAAGGTAAACAGAGGGGGAGAAAAAAAAAAGGTTACCCTATTAGGTTAAACTGTTTATATCCCTACACGGGAAGATAATACTCATAACTCTTAAGAATTGTAAATGTATTTGGGCAGAGAGAAGGACTTTACACAGAGGGTATAAATATAAATTGTCTTTGATGTGATGCTACAAAAAAAAAATTTAAGGGGTTAAAAAGGGAGTCTATGGGGAGGAGAGGAAAGGGGAGGTGGAAGGGGATGAATTATATCATATGAAGAGGTGAAAAAAAAACCTATTACAATAGAGGGAAACAAAGGAGGGGTGAACATTGTTTCAACCCTATTCTCATTAGATTTGACTCAAAGAGGTAATAACATATACATTCATTGGGATAAAGAAACTTAACTCATTCTTTAAGGAAGCAAAAGGGAAGGGAAAGGGGGGACTGAAAGAAGGGAGGACAAAAGCAAGGGAGAAAAGGGTAAAGAAAAGAGAGGGGGATGATAAAAAGGGAGGGCAGATCGGGGGAGGCAGGGGTAAGAAGTAAAACGTCAGTGAGGAGGAATAGGGTGAAAGAAGGGTGGGGAAAGTACAAAGGGGGTAAATATAATGGAGGGGAATAGGCAATCAGTAATAACAACTGTGAATGTGAATGGGATGAACTCTGCTATAAAATGGAAGCAAATTGCAGAGTGGATTAAAAACCAGAATCCTTCAATATGCTGTTCACAAGAAACACATTTGAAGCAGAGAGATACACACATAGTAAAGGTAAAAAGCTGGAGTAGAATATATTATGCTTCAGCTAAAGTCAAAAAAGCAGGGGTAGCAATCCTTATCTCAGACAAATCCCAGGCAAAAATAGATTTCATTAAAAGAGATAAGGAAGGAAATTACATCTTGCTTAAAGGTACTATAGATAATGAAGTAATATCAATATTGAATATGTATGCGCCAAGTGGTATAGCATCCAAGTTCTTAAAGGAGAAGTTAAATGAGTTACAAGAGGAATTAGACAGTAATACTATACTAGTGGGGGATCTGAATCTCCCCCTCTCAGAATTAGATAAATCTAGCCAAAAAATAAATAAGAAAGAAGTGAAAGAGGCGAATAGATTACTAGAAAAGTTAGACATGATAGATGTCTGGAGAAAATTGAATGGGGATAGAAAGGAATATACCTTGTTCTCAGCAGTACATGGCACATTTTCAAAAATTGACCATGTATTAGGGCACAAAAACATCATAGTTAAATGTAGAAAGGCAGAAATAGTAAATGCATCCTTCTCAGATCATGATGCAATAAAAATTACATGTAAGAAAGAGCCAGGGAAAAGTAGAATGAAAATCAATTGGAAACTAAATAATTTCATTCTAAAGAATGAATGGGCCAAACAACAAATCATAGAAAAAATCAATAACTACATCCAAGAAAATGACAATAATGAGACAACATACCAAAATCTATGGGATGCAGCAAAAGCAGTGCTTAGGGGAAAATTTATAGCTCTAAATGCTTACATCAATAAAAAAGAGAAAGAGGAGATTAATGAACTGGGCATGCAACTTAAAAAGCGAGAAAAAGAACAAATTAGAAATACCCAATTAGATATTAAATTAGAGATCCTGAAAATCAAAGGAGAAATTAATAAGATTGAAAGCAAAAAGCTATATAATTAATCAATAAAACTAAGAGCTGGTTTTATGAAAAAACCAATAAATAGATAAAATATTGGTTAATTTGATTAAAAAAAAAGAAAGAAGAAAACCAAATTACCAGTATCTAATTAGGAATTATTTTGCCCAACTGTATGCCAATAAATTTGACAATCTAAATGAAATTGATGAATATTTACAAAAATACAAACTGCCCAGGCTAACTGAAGAAGAAATAAAATCCTTAAATAAACCCATATTAGAAAAAGAAATTGAACAAGCCATTAATGAACTCCCTAAGAAAAAATCCCCAGGGCCAGATGGGTTTATGGGTGAATTTTACCAAACATTTAAAGAAAAATTAATTCCAATATTATACAAATTATTTGGAAAAATAGATGAAGAAGGAGTTCTACCAAATTTGTTTTATGACACAAATATGGTGGTGATACCAAAACCAGGCAAAGCAAAAACAGAGAAAGAAAATTATAGACCAATTTCCCTAATGAATATTGATGCTAGAATCTTAAATAAGATATTAGCAAGGAGATTACAGCAAGTGATCACCAGGATAATACACTATGACCAGGTGGGATTTATACCAGGAATGCAGAGCTGGTTCAACATTAGGAAAACTATTAACATAATCAACCACATCAATAAGAAAACCAACCAAAATCATATGATTATCTCAATAGATGTGGAAAAAGCTTTTGACAAAATGCAATACCCATTCCTAATAAAAACACTGGAGAGTTTAGGAATAGGGGGAGCTTTCCTTAAAATAATAAACAATATCTACCTAAAGCCATCAGCAAGTATTATATGCAATGGAGATAAATTAGAGACCTTCCCAATAAGATCAGGGGTGAAACAGGGATGTCCATTATCACCCCTATTATTTAATATTGTCCTAGAAATGTTAGCTTTAGCAATCAGAGAAGAGAAAGGAATTAAAGGAATTAGAATAGGCAAGGAGGAAACAAAACTATCACTCTTTGCAGATGATATGATGGTATACTTAAGGAATCCTTGAGAATCAACTCAAAAATTACTTGAAACAATTAACAACTTTAGCAAAGTAGCAGGATATAAAATAAATCCACATAAATCATCAGCATTTCTATACATGACCAACAAAGTCCAGCAGCAAGAGATAGAAAGAGAAATTCCATTTAAAGTAAGGGTAGATAATATAAAATGCTTGGGAGTCTACTTGCCAAGACAAACCCAGGAACTCTATGAACACAACTACCAAACACTCTTCACACAAATCAAATCAGATCTAAATAATTGGAAAGATATCAATTGCTCATGGATAGGCAGAGCTAATATAGTAAAAATGACAATACTGCCTAAATTAATTTACTTATTCAGTGCCATACCAATCAGACTACCTAAAAATTATTTTATACAGCTAGAAAAAATAATAACAAAATTCATCTGGAAAAACAAAAAATCAAGAATATCCAGGGAAATAATGAAAAAAAATTCACAGGAAGGTGGGTTAGCGGTACCAAACCTGGAGCTCTACTATAAAGCGGCAGTCATCAAAACTATCTGGTACTGGCTAAAAAATAGAGTGGTAGATCAATGGAATAGGCTAGGCTCAGGAAATGCGGTAGTAAACGACACTAGTAATGTAGTGTTTGATAAACCCAAAGAGTCCAGCTTCTGGGATAGGAACTCAGTATTTGACAAAAACTGCTGGGAAAACTGGAAGATAGTATGGCAGAAATTAGGCATAGACCAACATCTGACACCTTATACTAAAATAAGGTCAAAATGGATACACGATTTAGACATAAGAGGTGATACCATAGGTAAATTAGGAGAGAAAGGAATAGTGTACCTATCAGATCTTTGGAAAGGAAAACAGTTTTTGACAAAACAAGAGATAGAGTATATTATAAAATGCAAAGTGGATGATTTTGATTACATTAAATTAAAAAATTTCTGTACAAACAGAAGCAATGCATCCAAAATTGGAAGGGAGGCAGAAAGCTGGGAAACAATTTTTGAGGCCAGTACTTATAATAAAGGCCTCATCTCTAAAATATATAGGGATCTAAATCAAATTTATAAGAACCCAAGTCATTCCCCAGTAGAGAAATGGTCAAAGGAAATGAACAGGAAATTTTCTGATGAGGAAACCAAAGCTATCTATTCACATATGAAAAAATGCTCTAAATCTCTAATGATTAGAGAAATGCAAATTAAAACAACTCTGAGGTACCACCTGACACCTATCAGATTGGCTAAAATGACAAAAAAGGAAAATAATAAATGTTGGAGAAGCTGTGGGAAAATTGGAACACTAATGCATTGTTGGTGGAGCTGTGAACTGATCCAGCCATTCTGGAGAGCAATTTGGAATTATGCCCAAAGGGCGATAAAGCTGTGCACACCCTTTGACCCAGCAATACTACTTTTGGGTCTTTTTCCCAAAGAGATCATGGAAGGGGGAAAGGGACCCACATGTACAAAAATATTTATAGCTGCTCTTTATGTGGTAGCAAGGAATTGGAAGTTGAGGGGGTGCCCATCAATTGGGGAATGGCTGGTCAAGTTGTGGTATATGAATACAATGGAATACTATTGTGCTGTAAGAAATGATGAGCAGGAGGAGTTCAGAGAAACCTGGAGGGTCTTGTGTGGGCTGATGATGAGTGAGATGAGCAGGACTAGAAGAACATTGTACACAGTAACATCAACATTGAGTGTTGACCTACTGTGATGGACTATATTCTTCTCACCAATGCAATGGCACAGAAGAGTTCCAGGGAACTCACAATGGAAGAGGATCTCCAAATCCAGGAAAAAAAAAACTGCAGAGTATAGATGCTAAATGAACCATACTATTTCTTTTGTTTTTGATGCTGTTTTTTTTTTTCTATTTTGAGGTTTTCCATCATTGCTCTGATTTTTTTTCTCTTATAACATGACTAATGCAGAAATAGGATTAATGTAATTATGTGTGTATATTTATATATATAACCTATATCAGATTACCTGCTGTCTAGGGGAGGGGGGAGGGAGGGGAGTGAGGGAGAAAAATCTCAAATTGTAAAGCTTGCATAAACAAAGGTTGAGAACTATCTTTACATGTAACGGAAAAATTAAATACTTTATTAATTAAAAAAAAATTTAATATGGGCTACTTAACAATTTGTCCACACTGCTCCCAAGTTGATTAGCAAAGATTAAGGAGCCTCTTAATTAAATAATCAAAGCAGAATTTATTTAGAAAAATCAATGTAAACGATAAGGGTTAAGAAATGCAAATTATACAACCTGTCTGCTTTTAATATAATACAGGCCTGTTGCTGCCTCTTGCCTTAGAGCATGCTCCAGCTTTCTCTAACTTTCACTCTTTTTCTCCTTCACTCCAGCTTCCCTGCTTCACTTTCACTTCTAACTCCAAGCCCCTTCCACTTTGTTGACCCCCCTGAAAAGCCCCTTAGCATCCTCACCTCTGTTGCCAAGACCCTGACATCTCTAGCATCCCTTTCTCACTGACCTCTCCGTGTTTCTAGTCTTCTGGCATTCTTCTTCCTTGCCTTTTCTCCATCTCCATCAGCCCCTCTCTTTACACAGCCTCAGTCTCCTTAGCGTCCTTGTAGCAGCCTCGCTTCTGTCCGTCCTCTTAATATTCCAACCTCCTCCTTCACTGTCTCGCTAGGTCTCCCTCTGTCTCTGTCAGTCCTGTATATATGTTCCTTCTCTCCCCTCAAACCTTGGGCTCTCTGAGCCCCTGCATACCAAGCTAATCTGTAGGCCACACTAGGGCTGTGCCTAGCAGGGCTCAGGGGCCCATGCTCCCTTCTATGTGCCTGGGACCTCTGCACAGGCTATGCTAGGGTCTGGCCAGACAAGCCTGGGATCTCTGGGGCAGTTCCCCTCAGGGTGTAGGGAGCTGGGGCTTTTTTCCCCCCAGTCATCTTACCTGGCATCCTGAAAAGCCCATGGGACATTTTTTTGGATCAGCTGAAGTGGAGGGGGAGGGGAACCAGCCCCTCACACAGACAAAACCCCTGAGAGCCTAAGGCTTTTTAATCTCAGCCCAAAGTCAGGTTCCCCAAATCAAAATAAATTTCCACAATACAAATCAAAATAATTCTGGGGTACTTCCTCACAGCTATTGGATTTAATAATAGGAAAGGAGAGGAAAATGACAAATAATGAAGGGAATATGGGGAGGATGAGGCATTAATGCATTGTTAATGTAGTTGTAAATTGATTCAACCATTCAGTAGAGCAATTTGAAACTATTCCCAAAGGGTTACCAAACTAGGCATACTCTTGGACCACTGCTATGCCGTATACCAAAAAGATAAAAAAGAAAAAAGTAAAGTAGCTATATTTACAAAAATATTTATGGCAGCTCTTTTCTGGTGGCAAAGAATTGGAAATTGAAGGGAAGCCCTTCAACTGGGGAATGAATGCCTGAATGAATTGTGGTATGTGATTATGAACATAGAATACTATGTTCTCCAAGAAATGATGAGCAGGATGCTCTCAGAAAAACCTGGAAAGACTTACATGAGCCGAAAAAAATTAAATGTATTGTGTACAAAGTAATAGCAATATTGTAGGATGATCAGCTAAGAGTGACAGCTATTCTCAACAACATAATGATCCAAGATGACTCTGAAGGACATATTAGGAAATATGCTAGGGGGCAGCTAGGTGGCACAGTGGATAAAGCACCAGCGCTGGATTCAGGAGGACCTGAATTCAAATCCAGTCTCAGACATTTGACACTTACTTACTGTGTAACCCTGGGCAAGTCGTAGCCCCACCAAAAAAAAAAATGCTATCCATCCCAGTGAAAGAAGATTGAAGCATATTGTTTAACTTTATTTTCCTTGAGGTTTTTTGTCTGTTTTCTTTCACCACCTAATATGGAAATGTTTTGCATGACTACACATGTATAACTCACATGTATAATTATATTGGATTGTTTATCTTCTCAAAGTGGGGTAAAGAGGGAGAAAGAAAAATAATTTGGAAAACAAAGTTTTGTTTTCTTTCTTTTTTTTTTTTTTTTGGTGAGGCAATTGGGGTTAAGTGACTTGCCCAGGGTCACAGAGCTAGTAATTGATAAGTGTCTAAGGAAAGATTTGAAGTCAGGTCCTCCTGAATCCAGGGCCCGTGCTCTATCCACTGCGCCACCTAGCTGTCCTGACAAAGTTTATTTTAATGGATGTTAAAATTGTTTTTTACATGTTACTGGTGAAAAAGCTAAATGAGAAGAGGTTGTACTTTGATCTCTTAAAAAAAAAAAAAGACTCCTCTCTAAGGAAAACTCCTATGGGGTGGTGAGAGTTGATTTCTGTACAATTGAATCTGCACAGACTGCATAATTAATATTTGTAGTGTAGATCATGTCTGACTTACTACTTTGTTTTTTCTTTTACAATCCACAAGTGTTCTTTTTATCAGTTCTTTCTATAGGGGTGCATAGTAAGCTTCCTCATTATGTCCTTGGGATTGTCTTGGATCATTGCACTGCTAAGAGTAGTTAAGTCATTCACAATTGTTCACTGAACAATACTGCTGTCACTATGCACAATGTCGCCCCAGCTCTGCTCACTTCACTATACATCAATGTTCATTAGTTTTTCCAGGTCTTTCAGGGATCATCCTGTTTGTCATTTCCTGTATCTTAAGACCCTTCCACTACAATCATATAACACAGCTTTTTCCATCATTCCTCAATTGATGGACATTCCCTTGATTCTCAATTCTTAGCCTCCACCAAGAGTTGCTATGAATATTTTTTGTACAATTTCCCCCCCTTTTCTCTTTTTCATGATTACTATTGTTAACTGTTTCCCTTCCATCCTATTCCCTTCCCCATGATATTTATTCTATTATCCATCTTCTTTCATCCTATCACTCTTCAAAAGGAATTTGCTTCTGCCTGTCCCCTCCCCCACTCTGTCCTTCCTTCTTTTGCCCCTCTCTCTTTATCTCCTTCCCGTCCTATTTTCCTCCAGGGTTAGAGAGATTACTCCACCCAATTGTGTACATTATTCCCTCCTTGAGCCAATTCTAATGAGATTGAGGCTCATTTACTGCCCAGATTAAACATATTACTACACCCAGTTGGTTGTATCTGTTAGTCCCTCCTTGAGGCAGCTCTGATGAGTTTAAGGTCTTTGGGTCTTTTCTGATGAGTATAAAATTCATTTACTGCCCTGCTCCTTTCCCATCTCTTTACCCACTCCATAAGCCTTTTCCTGTTTCTTTCATGTAGGATTTCACTTCTGCCCTTCCCCCTCCCCCAGTGAATTTCCTTCACCCTTCAATTTAACCCTAAAGATGTCATCACCTAGCTAAGTGACACAGTAGACAAATCACCCCTGGATCCAGGGGGATCCCAGCCAAAACCCAGTCTCAGACACAAATCACCCACTGTATGACCCCAGGTATGTCACCCAGGTCTAATTTTTTTATGGTTCTCTAGGGTCTTGTATTTGAAAGTCAAATTTGCCATTCAGTTCAGGTCTTTTCATCACAAATATCTGAAAGTCTTCTTTTTCATTAAAGTCGCATTTTTTCCACTGAAAGATAATGCTGAGTTTTGCTGGGTAGGTGATTCTTGGTTGTCATCCCATTTCCTTTGCCCTTTGGAATATCATATTCCATGCCCTCTGGTCCTTTAATGTAGAAGCTGCTAGATCTTGTGCTATGCTGCCTGGGGCTCCACAGTACTTGAATTCTTTCTTTTTGGTAGCTTGCAATATTTTCTCCTTGACCTGAGAGCTCTGGAATTGGGCTTTAATATTCCTAGGAGTTTTCCTTTTGGGATCTCTTTCTGGAGGTGATTGGTGGATTCTTTCAATTTCTATTTTAGCTTCTTCTTCTAGAATTTCAGGGCAATTTTCCCTGAAAATATCTTGGAAGATGAGCTCTAACCTTTTTTTTTTGATCATGGTTTTCAGGTAGACCAATGATTTTCAAATTATTTCTCCTGAACCTATTTTCCAGGTCAGCAGTTTTTCCCAGAAGATATTTCACATTGCCCTCTATTTTTTATTCATTTGGATTTGCTTTATTGCATCTTGCTTTCTCATAAAGTCACTGGCTTCCATTTGTTCAATCCTAATTTTTATGCAATTATTTTCATCAGAGACCTTTTGTACCTCCTTTTCATTTTGGCCAATTTGACTTTTCAAGCTGTTGACTTTTTTCTCATGTCGTTCCTGCATCACCCTCATTTCTCTTTCCATTTTTTCCTTTACCTCTCTAACTTTATCTTTGAAGTCCTTTATGAGCACCTCTATGGCCTGAGACCAGTGCATATTTTTCTTGGAAGCTTTAGATGTAGGGGCCCTGATGTTGACATCTTCTTCTGAGGGTGCGCGTAGGTCTTCCTTGTTACTGAAGAAACTTTCTATGGTCCTCACCTTTATCTGTCTGCTCATCTTGCCTTTTTTTACTAGACTCTTATCTCCTTAAAGTGGGGTACTGTTTCAAGGCTGTAGTAGCCCAAGCTTCAGAAGTCCCAGGTGGTATGATTTAAGGAGAATCATGTTCTTCACTCGCCGAGCCTGTTCCCTGGTCCTTAGATGATCCCAGACCAACTTGCTAATCAACCAGCTTTGTGTCTTGTGGTTGTTAACTCCAATGAGCCTGTGCCCCTCTCCCACCTGGGCCACTGCTACTGGAGCCTACCTCCTGGTTCTCAGCAGGGTTGTAAAATCCAAGTTCTGCCTTAGCACCAGCTTAGACCCCTGTAGTCTCCCAGGGCTCAGCCCACTCACCATACTGTGAGCTTAGTTCCAGACAACACTGGTGCTTCAGCTGATTCAGAGGCTCTGGGGGTCTCCTTCTCTGGTGAGGCCTTCCTGGGACTGGATCTGTGTCAGGGTGACTGTGGGGTTGGGCTCGACTCCTGCATTAGCACAGCATCTCCCACCTTCCAAGCCTTTCTTGGTTAGAAGGTGATTTCAGCACATTCTTCCGTGAGTTTTGCTGCTCCAGGCATTTTCCTATGCCATTATTTGGATGTTTTTTGGCGCAATTGTGCCATCAGTTTGAGAGCTCACTATACTTACTACTTCTTGATCCCTGTGCTCCTCAGCTTAATTTGGGAACTTTACACCATCCAAGAGAACTATCTGTCATCTTTCCAGGAATATGATTCAAGGAACTCCCTTTCCTCTCTTCATTCCACCACTGCTGTTTGGTTTCTGCCCTGTCTTTTGACATATGGTGACTCTTCCCTACCCCCGCTCCACTGAATAACATTTCCTTTGTAACTCATTCTCCACTGCAACTTCCTCTTATGAAGAGAACACATAATGGTACTTTGCCAATGCACAGGCTTCATTCTCCAGGGAGTTGAGTACAATTCTCAGTGTGAAACTTCTGTTTTAAGTCCAGTTTTCACCCTTCTCACCTCAGTGCTGGTCCTGTGCTTTTGAGGTCTAAGTTCAAAGTTACAACATAACACATTATAATACAATACAATGCAGTGTAATAAAATATGAATGATAATCAATCATCCTCAACCAATTTAGGGTAAGACTATTCTTCACTTTTTAATTTAATTTAATTTAATTCAATTTAATTTAATTTTGTGGGGCAATGAGGGTTAAGTGACTTGCCCAGGGTTGTACAGCTAGTAAGTGTTAAGTGTCTGAGTTCAGATTTGAACTCAGGTCCTTCTGAATCCAGAAGCGGTGTTTACATTGTGCCACCTAGTTGCCCCCCTATTCTTCACTTTTTTGAGGAAATGTACTGAGGAAATTTTGAGGGCCACTCAAATAGAGATGTTTAAACTTTGACCTTATGAAGTTGACCAAGATACTCTTGGTGACACTGCAAATAGATGTATTGATAGATCCACAACTTGTATAATATTTTGTATATTTTAGGAACCAAATAAATGTTATTTGCTGATAGTAATACTATAAACATATTATTTTTCCTCCCATATAATTTTTTATCATGAAATTCTGAAGTAAAAGTGTAGTAAAATCATTACAAAATCAAAGTGAAGAAACGAGAATTTGTATAAAGTACTAGAAAAAGCAGCAGATACATACAGAAAAAAATGGAACAATTGGAGAGTGCTTGGGAGAACATACATAAAAAAAGAGAAACTATGGAGGTAATGAGAATAAAACATTTTTAACATTATGAGACATTATATCCTAAAAAACCCCGCATATTTCCAACCCATTTCTTGTCATTTCCTAGGCATGTTTAATGGCATAATTTAAAAAATCTGAGGTATTAGAAAAGAAGATGTTGTGAGTATAGTACTATCAGGTTAGCCCTGTTGAGTGAGCCTGAGACCACCCTCAACCAATCAGCTAGAAGAAGTGTGTAAGACAGTTGGTTTTGTCAGTTGGTTTTGTCAGTGAGTGGTTAGAACGTCATGAGAGGTGGCACTCTGATCTTCATTCACTCTATGGTAGTTAGGTTTTTCCTATTCTTTCAGAGACACTTGTTCTCTCTTTGGTAGCCTTTAATATATTTTAATAAATGTTTAATACCTAAACTGTTAAACTTGTTGTCCTAGTTAGCTTTCCCCACACAAGGGACAGGTAAGGTGACCACACAAATTTAGTTTTACCCTTCACAATTCTAAACAATTTCTCAGCTATCCTCATCTTAAATTTATGGGTGGTAGAGAATGTAGTTATTGTTTCTTTATAAGTGGATGCTTCTAAAGTCCTAAAGAAATCCCCATTTTATTTCTTGTGGAGAATGAAAAAGACTATAAACTCCATCAAATTTGCAGGCAAAAATATTTTAGTGGGGCAGCCCTAGTTGGTGCAGGGGAAAAAAGCACTGGTCCTGGATTTCAGGAGGACCTGAGTTCAAATCTGACCTCAGATTCTTGACACTTACTAGCAGTGTGACCCTGGGCAAGTCACTTAACCCTCATTGCCCCCCCCCACAAAAAAAAATATATATATATATATATAAACATCTATAAAGTCAAAGTCCAAAATAGGTCTGTTGTAATTTTTTTTTTTAATCTCAAAACATATTTGGAAAAATCTTGATATATCTGTAACCAAGTCAATGTTCCCTACAAAGAAAGGATGAGCTAGGAAGGAGGGAATAGAATTTCTGATGGGGCAAAAATTAAAAATGAGGTGAATTTCAAGAGTGAAAGCTTTTGGAGAAGGTTATGGAGGAAAAATCACTTAATTTCTGATATTGCTACCTTATGTAACCTTGAATACCTTAGATTTCACCATTTCAAGGAATTTCTTTCCTTTTGAGCCTATAGCCCATTGAACCTGGACCTGTGCCCCCAATACCCACAGCAGTAGACACAACAGGAACATCAATTCATACAAATGCTTTAAGTGAATAGGAAGAGCCTTAAAACAGCAATACTCAGATGCCAAGGAAAGGATATGGCTATTGTTTTCCTTTTTTGATTTTTAATTATTATCATTATTGACAAATGGGAGGCCAAGTTTTCCTATCAAGTCCCATGACTGCTTGGAAATATGAGACTTTGCCAGGATTGAAGCCAAAATTGAAAATGTCATATGCCATTGAAATGATATACGCACTTCACTCACCAATCAAGGCATTATGACAATGCTAGTTTGTTTTGTAAAGGTATATGGAATCAGACATAGGAAGATCTATCACAAGAAAACTTTCCTGGCAAAAAGAGGTATTTGTTATTTTTTTCCTTCTTCTTTGGATGAATGGGAAAATTTTTCAAATGGTGGTTATTTAGTCTCAAATTTGTCAATAATTTAATTTATTTCTATTTAATGTAAGCCCTGAATGTCCTCATCCAAAATCCTGGTTTCTCAAATGAGTCAGATCTTGACTTGACTACATCTCCTTCTTAGTTTTCCAAGGATACTTTCACAAAGGTTCAGGGGTAATTCTTTAATTCCATCCAGATCCCACCAGTATGCCTCCCTCCAAAATTAACAGTTGAAAAACAATTCAGCCAACCAGCCTTAAGTACATTTTAGGGAAGGTTATGTATTAAGGTGGTGCAATCAGAACAATTGGTACAGAATATCACAACACACTCCCACATGTACTCCTACAAGTGAACAGGTGGGCTTATGAAGCAAATGAATATCTTACAATTCCTGGTTGTCCTATTTGTGTGTTGCATGGGAAATTCCTTTTATGTATGGGATAAATCCTTTCCTGGATTGCTTAGAGAGATGTTAGTTCTAGGATTTCAATGCACATACTGCCATTAGCTCTGATGTAGCTATGACACTGAAGGGAAGAAGGGATGTCCAGCACCTTCCAGATTTTTCTGAAATATGGGTAAGCTCAAAGTTGAGACCTTTCCTTTTCCCATCCCAATTTCTCCCATTCCAATTAATATGTTCTTTATATATCAGACCCAGAAGGAACAACTAAATCCCCCAGTGCAAATGTATAGACCTCTTTTCCGCCATCTTTTCATCAGTTTTCAAAGAGGTTTCTTTTGCATTTCATCTAAGATCCAAGATGGAAATTAGAGGACTGAACATCCCACTTCAAGGTCGGGTGGGTTGGAAGTGAGAGTTCAGTAAATCAATCACTCTAACCTTATGTATTGATTAATCTTACATAAACAATTTCACTTGTCTGGGTCTCAATTTCCTCATTTTTCAAATGAAGGGACCTTGACCCAGATTATGTCTGAGGTCCCTTCTTGCTCTAACATTAAATTATACTATTACTGTGTACTATATACTTTGTTCAATACAATATGCTAGGCACTGAAGGAGATAAAAATCAGATGTGACCTTCAGGAAACCTTAACCTTCAGAGCTTACAATGTAATGTGTCTTATCTGTAAAATAAATGACCTTAGTAGCATATGATAGGGAGTGAGAGATAAGGTTGATTGAGGAAGTGATCAGTCAGTTAACAGTTAATATTTATTAAGGTCCTACTAAATGTCAAGTACTATGCTAAGCACTGGGAACAGCTATTCTAACTATTTAGTGAAATTCAGCAATGAACAGAGTGGTATCTACCATATGTTTATTTCCAATATATAAGTAGAGACAGTGAGAATTATAAAACACTGCTTTTGATGCCCTTTGCTCATAATCCTCAAACAGGCACAATATTAAAAAAACAAAAACAAAAACAAAAAACAAAAACTTTCTTTTCTTCATTAATACAGTGGAAACATGCTGACTTAAGTAAATAACAAGGGTGAGATTGGAAGCCAGCTATGAAATGAAACTTTTGCCCATTTGGGTAATTTGTGGCTGTTTTTGTATTGGGTAATTTGTTGAAACACTTATTTAAGGCTCACTATGATTGGAAAGGTCGTGGAAGTGTTTGATAAGAATCAGAATATGTTTGTAATTAGTGTTGGTTCATTAAATTGATTTCCAAAAAGAAGCGATAAACAATAACATACTTTTGAAAGCTAAAAATAATTTATTTTTGTTCTCTAAGTTACTCTTACTTTTAAAAATCAAGTTAAAGAAAACTACTCTAAAAAAAGCAGTATGTTATGAAAGGTCAAAGTCATAAAATAAAAGATTTATTTAGCAAGAAAAAGCTAACCTAGTTTCAGACTCAAAATTAACAAATAGTTGATAAGCCAGATTTTCCAAAAACTTTGCCAATTAATTGGAATGTAAAAATAGTTACTGGACATTTTTGATTAATAAACAGCAAGTATTTTCAATAATACACAGATTTTATACATATGTATATATGCATATGTATATATCACATATATATAACTACATATAGCATATACATCATACAAATACACACAAACATATATATACATACATATATATGTGCATGTATACATATATATGCAGATATGTTCAGGTATATATATAATCTGGGAAAGGTTAAATTTTCACAGATGTAATTATTTACTGCCAAAGTGTGATGCAAAGAGGGATGACAGAATCTTGGAATCTGAGTTGGAGTTTATTTTACTTACTGTTTTACTTTCCTTTTACATTTTGGGTTTTCTGTGCTTTGAAATTGTGTTACCCTTGAAATGCTTTATTCTTATTTGAAATAAACTTTCTAGAAGTTATCTATCTCTTTGTACTTCTAAACAGGAGTATACAAATTACCTTCTAACCCCTACACTTCACCTACCTCAATTACACACTCCACAAATCCAATTCAAACACATATATATTAAGAGCAGCTTGTGCAGTATTCTATGGTAGGTACTGTGGATACAAAGATGAAAAAGAATACAGGCTCTTAAGGAACTTACTCCTTTATTGTCGGGTGGATAAGACAGACATAAAATAACTAAACCATGAGATGCAATGAGAAACATTAATAAGTGAGAGTTAAGATATTAGAAAGGCATTGATTGTTTCCTACTGAAAGGATCAGAGAAGGCTTCAGGGAAAGGTGACTTACATGTTGGGGTAAAAAGTTTGAAAATTATTCTGAGAAAGAAGGGCTTCTATTCCATCTTTTATGGAGGATACATTGCAAATACACTTTTGTAGAAGAAGGCTTCAGGAGACCAGCATATGACTAATAAATCTGATAAGGAAATTAAGAAAAGGGGCAGATTTTGGAGGAAAAGATAAGTTTTGGAAATTTTTTGAATGATGTAGCATAACGACATTCAAGTGATAATTAGAAATTTGAGTCTAGAACTCAGGTGAAAGAGTGGTATAAAAATATAGTGCTATAAGTATGGGACTAATAATTGAATACATGGATGTAGCTCAAATTGCCAGGGGAGAAAATAGAAGGAAAAGTCTTGGAAAATGCCCAAATTTAGAAAATAATAAAGACAGAGATACTAGTGGAGGAGCTTGAAAAGGGGAAAAAGCACTGGTCCTGGATTCAGGAGGACCTGAGTTCAAATCCATCCTCAGACACTTGACACTTACTAGTTGTGTGACCCTGGGCAAGTTACTTAACCCTCATTTCCCTGAAAAATAAAGAAGTGGAGGGAGAAAAGACTCTTAAGAAGTAGGAAACTGGTAACAGATATATCAAGAAGGGTAAGACTATAAAACATTCATCCATTCCTATAGGAAACTTGCAGATCATCAGAAACCTTAGGAAGATAAGGTTCAATTAAATGATAGAGAAAGAGGTGAATTGCAAAAGCCTGAAAGATGAGTAAAAATTAGCAAAGTAGAAACAGTGAGTATAGTTTACTTTACATAAATTTGACTGTGAAAAGGAAAGAAATGGGGGTATAATTTAAGAATATCTGGATCAAAGTTAGGTCATTATTGTTAGAAAAAAAAGGGAGGAGGTGACAATTTTTTTTGAGCAGAAAAGGAGACATGATTAGAAATAAAGAGTTTTTAAGATGGCCTAGAGGATTTCGATAATTCCAAAAGCAAAGTATCAGAGAAGGTAAAAGTAGTTATCATGAAGACTGCAGGGGAAGAGTTTAACCTTTTTGAAGCTGCCTCAAAGACTGAGACTGATTAGAAGAGAAAATGGGTGAATATTTCAAGAACTTTAAAGCAGTATATAGTGATAGTGAGCTTCCTCACATCATCTTGCAAGATCATCTAAGAAATAGGAGGTGGTCAGAATAGAATTAGAGACTGAAGAGAGAAACTTTGGAAAAGCTTCTTTGGCAAGTGTGATGAGGAGTTAATCAAAACTAAATAAGAAAAAAAAGTTGTCATGTAGCAGTCAGGGGACTGTTGAGGTTAAAAATATGAGATGCTCAAGAGGGCTGTCACTATCCTCTTCCTTTTGTTTGTTGTTTGTCATTCTTTCTTGAAGATGACCAGTGATTCAGAAGGTTGACATCTTGACTGGTAAGTAAATTAGATTTAAGTGGGGCAAAACTGTGCAAAGTCATCAATCACCTTCTCCTCCAGAGTCATTGGAGTCCAGTGGCAAGATATAGATCAAGATGATTGTTGATATTCCAGGTAAAGTGTCACTATCCTATTCAATGGCATCTCACTCAACAAACTCCCAAAGCCTTGTTTTTTTCATAAATACATATGGGTGGACAGATCCTCTGGCAAGAACAAGGCTTTGTGAGATAACTTCCTGATGCTGGGCTGACCTTATTAAAAAAGGTCAGAGGAGCAGAGCCAAGATGGTGGAGGAAAGATGTTAAACGCACAGAGCTCCTGATATAATTACCCCAAAAATAGCAAAAAAAAGAAACCCTGCAGCAGAAAAACACACAAAAATACAGGCTGAAATTATTTTCTAACCATAAATAGATTAAAAGGAGCCATGCTGCCCAAAGGGCAATAAAGCTGTGCATACCCTTTGACCCAGCAATCCCACTTTTAGGTCTTTTGCCTAAAGAAATCATGGAAGGGGGAAAGGGACCCACATGTACAAAAATATTTATAGCTGCTCTTTACTTGGTAGCAAGGAATTGGAAGTTGAGGGGGTGCCCATCAATTGGGGAATGGCTGGACAAGTTGTGGTATATGAATACAATGGAATACTATTGTGCTATAAGAAATGATGAGCAGGAAGAGTTCAGAGAAACCTGGAGGGTCTTACGTGAGCTGATGATGAGTGAGATGAGCAGAACCAGAAGAACATTGTACACAGTATCATCAACATTGAGTGTTGACCTACTGTGATGGACTATATTCTTCTCACCAATGCAATGGTACAGAAGAGTTCCAGGGAACTCATGATAGAAGAGGATCTCCAAATCCAAGAAAGAAAAAGAAAGAAAGAACTGTGTAGTATAGATGCTGATTGAACCATATTATTTCTTTTGTTTTGGGTGCTGTTGTTTTTTTTTTTCTATTTTGAGGTTTTGCATCACTGCTCTGATTCTTTCTCTTGTAACAGGATTAATGCAGAAATAGGATTAATCTTATTATGTGTATATATATATGTGTGTGTATATATATATATATGTATATGTATAGAGATATATAGATATAATCTATATCAGATTACCTGCTGTCTAGGGGAGGGGGGGAGGGAGGGGAGGGAGGGAGAAAAATCTGAAATTGTAAAGCATGTATAAACAAAAGTTGAGAACTATCTTTACATGTAACGGAAAAAATAAAATACCTCATACATTAAAAAAAAAAGGAGCCATGCTGGGCTCCGAGTAAAGTCCAATCTAATGATTGCACCAACAGAGACCCCAGGCATGCTGTACCAGAGGAACTTAACCCCCAAGCCACTGAATGAGCTGCAGTAACAGCATCTTCTAGAACTGAGCTTGTGGTGTGATGACAGGTCTGAACGGCTGGCCAAGGGGGGAAAGTGCAGGGGTATCAGCAGGACCTAGGGAGAAATTCAGCTATCCCACCCCAGCAGGGAACCAGGAAGAAATCCTAAGTGGTGGGAGGCCCAGGTCGGGGAGGGACACAGGCTTGTTGAAGCTAAAAACAACCACAGCTCTCTGCTGGCTGATTAATTAGCAAGTTGGCTTGAGGTTAACTTTGGACCAGAGAACAGGCCAGGTGATAGAAAAACCTCTCCTCCCTGAAATCAAAACACCTGCGACCCTCTGAAACTTGGGACAGTAGTGTAGCCTAGAAGCAGGGCCCACCAGTGGGGAGTTAAAAGTCAAGTAAATGATGGCAAGATGAGCAAGCAAAGAAAGTTCAGAATTATAGAAAGTTTATTCAGCAACAAGGAAGATAAAGGTGAACCTCAAAAGAGAAAAACAACCCCAGTGACCCTACATCCAAAGCTTCCAAGAAAAATATGAACTGGTCTCAGGCCATGGAAGCTCTCGAAAGGGACTTTGAAGAGAAAATAGGAGAGATATAAGGAAGATTTAGAGATAGGGAGGAAAGAATGGAAAGATAAATGAGAGCAATGCAAGAAAGCTATGAGAAAAAAGTCAACACTTTGAAAAATGAAATGGAAAAGGAGATTAAAAAACTGTCTGATGAAAATAATTGCCTAAGAATTAGGATTGAACAAATGGAAGCTAGTGACCTTATAAGAAACCAAGACACGATAAAGCAAATCCAATTGAATGGAAAAATAGTGGGCAATTTGAAATATCTCCTTGGAAAAACAGCTGACCTGGAAAATAAATCCAGGAGAGATAATTTGAAAATCATTGAAATAATTTGAAAATGATGACCAAAATAAGAGCAGACACCATCTTCCAAGTGATTGTGAGGGAAAATTGCCCTGATATTCTAGAAGCAGAAGCTAAAATGGAAATTGAAAGAACCCACTGATCACCTCCTTAGAAAGATCCCAAAAGGAAAAACTCCATGAATATTATAGCCAAATTCCAGAACTTGTAGGTCAAGGAGAAAATATTGTAAGCAGCTAGAAAAAAGGAATTCAAATATGGTGGAGCTCCAACAAGGATAAAACAAGATCTAGTAGCATCTACATTAAAGGATCAGAGGGCATGGAATATGATATTCCAGAGGGCAAAGGAACAGGGACCACAGCCAAGAATCATGTACCCAGAAAAACTTCAATAATCTTTCAGGTGAAAAAATGGGACTTCAATGAAAAAGAGGACTTTCAGGTATTTGTAATGAAAAGACCTAAACTGAATAGAAAATTTGTCTTTCAAATGCAAGACCCTAGAGAAGCATAAAAAGGTAAACAGGAAAAAAGAAATCAGGAGGGACATTAAAAGGTCAAAGGGTTTACATTCATACATGAGAAAATAATACTTCCAAGTCATAAGAACTTTTTCAGTAAGGAATACATGGAGGACATGGGTCTGCACTGAATATGAAGGGATGGAATTTGTAAAGCATTTATTTTTTTGTATCCTTGTTCTTTGTGGAGCAAACAGGGTGGGTCAGCTTATGTCTGGGGCTGGATTTGGGCTCTGGGCCTTCTGTGCCCAGGGCTGCACTTTGTTCACTGTGCCACCTAGCTAACCCATGATGACATCTTTAAAATAGGGTTAAGGGGTAGGAGGAATATACTGGGGTTGGGGAAAGGGGAAAGGTGGACTGGAGAGAGGTAGCTCACATGAAGGAAACAAGAAAAAAGCTTATGGAGGTGAGGGGAAGAGGGGGAATGACTGGGGGAGTGAGTGAGCCTTACTTTCATCAGAATTGGCTCAAAGAGAGAATAACATACATACTCAAGTGGGTATAGTCATATATTTTTGCCCTGAGGAAAAGTGGGAGGGGAAGGAGATGGGAGAGAAATAGAGGGGAAGGAGGGAAGTTTAGGGGATGGGAGCTGTAAAAAGCAAAATGCTTTTGAGGAAGGTAAAGATGTTCTGCATAACAGCACAAGTATGACATATATTGAATGGCTTGATTAAATAGGGACAGTTGAAGAGGAAGGGAGGAAGAAAAATTTAGAAAACAGAATTAGCTCAAAGACATTAACCTCATCAGAGTTGTCTCAAGGAGGGAATAGCACACTCACCCAATTGGGAGGAGTAATCTATTTAACCCTACAGGAAGGTAGGAGGGGAAGAGGATAAGGATGGAAGGGTGAATGAAGGGAGCATAGAGTGGGGGAGGGGGCAATCAGTAGCAAAACACTTTTGAGGAGGAATAGGGCAAAATTATATAGAAAAAAGAGTAAATATCATTGGAAGGGAATAGGATGGAGGGAAATAGATATGATGATTGACTACAATGTAAAAATGTATGGTACCTCCTCTGTTTGGCTATTGTGAAGAAAATTCTTTGTCAAGTTTAAGGTACTATATAAAAGTTATGATGAATAGGATGCTATCAGAAAAACCTTGATAGACCCACATGAACTGAAGCAGAGTGAGATGTACTGTATGCAAAATAACAGTGATTGTGTAAGATGATCTGCTGGGAATCACGTGGTTATTTTCAGCAAGGCAACAATCCAATATAATTCTGAAGAATTTATGAAAATTGCAATCCATCTAACAGAGAAAGAATCGATTATATCTGAAAACAGACTGAAATACATTTTTTTGATAATTTCTTAATCTGAAGTTTTGTTTTAATCTGTTTTCTCTCACAACCTAGCTAATGTAGAGTTGTTGTCCATGACTACTTATGTATAATTTTTATTGAATTGCTTGAGTTCTTGGGTTGGGGGTGGGAAGCAGGGGAGGAAGAGAAGTTGGAAGACAAAGGTGTTTTTTTTTTTTTAAACTGATGTCAAAATTTGCTTTTACATGTGATTTGGAAAATAAAATTATAAATAAATACAAATACATACACTACATAAATTTGGCTGATGTGAAGAAATGAAGGGATGGTCTCCTCTCAATAAGGACATGGTAGTTTCATTTCAAATTACACTCCTCCAGACCCTGTTTTAGGAAAAAAGTTCTCAGAATCCCCTCCTATCCCTCCAGCAAACAAATCTCATGGTTCTAGAAGCCCCAAGCTGGATCTCAGGTCATTAGAAATTAAGAATACTGTATTCTGATCAGCCTAGTCTTTACATGTAGATTGTAACCCTTGAGTAATCAATTAGTAATGTGACATGGGCAGGGTCCATTGATGCTAGGGACTAGGGGTTAAAAAGGGACGTGTAAGCATCCATTCTGGGCATCCACAAGCTATACATTGGGTTGCTCATTCTAGCAAAGAATGACAATAAATGAGCCTTTGACACATCACCATCTCTGAGTTCCAGAAAATTATTATAGGAGTCATTTTCCTCACAAGTGAACTAAGGTGTTTTCAGGCTTTGCTCTAACATATACAGTCCATTAGATAGGCCAAGAATGTGGCTATGCAGGAAAAGTGTCAAGGAACATACAGACTAGAGTTAATTTCATAGGCATCTTTCCTATAACTCCTTATCTATGAAGAGGGATTTTTGATTTGAAAAACTGGGGTAAACCTGGAAATTCAGAGACTTTGGCAGTTGGTGATGGAATAATGCCTTAATGTATATTAAGCAGATATTAGTAAGAGATTAACATGGGGGGTATATGAACAGAACCATGAGAACATTGTACACAGTAACAGCAATACTGTGTGATGAAATCTGTAAATGCTTAGCTATTTTCAGCAATATAATGATCCTAGGCAATCCCAAAGAACTAATGATGAAACATATTATTCACCTCCAGAGAAATAACTGATATTGATTGAACACAGACTGAAGCATGATATTTTTCACTTTCATTTTTTTCTTTTATGTGAGTCTCATTATACAAAATTATTAATATGGAAATATTTTACATAAATGAACATGAATAAACTCTTTCTTATTGTTTACCATTTCAGTGAGCAGGGAGGGGAGTGAGGAAGGGATAGAATTTGCTAACTCAAAACTTGAAATAGGAGTAGAGCTAAGATGACAGAGGAAAGGTGTTACTTTCAGAGCTCCCAACAGATCCATCCACATATGTCCCAAATGCCATAAGACAACTCCTGGAGACAGGCAGAACCCTGCAAAAGAATAGAGTGAGATCATTTTCTAGTTGAAGATGGCTTAGAAGTTTTGCAGGAGGGGTCTTTTATACTAGGTTGAGAGAGGAGGTCAGCGAGCAGCAGAGTTTCAACCCCAGGCAGGCAATGCCTTCAGAGCATTAGCATTAGCAGCTTCTTCTGAATCTCAGCTCATGGACCAGTAAGGGGGTCCAGGGTTGCCCGGAGGGAAATAGTGGGGATCTTTGTGGGAGCAGAGGCAGAGAAGGTTGCCCAGGAAGCAGACTTGAGTGGGAGAGGCCCCAGTGGGGGAGGGACACAGGCATGCCAAGCTTGCAAACCACAGAGAATCATATTTCAATCAGATCTCTGCTTCCCAGTTAAAAAGCAAGCAGGCCCATGGTTACTTACAGGACAGGCAGGCTGAGAACGAGCCTCTCCTTAACTTTTACCGCCTGGGAACCCTGAATCTTAGGACAGTGCATCCTGGAAGCAGTGTCACACTTTAAGAAGGATTTAAAAGCCTAGAAATAGACAGGAAAGATGAGCAGTCAGAGAAATAGCAACCCATCAAAAGTTTCTTTGGTGACAAGGTGGATCAAAATACACCCTCAGAAGAAGATAATAACAAAGTCAAAGCACCTACATCCAAACCTTCCAAGAAAAATAGGAATTAGTCCCAGGCCATGAAAGCACTCAAAAAGGACTTTGAATACAAAGTAAAGAAATGTGGAGGGAAAAGTAAGAGAGGTAGAGGAAAAAATGGAAAGAGAAATGAGAGTGATGCAGGAGAATAATGAAAAAAATTCAACAGCTTGAAAAGCCAAATTGGAAAAATGGAAAAGGAGGTGCAAAATCTCTCTGAAGAAAATTATTGCTTAAGAATTGGGATAGAGCAAATAGAAGCTAATGACTTCATGAGAAATCAGACACAATAAGCCAATCCAAATGAATAAAAAAAAGAGGGCAATATGAAATATCTCCTTGGAAATAATGCTGACCTGGAAAATAGATTCAGGAAAGATAACTTGAAAATGATTGGACTACCTGAAAACACTGACAAATAAATGAGCTTAGACATCATCTTCCCAAAAATATTCAGGGAAAATTTCACTGATATTCTTGAAACAGAAGGCAAAGAGAAATTGAAGGAATCCACCAATAACCTCCAGAAAAAATATCCTAAAATGAAAACTTCCAGGAATATTATAGCCAAATTCCAGAGCTTCCAGGTCAAGGAGAAAATATTGCAAGTAGCTAAATATAACCAATTCAAGTACTGTGGAACAACAGTCATGATAACCCAAGATCCAGCCAGCTATCTACATTAAGTATCAGAGGTCATTGAATATGATATTCTGGAGAGCAAAAGAACAGTGATTACAACTAAGACTCACATACCCAGCAAAAATTATTGTAATCTTTCAGGGGGAAATTGAGAATTCAATGAAAAAGAGGACTTTCAACGATTTTGATGAAAAAAACTAAAACTAAATATAATATTTGACTTTCAAATACTTGAGCCTAGAGAAGCATAAATAGGTAAAACCGGAAAAAAAAGAATTCATGAGGGATATTAAAAGGTTAAATGTTTACATTCCTACATGGAAGATGATACTTCTAACTCATAAGAACTTTCTCAGGATTGGGGGCAGTTGAAAGGAATATACTTAGGCAGAGAGGCACAGGTGTGAATTGCCATATGAAGGAGATTATATCTGATAAAACATTTATTTTTGTTTATCCTTTTTGTGTGGGGGGCAGGTAGGGTGAGGAGGCTTATTTCTGTGTCAGATTTGGGCTCAGGGTATCCTGGGTCCAGGGCTGATGTTTTATCCGCTGTGGCACCTAGCTGCCCCATGATGACATGTTTAAAATAAGGTTAAGCTGTAAGAAGAATGCACTGGAAGAAAGGGAAAGGGAGAGGCAGAATGGGTAAAATAGCTCACATAAAGAAAGAAAAAGCTTATGGAGTGGAGCAGAAGATTAGGGAAGGATCAGGGGAATGAGTGAGCTTTACTCTCATCAGAATTGACTCAAGAGGGAATAACACACATACTCAAGTGGGTATAGTTATATATCTATGCCTGCCAAGAGAGTGGTAGGAAAGGGGATAGCGGGGAGAGGTAAAGGAAGGGAGGGCACATTAGGGGAGGGGGCTGTAAAAAGCAAAACACTTTTTGAGGAGGGATAGGGTGAAAGAAATATAAAATGGAGTAAATATCAAAGGTAGGGAATAGGATGGAGGCCAATACAGTTAGAAATAGAAACTATGAAAGAAATGATGAGCAGGTTGCCATCATAAGGCCTTATGAAAAATGCAGTCCATCTACAGAGAAAGAATTGATGCTATCTGAATACAGATTGAAGTATATTTTTGTTAGTTCCTCTTTCTAAAGGTATTTTGTCTGTTTCTTTCAGAGCCTGACTAATGTGAAGATGTTTTGAATCACTCCTGATGTATAACTTATTTTAAATTGCTTTATTTCTTAGTGTGGGGAGGGAGGGAGGAAGAAAATTTGGAGCACAAAGTTTTAAAAATCAATGTGAAAAAATTTATTTTTTACAAGTAATGGGAAAAATTCTGAACAAACAAATAGATGAATGAATGAATGAATAAATAAATAAATGAAACTTGAAATAAAAATGGTTATTACCTTTCACCCAGCCATACAAATACTATGTCTCCTACCCCAAAAGACTGAAAAAAAGGAAAATGATTCAAAATGCTAACAAAAATATTTATAGCAGCTCTTTTCAAAATGAAATAAAATTGAGGGGATGCCCATCTATTGGGGAATGGCTGAATAAGTTGTGGTATATAAATGTAATGTAATTCTATTGGGATTACATGAATGATGAAACAGGTGGATTTCAGAAAACCTGAAAGACTTACATGAATTGATGCTGAAGGAAGTGAGCAGAATCAGGAGGACATTTGTACACATCAGAAAAAGAACTGTGAATTCTGAATATGGATTTAAGCTTACTATATTTCCTTTATTTTTTATTTCTTGAGATTTTGCTCTTTTATTTTCATTCTTCTTCCATAATATGACTAATGTGGAAATATGTTTAATATGATTGTACATTATATAACCTATATCAGATTGGTTGCTATTTGGAGGGGGGGGGTGGAGAGGTAAGAGCGAGAAAGAAAAAATGAGAACTCAAAATCTTATAAAGATGAAAGCTGAAAATTATCTTTACATGTAACTGGAAACACATAATATATATTGATATTTAAGAAGAAAACAAATGTTTTCTATTAAAATAAAATAAAGATTTGGGAAGCTATAGAGGAATGTTCAATAAAAAGTCGGTGAAGTTTCTACTAGAAAGATAAAGACTATAGACCAACGAAGTTAATAGAATGACAGACCTTGAACTGAGGGTCCCTTGGTGCTTAGGTAAGAGAGGCTCTGTTCTTTATTTAAAGAGATTGTTACTTGCAGCAAAGAATCTTTTACTGAGAAGAGAGGTCTTGTGACAAAGATTCTGAAGGGCATAAGATGGCTCACTTAATTCAAAAGACAAAAAGTGCCTTGCCCCCATCCCCTCACCTAGGGAGGGGCTGTTACTCAAACATGGCTGCTGCTTAATAAGAAAGACCTATGGAAGTGTCAAGGATTGGAAATGACAGAACATGGAAAATCCATTATTTTATGCAGAAGAGATAGAAATTTACCACCTAAAGGAAAGGACTATAATTAACAGCTAGAAACTAAAGTTTAGTCATAATTTTCAGTACAGACACAGCCCTAGCCATATGCTTAGATGTATATCAAATATCTATATTTGTGAAGACAAACCTAACAGCAGGTACTACTTGATATTGTAGCAGCATCTAACAGAGATCACACATCTGGAAGAGGACCATTTTGTGGAGACTATTTATCTTTAGGAATAGTCTCTAGAAGAGTAACACAAACATTGTTTCTGTCAGAGGTTCTTCAAATCCAGTTGAACATCTGCCAGAAACAATGTACTCAATGAAAATGAGCAGAGATTAGAGAGTAGTGAGTATCAGGTCCCATGAGAACATCACACATTGACATTACCAGAAAACATTAGTAAACTTTGGAGCAGAAGATGCATATATTCTCCTGATAGTTGTGCATCCTGGCTACATGTGTATCCTTTTAAATTTGTTCCCTAATCACATGTGTAAACATACTAGAGGTATGCCCTGACCTTGTGTGATTTCTACAGAGGTCCATTTTTATAATTGATAGTGGTTGTATTTTTGGAGAAGTATGTCTTAGGGTTATGGTAGAATGCTAATTTATTGCTAATTTTTTCATTCTACTTTTTAAAATGCTTTTATTCTGAATTAATATTATGCCCTACTAATTATTGAGGGAAACATATAAATGGAGGCCCATAATTCTACTATGGATAAGAAGCCATAGAGCCAAAGCTTCTTAAACTGTGGGGTAGTGATTCCATATGGGGCTTGCAAAAAGTTAGGCAACAGTAAAATGTTATAATGTATATACCTATTTTTACGTACCTACTATAGCAGTGTTGCATAAAAATTTCTTTGGCTAAAAGGGATTACAAGTGGAAAAGTTTAAGAGGCCTTGCCATAGAGTACCCTTAAGGCACTGTGGCTTTCTATGACCTTACCTTTTGAGTTAGGTAGGGAGTGCCCCCCACCCCATCAGGGACTCGTTTATTATTATAGTATTCTCCTTTGTAGTAGTCAGATACATAGACAAACCAAAGGATAATCATGAGCAAACTGCACTGGTAATTGTCAGATTAGCAAGAAGCCAAATAATGACTCAGCTATGTAGCCTTGAGGAGGGAGGCTAGTATTTAACAATACAAAACAAGATGTCTTGATGTTTAATACTAATTTTCATTAAAATGATTTCAAAATCATATAAGGTCAATTCTTAAACTGTGATGTGAAATGGCTATGAACTATTTCCCTCAGGATAAAGTACAAACCACTTAAGCTAGCCTATAAGGTATTCTACACATTGTTTCCTTCCATTCTTGTTTCATATTACTAATTATACTTTACATTTATAAAACTGAATAAGTAGCTGTTGCCCAAACTTACGTGTCATCATTTATCTCCATATATGAAACTTCATATTGAATATTGTAGATACAAAGACAAAAAGCTCTCAAAAAGGGCCACATTCTAATAGGTGATACACATGTAGGAAAATGGAAAATATATGAAAATTTACTTCACTTTTTTATTTCTGAATATCCTCAAATCTATATGTTACTTCAAGGATCATGTGTGACTTCCTTTGTTATTCCTCCTTAATTTTGTCCCCTCTATCTTTTCTTTTTTCAAATATTCCTAGATTATAACTTTTATGGATTTATCTTTTGCCATTAATACCTCCATACTTTGTATTCTAGTTGGATTCTACTTATCTACATATACATCATGGTCCCCTTGTTAGACTATAAATTCCTTAAATATAAGACCTGTATGATTTTTATTTTTTTTTTAAGCCCTGAGCCTAGTACACTGTCTTTCATATTGCTGTTCTGTTGTTTCAGTCATGTCTGACTCTTCATGACTTCATTTGGGGTTTTCTTGGCAGAGTGGGTTGCCATTTACTTTTCCAGCTTATTTTACAAATGAGGAAACTGAGTCAGAGAGGACTAAGTGATTTTCCCAAAATCATACAGCTCATAAGTATTTGAGGCTGGATTTGAACTCAGGTCTTCTTGAATCTAAGCATGACACTCTATCTACTGTGACACTTAGTTACCTACCTTTCATATAGTAGATATTTTAAAATATTCATTAAATTGAACTTCATTGCATAACACTGTTGGAAGGTACATGTGGTCACAGTGTGAACTACCCAGGAGTCATGATTCATCTGTGGTAGTCACATGCCTCAAAATGCCCTTAAGTAAGATGGACCTAATATTCTCTGATTCTCTTTGTCTTGTTTGGCCAGCAGTTATATTTGTCACACCTAATCAGCAATCAGTTTTCATTCTAAGTTTGCTCCAACAAAGACTGTTTTATCTCTAAGCTAGCTTGGTTTGCTTCTGTTTTTTGCTGGTTATTATAAATTGGCACCACAAAGACTTCAAACTGGGCTCCAATGTGTTCCTTACCACCTTATTCACCTATTCTTTTCAAGTCCACAAGACCTACTATTCCAATGTTCTATTATAATTTATTATTATCAGATGCCAAGCAGGTCCAACTGGGTAATAATCCATGGGGTTTCTGCATGTCTCAAGGATTTTATGCCTCATTAATGTTTCTCCAACTGTACAAATTACAAAATCTCAGAGCTGGAAAGGACCCTCAGTAATCATCTATTCCAATCATTACATGACCAGGAATTCCCTGTTCACGACCAAAAAATTATCCTGAATGCTGCAATGATGGGAGACTCATTACTCCATCACAAGGTGGCCCCATTCCACTTTTAGGCATCTTTGTCAATTAAAAGAAAAAAAAAAGATTTGCTTTTGTGTAATGAAATCTGCCTTCCCTGTCATTCCCTCCCAATGGAATTTGGCATGTGGGAATTGTGAATTTTCCCATACAAAAAGGCAATGCTTGCATTCACACGCAAACTCGTCTGCACAAATGTATCAGTGCTTACCAGAAAGTACAGGAGAATTTTACAGACCTACTTAAAAATGTAGCCCCAGCATGTGCTCTGTACTTGCTTGTCAATTTGCAGTTGTCAGAACTTTTATCTCTTAAATGAAAACACTAAGAAAACCTTCTGCAGGAAAAAAAAATCTTTGGGGAGCTCACAAAGGATTTCAGAACAGTATTTGGGTCTTTTTGGATAATTTCTTTACTATTTCTATTTCCCACTTCTTTTGCTGCCCACTACCAGGAAGCCAGCTCATGGGAGCTTTGAGAGAACCACTCTTTTCACAGAATACATGCACAGAAAAGAAGAGGCCCATTAGGTAAAAACAAACAAACTACAATTACCTACTTTTTTTTCCCTAATTAATAAAAAGCCTTTAATCTCAGCTGAGTCTTCTTATCCACATTTTTTATATAATGTTTTCAAAGGTCACTAAATTCAGGATATATTTTTCCATTTACATATCAAAATTGTCAAATTTGGAACAAGAAATTTTAAAGATAGAATTTAATTGTCTAGATCACTTATATTTAATGCGGTGTTTTTTTCTTTTAGAAAAGAGATGTATCAGATAAAACATTATATATTTTCTAAGCTTTATGAACCTTTATGTTTACACATTATTTTGGGGGGGAGCTGGATTTTTATTTCCCTAGTGTATCACTAGCATACTCTCCTTTCTACCACCATTTCATTGATCTTTACCCTCTGTAAGTAGAATTATGATCAAGTCAAGTCAGCCAGTACTTTTTACATGCCTTACTAAGTGCCAGACACAGTGTTAAACACTAAGGACACAAAAATGGGTGAAAAACAAGTACTTCCCCCACAAGATTATATATTCAAATATAATGTAAACAACTAGGTTGATAATTAAAAATAGATGTAAGGCACTCTGAGAATTAAAAAAAAGAATGAATTTGATGAAGGACCCAGCTTTAAGTATTCTCATTCTGAAACTACTTTGTTTTTCTTGATTTATCAATGTGTCTATCTATCTATCTGCAACATGTTTAATGTAGAAAATTGTTTTGCATGACTTCATGTGTATAAATGATATATTGCTTGTCTTTTCCAAATGTTTGGTGAAAGGACTAGAAGGAGGGAGAGGAATTCAATTTTTAAATGAATGTTTAAATTAATAGTAATTTTTACAAAAGATCTCAGAGCTCAATGTTTCTGGAAAGTTTGTAGAGAGAGAAGCTTAGGGTTTAAGTCCAGTAGTTCTATTTATTATTATTATTACTTAATTCCTCTACGACTTCATTTTTTCATTTGTAAAAGGGGCGTAAAATTTTACTAAGTACCATACAATATTGTATGAAAATGAAAATAGCATAATGTATATAAATCAAACAAATGCATATAAATGCATATAACTGTATATAAATCAAGCATTCATTAAGATTTACTATATATGACGCCTCGTGATAAGAACTGGGATATAAAGACAAAGTGAAATAATGCCCTCTCTTGTAATTGCCCAAGCATTTACAGAATTTGTGTTAAAGGACTACAAGCTAGGTATTAGAAAGTCTGTGTAGAATGGCCAAGCAGTTGAATTGAATAGTTAAGGTTTTATGAAGAGGTAGCCTTTTAGCTTGGTCTCAGAAGAAATCAGAATATTCAGAGGTAGATCTAATGAGGGAGTTCATTCCAGGCATATAAGACAACCAGTGAAAAGACACAGAGATAATTCTGTGTTTAAACTGGCATGTAGGGCCCAAAGGAGTTTTTTGTTTAGTAAAATTACTTTAGCAGCTGAGACACTGATGGATTAAAGTAGGGAGATACTTGAGACAAGTAGAACAAAAGGAAATCTATTTTAGTACTCAAGAAAGAGGGAAAGAGGAACTAAATTAGGAAGTTTGTTGTGTGAATGAAGAGGAAAGTGTGTGAGCAGAGATGTATAGATAGAAAGGACCAGATTTGGCAAATAATTGGGTGTAATTCAATGAGTGTATGGAGGTGAGGATGATAAGTTTTTGAAACTGAGTGACTAGGAAGGTGGTAGTCCCTTCCATAGTGATAGGAAAGTTTGGAAGAGGTTCTTTTTTGTTCTTTTTTGAATATTTTTAAATTGATATGGTTCTGGGGCATCTAATTTGAATTTTCTGATAGGCAGTTGGGAATAGAGCTTAAGAAAAAGACTAAGACTAAAGTGTCAGTGTCATTTAAATTGAGATAATAATAGAGATGACAGTGTTATCTAAATTGCTAATATTTATATACAAATTTAAAGTTTTTAATGAACTTTATTTTAATTTATTTATTTTTAATATTCTTTTTTTTTACAAAAATGAGTTCCAAATTTTCCCCCCTTCAAGTCCTTATGATATTGTATTAATTGTAGAAATTATTCTCATGGTTTTACTCACTTAACTCTATATCACTTTGTCTAGTTCATCCCAGTTTTCTCTGAATCTATCTTTCATTAATTCCTTATATTCCGCAACACTCAGATGACATTATTTGCCATAACTTTTATTGATGAAACTCTGTTGCATCCCTCCTAATTAATATAATACCCACCACACATGTGAAATCATGAAAAGCATATTCATACTAGTCACATTGTAAGAAAAAGAAGAGAAAAAATTATATCTCTGAGTGAACATTTTTCATGAGTCTTCTGGGGTTGTCTGGGATTATTGTACTATGTAGAGCAACTAAGTGTTTTCTTGGTTGATTGTTGTTACAATATGTAATACACTGCACATATTATCTCATTTGATCTCAATTGAACTTATATGAGGTATTGAGATAACCAAGTGAGTCAGTTATAAAGAGAAAATTCAACAAGTCAAGTCAACAAGCATTTATCAAAAGCATACTCTGTCCAGGCATTGTACTAATGTTTTAGAAGGTCTAAGATATAAGCAGGGTAGGGTGGGGAACATTTAGTTAGTAAAACTAATATTAGTGATGATTATAAATAAGAGGATACTAAGAAGAAGCAAAGACATGTAGGAGGATTCACCCAAGAAAGCAATATTCTAAAAAGTCAGAGAGGATAGAAAATCTCGGAAGAGTTTTGTAAACGATGAAATAAGATAATTTTTTAGCTCATACTTTTATCTTTATTTTTCTGCAACTCATACTTAAGTCATTTACTAATTGAAAAAATCCTCCAAAGGAAATAAACATTTTTAAATTTAGATAATGCTTTAGTATTGCAGAATTTTACTACATCCTTCCAATTTCTTTGTTAAAACCCCATTTCCTTTTGTTCTAAGAAGTGAACCATAATTGTTGTATTCTAATATGAGTTTTCCTCTTTAACACCATTAACATATTACCCCAATTACTCTATATTCCCATTATTACATGATATGGAGGAAGAATTTTTAAAATTCTTCAATTAGGAAAGAAGCAAAGCAAAATAAATTTGAGAATATTTTCTAGTCCTTACAAATTAAGGTTTGGCAACTTCCACAGAAAAAACTTGGAAAAGCCCTAGGAATATAGGCCACTGGGAAAGTGATTCCTTGGTGGCAGGCTATGGCTGTTCTGTCCTTATCTCCTTTTAAAAGGACTAGTTGCATTATAGGCTAAGACAAATTTTAGTCTCTGTGTAGGATAGTATGACTTCCATTTAACACATAGAAATGACATTGCAATGTGTGTATACCACTTTTACAGATTAATTTGTAAAAAAAAATATTAAGTACCAAAATATATTTATTGAGTCCCATGTCACAAGACTTGGATGAAAAATATATCTCAGGCTAACTGAAAGAACTGGCTGATGTGATTGTTCACCCATTATCAATAATTTTTGAGAGATTATAAAGAATTAAAAGACACAGAATTAGAAAAGAGATTTTCCAAACAAATTAAAGAAAGGAGGTGAGATTCACTTCAACTGCCAGAAAAATCATGGAGCATAGTATCAAAGGGATGTATTGTGTTAAGATAGGTAGTTATTGCTAGAAATGTAACTAAGGAGTGAGAGAGAGAAAGGGAGGGAGAGGGAGAGAGATATACACACACACACACACACACACACGAGGGAGAGAGAGGGAGGGAGAGGTTGATTTAGATATGTTTTAATATACCAGAAACTAAATAAGCACTGAATATGGTGGTGGACATACAAATGAGAAAGATTGTTGTACCCTCAGGAACTTGCATTTCTAGTGGAATGAAAAGAACACATAAACATATTATAGAAAGGGATATAACATATAACTGGAAGTATAGTAAAAATATGACCGGTAGAGATTTAGAGGCCTATTTCTGGATAAAGTAAGGTAAAGTAAGATCATTTATCTGAGCCCACTGTCACAGGAGCAAAGTCTAGTAAGGTTATAGTGGGAAGGGTATGAAGATATGGACATTTTTAAAGTGTATCAGTAATTAGGAAGAAGCAAACATAGTTTCATCAATAAAAAGTTATGCCAAATTATTTCATCTAAGTTTTGTGGACTTATAAGGGACAGAATGAAAGAGATCGATTGAGAGAAACCTGGGAAGAACTAGACAAAATGATATAGAGTTAAGTGAGTAAAACCAGGAGAATAATTTATCCAATTAATATAATATTGCTAAAGGAAAGCTAGGTTGATAAAATGTAAGAACATCTAATCAATTGTGTGGTCAGTCATGATGTCAGAACACTAAGGTTGAGGCATGATTCCCACCTCTTGGTTGAAGGGTAATTAACTACATGCACAGAATGAGATATACATTTTCATATATAGTCAATACGTGAATTTGTTTTGCTTGGACTATAGTCATTTGTTTAAAAATAATTATAATAATAACAATAATAAGGGCCTTTATTTATTTATTTGTTTGTTTAATTTTGGGTGAGTGATAGAGAATTGTAGGGAGAATGAAGGGAGTGATTCAGATTTTTTTAAAAAAGAAGAAAGAAAAAACATCAGTCACGGAAGAGAGTAGAAGAAAGTTCAGAAGGAGAAATAGACAAGAAGGACAGTATCTGGCTTTACCCATGTTAAATTATATATAATATATACACACATATTATTTTTAACATATTACTATAAATAAATGACCTGTATAGAGGATTCATGGTTTTCCTATTTTTTTTCTTTCAATATTGGCAATGACAATATTTGTTCATGTCTGTGAGGCTTCAAAACTGCCCTAAAATTGATTTATCTCTGACTCAAATTAGTAATATTTGAGAGGTAATCATCTTTGAGAGAGATAAGTCTAGTTTTCATCCTGTTGACCACATGACCATTGGATTATTTCAATATTTTCTTTTATATGGTTAATAGACATGTAAATCATGAATTCTGTAGACATGGGGGAGGAAAAATACAAGGGTGGGGGAAAGAAAATGAATTATGAATTCAGGGAAGCCCTAACAGAGCTATCAAATGAATGTAGGATAGCAATAAAGATTAAAAAAATAACATAAAACCACAAAATATTTTCAGCTGCAAAACTAAAATTGATTGGAATCTATAATTAAATTAAGAAATATTTGTTAAACATCTATCATGTACCAAGCACTGTGCTAGGGCCTGGGTCTATAAAGACAAACATGGAATAATTTCTGGTCTTCATGGAACTCCCATTATATAGAGGGAAACAACAGGTACTGGTATAAGCAACCACAAAATACAAGATCTGGACCTGTGGTTTTATTGACATTATAGGGTACTAATACATGAATAAACTCCCTTAAAAACTCTGTTGTTTAAAATATTATGACTTGCTAGCTCACAGGCAGTATGTGTTACAATTAGGACTTGAATTCAAGTGTATTAGTTTATTTTTTCCTTACCTCCAAGTTTTGTAACCATTATGCCATTTGCCTCAATACCAAAAATATAAAAAACTATTTCCATATGACTATATTCTTGGGACTTTTCATCTTTCCCCCAGCAACCTCTTTATCCTGCCAGATAACATACATTCTGGGAAACATACTTATATCAGTTACTATCTTCCCCTTGGGTCCCTTTCTCCTATGAATTAAAGGCAGATACTTTTCCTTCTAGAACTTACATTTAAGGAGGGTTCCAGGTCTAATAATTTATTTTCCCACTTTGCTATACTTTTCTGGATTTCTCCAATCATGTGCCCTGCTGCACATCCCTTCCCTTCAACCCCTTCCCCTGATTTTCAGCTTTCTTTCGTGTGTGTCTTTAGTGTGGTTTAGATTGTAAACTCCTTGATGGCAGGAATTGTCTCTTTGCCTTTCTTTGTATTCCCTATAGTTAGTTCAGAGCCTGAAATATAATAATAAGTGTTGACACAAGTTTATTTCCATGTTGGACAGGGTAGACACTAACATCTGTAAGGCCTCTATAGTATATAAATGCTTAGGAATATAATTTGAATTCATAAGCAAGATTTTCAAATGTTCAACCACTGACTAGTAGTGATGATTCTTTGTGTCTGACCATACTTACTTTGAAATCTTATTAGGAAAAGCTCAGAAACAATTCCCAGATCAAACCAGTTTCCCAGGCAAACTTCAGGAATACAACATGAGCATTTTCCATCTCTTTCCTACAGAGTAGTGTGCTTGCAAAAGCCTGATGGGTCACTGACAGATTGGCTCAGTCACAGACAAGTTGCATGCTACCAAATTCCCTCTGGGATGAAAGACCCCAGCATGATCAAGGCTCAAGAAGAACACTTGCTCAAATAGCAGAAAACAAAACCAGTTTCAACTGCAGCTCAACAGATAACCTCAATATTCCTCTTTTCAAAATGATGCTATCATTATTCAAGGTATTTATTTATATTTATTTGGAATTTTTGAATTAAAATATATTTTTAAAAATTGTGGGGACCAATTTTTAATTGGGGAGTGCTAGCTAAGAGGCTCGCCAGAATATTGGGGCAAGGAAGGAGACCAGCAGCCTCCCTCAAAACAGAACAAGATTTATTTATTTTAACAAGACTGAACCTTAAAACAAAACAAACACAAACAGGATAAGTAGGATCATGCAGGAAAGGAAATAAAACTGGGGAAAGGGAAAATTATAATGCCTGAACAAAATACCACCACCCAGGAATAAACTGAAAATACACAGCAGAAAGCCTGTCACTTTCCAGCTTCCACCTGGAAGGCCCAATTCTCCTCCCCCAAACCTAGAAACACCCTACACAGCCCCAGCCAATGGGATGGCTGCCTCTGACAGTCACATGACTGCCCCCCTAGGCTTCCAATCACTTAATTTAGCTAGGCCCCATGTAGGCGTCAGCGAGTGGTGATGAAGTAAGGTTCCAGAGCCTTGGCAATGGCTACAACCAGTGGGTGGTGCACTGTGCGGTTTGCGGAGCCCCAGGCCAGTGCACGCTGAGGCATTAGAAACCTCAAATAACAATTAATTCTTTACAAAATTAAATCAGAAACAACCCTACTCTACTACCCTAATTAATGTGCACTGCCCTAATGTCTTGCTTTTCTATAGTACCTTGAGGATGACAGAGTATTTTCAGTACAAAGTATTTTCCCTGAGTGACAGGTAGTGTTTATCTTACTATCATTTTGCAATGAGGAAAGTGACTTCTAGAGGGATAAATGACTTGCTGGGGTCACAAAACTAGTAAGTTTTTGTCCACATCAAAGCCAGGTCCCCTGCAACTTTGCATAAATCTAATCTTCTCGGTTGTTCTGCATATGCTAGTCATGATGTACATATATGCAAATCTCTAAGAATTTTGCTCTCTGAAGAAGCTACACTATCTAATAATATAATTGAACACATTTGATAAAAATTAACATTACAATTTAGAAATACTTTTCCTTATGGTAAGAAAGACTTAGGAAGTAGTAAGAGATCATGTTGGATTACATTTGTCAGATTATGCAAGACTCTCAATAATTCCAAACTGCTCAATTATAATAAACCCATATGTTTATTGTAAACATTTTCTAGGTACATTATATGTCTAAGGATCATGGAAAAAACAAATTTTTTAGAAGAATCAAAATTGAGCCTCACAAGAAATGGAAAGATCCATTACTTTATTGAGAAAATTGAAGATCAGATCAGTAGCAGTGGGCCCCAATCATTCTCATCTTTTCTTCATCTCAAAAATCCCTTATCCTCATTTGTTAATCTCTCCTCCTGCCAAGGTCATCTCTTTAGATAAACCCTTGATCCCATCTCTTCCTGTCTTTTCCAGCAGATTGAAAATTCAACTATTCTGACTAGCTAATCTTCAACCTCTCCCTATCAGTTGCTTCCTTCTCTACGGCTTTCTAATGTGTTCAACCACTCCTTCTCACCCCATCCCTTTAAAATAAAAACTCACCTAACCTGATCATCTTCTCAGTCTGTTATCCTTTGTATTTCTTCCCTTTCTCAGTCAGACTTCTATGAAAGGCTATTTATGTTCACTGCCCTAACTTTCTCTTTTCTTACTCCTCAACTATACCTTTGGACTACTGACCTCATCACTCAACTAAAATATTACTTTTACATAGTAAATTTTATCCAAAATTACAAATAATCTATTAATGAACAAATTTAATTTTATTTTCTCAGACTTCCTCTTTCTTTCAGTAGTTTTGGGCAAACTTTCCCCCTGAACTCTTCTCCCTTGATTTTCAGGATTACTGTCTCCAATTCTCCTTTTAATTCAGGTAACAGAGCAGATATAAAGGAGAATATAAGTGATTCTAAAAATATTGATGCTTAAAATGCTACATACTTTAAAATGCACTTAGGCCTTTAGAAAACCATAGGAAGAAAAAAAAATTTATACTATAGCTCCTACAAAGAACTGGTCGGCTACAATACTTGATCAGAATATGGCTCTGTTATGGCATATCTTATTGAGAAAGAACAAGAAAGATAAAAAGAAAACAGAACAAATAGCACTAAGTATGAAGATATGGTCAAGCAAAGGAAATCTAAGAGCTTGATGCAATAGAATTAGAAGTGATTACTTGAATTACATAATGATAATACATTATCCAAAATCAATTTTGGATATAAGTATTTTATACACACAGATATCTATCTTATATCTATATCCAATATATCTATATATCCATATCTATATATCTATATCATTACACATATGTGTTCTATATATCTATATCTGTGTCTATATATGTATCTTCATGTACTATCTGTATCTATATATCTATCTCTATATCTAATCTATCTATCTATCTACATATATCTATGTATCATCTATCCCATCTATCTGAAAACTCATTTATTTAATAAATAGGATTACTAACCAAGTAGCTATATAACCCTTTAAGAGAAAACACTAATTTCCCTCTATAGTTTATAGGAGAAAAATAGTTGAGAATCATGTGCTCATGAACATAGGTAGGAATCCCATGAAACAAAATTCTTTAGTTTTAGGGAAATTAGCTTAAAAGGGATGGGAAGCTCCTAAGAATGGACATTAGAAAACACAAAGAAAGAAGAAAAAACATTTTTGCTGAAAGGGGAAATTGTCTAAGAAATTAAGGACTCATAAATGCAATAATGCAGCCACTTGAGCTAATTCAACCTTGGGCCTTCATTATAATGACCTAATATTTACAATGCTATAGGAGATAGTCCTTTTGCCCTGGTCAGAAAATATTTAGAGAAACTGTTTTTAGTTTAATGGGGAATATTTTCAAGCAAAGAAAGAAGGGAATTGAATTTTTCTGATTATTTGTAGGAGGAATGAGGACATTTAATCAAGGAAAAAGGAATATCTAGGGGAAGATGATAACTATCTCCACATTATGTGAAGTTATGTAACCTTGAAAATCAATTAGATTTTATTCTTCTTGACTTCTGGAGGGCAGAATTAGAATCAATGTATGAACACTGAAAAGAACAATTTTAGGTTTGTTGTAAGTGTAAACTCTCTAACAATTAAAGCTTTTCAAAACCATAGTAGTGTGCCTTGGGAGGCAGGATTTTCACCCTCCCCACAGGTCATCAAGTAAAGGTTGGGTGACAGTTATTCAAGGATATTGTACAGGGGACTGTAATTGTAGCATGTTTGGACTAGATTGTCTCTTAAGTCCCTTCTGTGATCTATTTCTTCCAACTCCAACAATTTATACATATTTGAATCTGTGATTACTGGGATTTTAGAGAAAGGAAAGCAGAAGGAGAAATAAAATATTGCTTGAAAGACACCAACCACATTTTACTTCTATATCAGCATTGAGACTTAAAAATTAAACAAACAAAATTTTTAAAAGATCCTTCCCTCAAGGAGATTAACGTTTAATCGGATAGATATGACATCTATTCCAAACAGTTGCATTAAAATTAGAATATAAGGTATAATGATGATGAGAGAGATTAAATGGGAATATGATATTTTCAAGTAAAGAGGAAAGAACTAAGAACAAGGGGTGAAAGTTGGTAGAAAGGATAGCTTTATTTTTTTGTGAAGCAATTGGGGTTAAGTGATTTGCCCAGGATTACACAGCTAGTAAGTTGTCAAGTGTCTGAGGTTGGACTTGAACTCAGGTCCTCCTGACTCCAGGACCAGTGCTCTATCCACTGTGCCACCTAGTGGCCCTGAAAGGATAGCTTTTTGATGAACATAGGAACATCTTCATAGGTCTATTCAAAAATAAAGGCTGATAATAAAACTAATGTAAGTTTTTAAGACTTGCAAAGTGGCAAGGTAGAGACAAGGTGACAGAGGAAAGGCAGTGACTTGCCTGAGTTCTTCACAAGACCCCTCACAATACCTTTAAATAATGCCATAACAACATTCCTAGAGCAGGAGAACCCAAAAAAGGACAGGGTTAAATAATATTCCAGCAAAAGACAACTTAGAAAGTATGCAGGAAAGATCTGTTTTACCATGTGAGAGTGGAGCATTGCCAAGCCCAGGCCATGCCAGTGTAGACCCAGCCCTAGTCCCAGTAAACTAGAAGCAGGCCTTGACAGCCTCTAAATCATAATCATCAGCAACTGCTTCTGGAACTCTATGCCCACAGACAGTAACAGGGTTCAACAATTGGTGAGAAGGAATATACAGGGATCTCTTTGCTAGCACTAAGGCAGCACTTTATTGCTTTGCCCATACTCAGATCCTGTCAGAGTCTTGTGTGGTGGTTCAAGGAAGGGGAAGAGAACAAGCACACCAGAGCTTGCAGTCAGATTGGAGCAGGACTCTGTTCATAGTTACAGGACAGAAAAGCAGGCCTTGTCTTGCTTGCAGACCAGAGCACATGCTCCTTAAATTATAACACCTTGGAAGAAATAAAAACTTACAAATTCCTAGACTGTCTTTAAAAATAGCTGCACATAACCCCTGAAGCTTGGGACAGTGCCCTCTCCACCCAGAAAGCAGAGTCCCACTCTAACAAAGAGTTAAAAGTCAAGAAATAGGCTGGCAAAATGAGCAAACAGAAAAAAATGCAGATTATATGGTGAATAGGAATATCAAAATACATCCTCAGAAAGAGGTTAACAAAGTCAAAGCTCCGAAATCCAAAGGTTCCAAGAAAAATATGAATTGGTCTCATTCTATAGAAGCATGAAAAATAGATTTTGAAAATAAAGTAAGAGAGAAAGAGGAAAAAATGGAAAGAGAATTGAGAGAAAGGCAAGAAAATCATGAAAAAAAAAGTCAACAGGTTGGTAAAGGAGACACACACACAAAAAAATACTGAAGAAAATATCACCTTAAAAAACAGACTAGACCAAATTGTAAAAGAGGTACAAAAAGCCAATGAGGAAAAGAATGCTTTGAAAACTGAAATGGCCAAATGGAAAAGGGGGTTCAAAAGCTCTCTAAATAAAATAACTCCTTAAAAATTAGGATTGAGCAAATAGAATATAATGACTTTATGAGAAATCAAGAAACAAAGCAAAACCAAAGTAATGGAAAAAAATTGAAGGCAATGGAAAAACAACTGACTTGTGAAATAGATCCAGCAGAGATAATTTGAAAATTATTGTACTACATGAAAGCCATGATCAAAAAAAGAGTTTATACATCATCTTCTAAGAAATTGTCAAAGGAAATTGCCCTGATGTTCTATAAGCAGAAGGTAAAATAGAAATTGAAAGAATCCATTTATCACCTCCTGAAAGAGATCTGAAAATGAAAAATCCCAGGAATATTATAGCCAAATTCCAGAGCTCTCTGATCAAGGAGAAAATATTTCAAGCATGGAAAAAGAAAGAATTCAAGTATTGTGGAGTCACAGTCAGGATAACACAAGATTTAGCAGCTTCTACTTAAAGGATCAGAGGTCTTGGAATATGATAATCCAGAGGGCAAAGGAATTGGGATCACAACCAAGAATTACCTACCCAGCAAAAGTGCATATAATCCTTCAGGGAAAAAATTGGAATTCAAGAAAAGAGAGGACTTTCATGCATTCTTGATGAAAAGACCTAAGCTGAATAGAAAATTTGAATTCTAAATATAAGACTCTAGAGAAGCAAAGAAAGATAAACAGGAAAAATAAATCATAAGGGATATTAAAAGGTTAAACTGTTTACATTCCTACATGAGAAGATGATAGTTGCAACTCATAAGGACTTTCTCATTATTAGGGCAGCTGGATGGAGTGTACCTAGACAGAGGGCACAGGTGTGACTTGAATATGAAGGGATGGTATCTTTAAAAAAATAAAATTCAGGGGTGAGAGAGGAATACACTGGGCGAAAGGCAAAAGGAGAGGTGCAATGGAATAAAGTATCTAACATAAAAGAAGCAAGAAAAAGTCTTATGAAGGTGGAGAAGATGGGGGAGATGCTGGGGAGTAACTGAATGTTACTCTCATTAGAATTGGCTCAAAGAAGGAATAACATAAAAACTTAATTAAGTACAGTAATTTATCTTACCCTGAAGGAAAGTAGAGAGAAAGGGGATAAGGGGGGGGTGATAGGAGGGAGAGCATATTGGGGGAGGGATCAATCAGAAGCAAAACACTTTTGAGGAGAGACAGGGTGAATGGAGATAGAGAATAGAGTAAATGGAATAGGGATGGAATAGGATGGAGGGAAATATAGTTATCAATATTAACTTTGAAAAATATTTAAGCAAGTTTGTCTGACAGATGCTTCATTTCTCAAACACATAGAGAACTGAGTCAAATTTATCAAATTAAGATCCATTCCCCAATTGATAAATGATCAAAGGATATGAAGAGTTTTCAGATAAAATAATAAAAGGTATCTGAAGTCATATTAAAAAAAATACTCTAACTCACTATTGATTAGCAAGATGTAAGTCAAAATAATTCTGGGGTACTACCTTATACCTATTTGATTGGATAATAGGACTAGAGGAAAATGACAAATGTTGTAGGGAATATGAGGAAAATGATATATTAATGCACTATTGGTAGAGTTTTAAACTGATTCAAACAATCTGTAGAGTAATTTGGAACTAAAGCCAAAGGGCTATAAAACCATGCATACTTTTTGACCTAGTAATACCATTACTAGGTCAGTATCCAAAAAGAGATAAAAAATAGTGGTCTATATGTACAAAAAATATTTATGGCAGCCCTTTTCTGGTGCAAATAATTTAAAATTAAGATGCTCATTAATTGGGGAATGGCTAAACAAATTGTGGGATGAGATTATGATGCAGTGTTGTGCTGTAAGAAATGATGAGCAGAATATTATTAGAAAAACCTGGAAAGACTTACATGAGCTGATGCAAAATGAAATGCACTATATACAAAGTAAAAGCAATATTGTAAGATGATCAGTTTCAAATGACTTAGCTATTCTCAGCAATGCACTGATCCAAGACAACTCTTAAGGAGTTATGAAAAATGAGATCCTTCTCCAGAGAAAGAACTGATGGTGTCTGAATACAGATTGAAGCATGTTTTTTTTTCTGTTTATTTTTCTTAAGTTTTTATTCCCTCTATTTTCTTTTACAAGTTAATATGGAAATGCTTTCCATGACTACACATATGTAACGCATTGAATTGCTTGGGTTCTTAAGAGGGGTTGTGGGGAGGGAGGGAGGAAGAGAATTCGGAATACAAAGTTTTAAAAAGACTTGAAAAGTGTTTTGCATAGATTTTCTTACTTGAGCCTCAAAAAAACCCTGTGAGCTAGATACTAATATTTTCCCTATTTTACAGATGACAAAACTGAGACTGAGTGAGATGGAGTAACTTGCTCATTATCATTGGTTATAAGTGCCTGTGTAAGAATTAGTACTTAGGCTCTTGTGTTTACAAGTCTAGCACCCTATCCAATATACTACCTACTGCCTTCTGAAAATAGAAGTGTTCAAATTTAGGCTAGATTGCCACTTCTCAGGGATGTTGAAGAGATGATCATTTTTAACTCCTTGACTTCTGATATTTCTTCTAATTCTAGATTTCTATCCTTTACCACCTGAAGCTGTGTTCCACATTGGAAAGAATGCATGTTAAAGAGTCAGATGCCCTGAGTCCAATACTAACTGACTTCCTTAGTAGTCTCTACACTAAGTTTTACTTGTTCCTATGTAATGGAAAGTCATTAAAAATAGAAACTCAAACACAATGTAAGACTATTTTATATAGAACAACATACTATATATTTTATTAAAAAGTAAACATTACTTAGCAACTTAAAATATGAAAAAAATCAAGAAGCCTCTATAAAGCATATTTTATAAAAAAAAATACATGTGGCATTGTTACTACCAATTTTTAAAAAATTGTTTCTCACTTTGCTGTTTTGGGACATCTCAAACTGAATTTTCCACCATCTTCTTTCACACACCTTCCCTCTCCACAAGCCCCCTGTTCAGTTTCCTTTTATATTTTTTCATCTCTCCTTAAACTGTAAACTCCTTGAAGGCAACGACTGTCTTTCTCTTTTTGGATTTGTGTCTCCAGGACTTTGCACAGTACCTGACACATATTAGGTGCTTAATAAATGTTTATTTCCTATTATTTATTAACTGTATAAGGAATGTCAACTACTTTCTAATTCTCCTGCTTCTACTTTTTTCTACTTCTAGTGACCTTTCTTGACAACCAAAAGCCAAGTGCTTTTTGAGCTCCTAAAACTTAAAAAGAAGACACAAGGAAAATATATTTTACTAGGCATAAAGGATATTAGGATGAAGAAGAAAAGAAGAACAGTATTAGGAAAATGGCTTTTGTATTTCAGCTGTATTTTGTCAACAATGGAAATGCATGTTATTTGTGAAGAATGCTGTGAATAGATGCTGTAAATAGCTTTAAGAATTGGGTAGGGTTTTTTGTGGGCCTTTTTCTTTGACAGAACAACCTCCTAGATAGTGATTCAGTGCCATCACTCAATGATGCATTGTTCCTTTGGTCCTGCAAAGAGTTTCTGGAACACACAAACATCCATTAAGCAGGAGTTCTTGCAAGGAATTCATAGCATTTTTACCAACACTGTCTCATCATTCCTCACAATAACCTCCAGAGCAAGGAGGCTTGTAAGGCAACCTCACTGAGCCAGTAGATGAATGAACTGAATGGGGTCAGGCAGTTTGCCACAGGAAAACTACTACTAAATACAAGCTAGTCATTCGTGTTACTGATTGTTATTGGATCTTGTAACGCATTCCTGAACAAACATATGAAATGAAATTCTCTTGTACATCCAGACCTTACACTGCTAGATTTTTAATTTATACATTTATTCACCAAATATTTAAAATCTGCCCCTGAGGTTCATAATAGATTCACATTTAGTAAATTTTTATTAATTACCAATTGTTTGTGAGCACTGTGCTAAGCACTGGGTCAGATCCTTTGCTTTATATAAGGTAGTCCTTGCCCTGATGAAGCTCATAATCTAGAGAATTGTTATGTTATATCCACAAAAATGTGTAGTACAAAATACATATTATATTTATGATAGAAGTGGAAATGAAAACCCAATCTAAAAGGTAAGGTGGCTCAGGGAATGTCTTATTGAACTTCAGCTTAAAAGAGAAAGGAATGATAGCAAACTCTAGGGACTGAGGATAGAGAAAAAAACTAAAACAAACTTTATAAACAAGAAATTTCAAGGAAATTGGAATTGTGTGAGTATGTTAGGAACTAGAGAAGTCTTGATCCCTTACCAATGCTGTGATATATCTCTAAAAATGCACCAGAGAGAACAGTCATAAATAAAAACCAAGAGAAATTACTATAAATCCTGCATTTCATTTAAGATTCCACAAAATAATTCCCAGAATCTTATTCAAGCTTGAAAGAGAGAAAACCCCAGCCAATTAGTAGTGAAAACATTGATGCTGAGCAGGAGACAAAGCTAAACTAGTCTAGTCTGGATGCAGCAGAAGATAGGGAAGAGACAGAATAATACTCAGACATTTCCAAAGCAGAGCACAGAATCCAGGCCCCTGAGCCACAGAGGAAAAAAAAGGGCCAGGGTAGCAGCTGACAAGAAAATGTCTGAACGTCTTGGAAGAGGCATGCTTCCATTGTTTTTATTTTTTTGTTTTATTAACCTTTTTAATTTCAAGTTTTGAGTTCTACATTCTATCCCTCCATCCCTCCCTTCCCCCTCTTCAAGTCAGTAAGCAATCAATTATAGGTTATACATGTGCAATTATGTAAAACATTTCCATATTAGTCATGTTGTATAAAAACATGAATGAAAGGGAAAAAATGAAAGAAAGAAAATGAAAAAGAACATAATTCAGTCTGTATTCAATCAATAATGGATTTTTTGGAAGTGGATAATATGATTCATAATTCATCCATTGGGATTGTCTTGAATCATTGTCTTGTTGAGAATAGTTGTCATTCACAGTTCTTCCTTAAATGGTATTGCTGTCACTGTACACAATGTTCTGCTCATTTCACTATACAGAAGTTAATACAAATCTTTCTATGTCTTTCTGAAATCAACCTGTTTGTCCTTCCTTATGGCACAATAATATTCCATCACCATCATATACCACAGTTTGTTTAGCCATTTCCCAATTAATGGACATTCCTGTGATTTCAAATTCTTAGCCACATCAAAAAAATCTGCTATAAATATTTTTGTACAAATAGGTCTTTTTCTCTTTTTTTCTTCCATCACATTTAAAAACATCTGGGTTGGACCTGTCAGACTCACAGAAAGGAACAGACACAATCCAAGTTCAGAACTTGGAAATAAGGAGATAGATAAGAGTCGAAGGCCATACCCTAAGTATATCCACTGGAAGTCTCAGCAACAATCAAGAAAATCCTGCAGAAATGTTATCTCATCTTAATCACTACACCCAAGACTAACCTGGTCTGTTTACAACTATCCAAGAATATTAGAGTTAACATAATATGACACAAACACAAAGATTTAATAGAGAAATAGACTGGAAATATGAGTGAACACACACACAAACAATCTAACACAACAAAAAATACCTTAAATTGAGAGAAGCTAGAGAGTTAAAATCACAAGAAAAGAATGATTCCACAAGTTCATATAGAGCCTCAGAAGAAAAAAAGTGTCCTGGTTATAAGAACCATAAGAGTATCTGAAAGAAATGAAAGGAGAAATACAAAATGCAGTGTTAAAGGAAACTACAGCTAGTGAAGAAACAATGGCAAGGAGAATTCATAATTTAGAATAAGTAGGTATTTTTAAATTGAAATCATAGTGATTTATAATGCACCAAATAGAAACAATGACTCCATAAGACAAGAAATATTAAAGCATTAATATTAAAGCAATATTAAAGATTTAAAAAATAGAAAAATATAGACTATGTGCTATAAAAAACAATTGATTTTGAAAACAGTTCGAGGAAAGATAATTTTAGAACTGTTTCTGTCTACCTGAACATCATGACAAAAAAGCAAACAAGATATTTTATTTCAAGAAATTATAAGTGAAAACTAATATCTCTTAAAATCAGGGACAGTCATCAAGGTGATCTGTTTGCCAGACATATATTCATCTTCTAATTAATCTCTTTTTATTTTACAACATTCATGATTAACCTCCAATTCTTTGGTTGATCTAGCCCCCTGATCCAAACATTTCTGGTGGTAAAACACAGGAGATATCATCAGATAGGTAAAAAGGGGGCTGTTCATTTGGCTCTTGGATTCCCCAGGTGGGGCATACACTGTGCTTCTTCCTCTTTCAGGAGCCTCAGTCATTTTGGGTGGGACCCAAGGTCTATGTGAATTCAGCAAGAACCAAAAAGTAATTGAGTTTGATTGGAATATCTAGTTGGATATCTATGGGATCTTACAAACTAAAGTACTGGTGAGTTTTATAGTTACTTTTAAATTCATGTGTGTGTGTGTGTGTGTGTTAAAATTAAAAGCAACTGTAAGTCATATGAGACTCCTACACATTTTTATTGTGGGCTATGTTAATTATGAAATTTCTAAACAAGGAATGGTCTTACTGAGAATTTATGCTTGATTAATACATAGGAGTAATTTCTTGTTTTTTCTTTTTGCAGGACAATGAGGGTTAAGTGCCTTGCCCAGGGTCACATAGCTAGTAAGTGTCAAATGTTTGAGCTTGGATTTCAACTCAGGTTCTCCTGAATCAGGGCAGTGCTTTATCCATAATGCCACCTAGCTGCCCCCTAGAGTACTTTCTAATGTATAAAATTTTTTATTTTCTTTGTGATATCTAATTATATATATATATCAAACATAGATATAACATACACAGACACATATATGACATATATAATGTAATTTTTCTACTTATTATATTTGGATATACCTAGATATACTCTAATACATATAACTTAGTAATTTGATTCCTTAAATAACTGTTTTATAAATACAAATACAATCAGTTTATATAAATAATTTACATGAAAAATTTGTTTAAATATAATACTATATAAATAATACCTTAATAACTCATAAAATGCACAACATCTATGTGTGTGTGTTTGCATGTGTGTATAAATACATTATATACCTCCTATATACTTCCCAGCACACCCCTCCCCACCTTTCCGATTAACATTGTTATTAATTATTTTTCTGTTCCACTCTTATCCCTCCCTTTCCCCCTCCCCTAACCCCTCTCTGAGGGGTAAATAATTCGATATGGGTTATACATATGTGATTATGGAAAACATCACCATATTTGTCACTTAATGAAAGAATGTAAAAAAATAGCATGCCCCAATCTGTTGCATCAATATCAGTTCTTTCCCTGGAGGTGAATATTATGTTGCAACAATACATCTTTGAGATTGACTTGGGTCATTGCATTGCTGATAATAGTCAAGTCATTCACAATTCTTCATCAAACTACATTGCTGTCATTGTGTTCTCTTGGTTCTGCTCATGTCCCAATACATGATTTCATATATGTCTTTCCAAGCTTTTTTGAAGCTCTCATGTTTTCAAATAATTTAAATACTCTTGAGATTAATTCATGTTTATAAGTTTCATAGAAATTCATTTGTGAATCCATCTGGTACTAGAGATTTTTCCACTCATTCAACTTCTCCTTCAAAAGTCCAGATTCTATATCACATGTGTATACATGTTAAGTATTGATATTCCTTCATTGTCCATTGTACCCCTCACCAAAATATAGTTTCCCTCCCCAACTCCCCCAACTAGGTCCATTTTTGCCACTATTTTGACTGAAATCCTAATTGGTATCCCTGCTTTCCTTGCTCCATCTGAAGTCTAATAGATCCCACTCTGTCTGCATTCACCCCATGTGTATCACTCTGCCTCGAATGTTTTCACATTTATAGTTATAACTAGCTATCTATATCTCTCCATGCTATTTTTTTCATCTGCTCATCCTTCCCATTCTGACCCCCCACCCTCTTCTTTCCCACAACTGCCTTACCTATGATCACCATCTTCCCTAATATTCCCTCCCCTATATCAGTCCCCTCTCCCCTTCCATTATGACCATCCCTATTTGAACTTCCCTATATGGTAATATATATATATATATATATATATATATACACACACACACACATATATATATATATACATACACACATATATGTATATATGTATATATATGTATATATATATATATATATTTACTTATTCATTCATTCGTTTATTTTTTATTTTACGCCTCTGTGTGTGTGTTCACCCCATTCTGTTTCTCCCTTCCTACTTCTTCCATGCAATTTCATTTTAGTTCTTTATTTTACATCAATGACACCTTATGATCATAGCCTCTGTCTTTCTGTACACATATACTCTTTCCAATCATTCTTATATTACAATTTTAGACTTACAAATATTATCACACCTCAAATATTACCTTATGACCACAAGCTCTTTACATAAAATCTTAATTGCATTAAAATTGCTTTTACAATAAAGTTACTGATAATTACAAATATTATTTTCTCATACAGAACCAGAAAGAGTATAACCTTATTAAATTTTTTAGTGTTTCTTGTTTCTTTTTTATGTTTTTATGTTTCACTTGAACCTTGTATTTGGAAGTCAGATGTCCAATTCAACTCTGGCCTTTTAGTAAAAAATGCTTTAAATTCCTTTATTTTGTTAAATGTCCATTTTTTTTGCTTCAAAGATATATTCACTTTAGCTTGGTATGTTATTCTTGGTTGTAAACCTAACTACTTTGCCTTTGGTTTATTATATTCTAAGCCCTGTGATTCATTAATGTGAAAGCTGCCAAATCTTGTGTAATTCTGACTGTAGCTCAATGGTAAATGAACTGCTTCTTTTCGTTTGCTTGCAATTCCTCTTCTTTGATCTGTGAATTTTGAAATTTGGCTATGGTGTTCCTGGGAGTTTTCATTTTGGGATCTCTTTCAGGCATTGATTGGTAGATTCTTTCAATATCTATTTTGCCCTCTGGTTCTATTATTTCAGGGCAATTTTCCTCGATAATTTCTTGAAAGATATTGTCCAGGCTTTTTTTTTTTTTTTGGTCATATCTTTCAGGTAGTCCAATAACTATTATATTATTTTTTCCTGGATCTATTCTCTAGGTCAGTTGTTTTTTCAATGAGAAATTTTTCATTTTCTTCTATTTTTTGTTCTGATTTTATTTTTACTGCATCTTGGTTGTCTTATGAAGTTGCAAGTTTCCATATGGTTCAATTTCAATTTTTTAAAAAAATTGTTTTCTTCATTTACTTTTTGATAAATTCCCTTTTCAATTTGGCCAAGTCTGTTCCTTGAGGAATTATTTTCCTCAGTAATTTTTTGTATTTTTATATTATTACTTTTTATTTCTTTTTTTATTGTTCTGCTGTATCACTTTCAGTCTTTCCTCAACCTCTCTAATTAAATTTTCAAAGTCCTTTTTAAGCTCTTGTGGGAATTTATTTTGGACCTTCTCTTTGAAGGTTCACCTATTCAAATTTTATTACTGTCCCCTATATTTTTGTCTTGAGATTTCCTTTTATTGAAGTAGCTTTCAATATTCAAACTTTTTTCATTGTTTTCTTTCATTGTTTTCTTTTTACTCATTTTTTGTCAGCCAGGCCCCAGAGGAGTGATCCTTTTGATCTTCAGGTCCTATGGTGGCAACCTGCTGCTAGGTTGTTATGGTAACCTGTTAACTCTGTTAACAGTCCCTTGAATAGTATTTTTTTTTTTCAATCTGCTAAATCCCTGGGCTTGTTTTGCCTCTGGAAATAGTCTCTCTGCTGTTAGGTCACAGGGGTGGGAATCTGTTGCTGACCTGCTTGGTCAGGGCTTCACTACTATTCAGGAGGCTCAGAGGTCTGTTGTAGGCCTCTGCTATGATCCCAGAAGCTGTTTCTGTTGCTGCTGCTCTTGGTCCTCATTTCCCTCCCACCCAGGTATGACAGACCTTTCCTGCCTGGCTGGTAGATTGTTCCCATATTCCTTGGTGAGTTCACAGGCAGTTTAATGTCAATTTAGAGGGCAAATTTGGAAGAACTGGAGTGGGTTGCTTCCTCATTCAACTGATCTTTATACAATGACAAGTATAAACTCAATAAGAAAAGGGGGGTGGAAGTGAAAGATGTTATCATTGCAACTCCATGAGAGTAGAAATTTTGTATTTAAGATAAAAATATTTTAGGACTGTGATTGATATTGTTTTGAGTTTTGAAATCAGGTATAGTTGTCTGATTGATCATTAAATTCACCACTCCAGAGAATGCCACAGGTTACTCAGAGGAAATATGCTTCTATAGGTGGAAGTATCTGGGAAAAAGTCCACAGGATGATTTAGGTCTCACTTAAGGATCCTTCTGGTTCAGTTTCCCCATTGTGTTCCTGCTGAATAGGAAATGTTTCTAACCTATTTATTCCTGAAGTCTGGATTGGAGGTGGAATTATTACTGTGTGACTAGTTGCAGCTTATGACTCTTACCTGAAACCAAACAGAGCTAAGGATGTTTTATCCTGGCTGTTATAATCATGTCCCTGCTTTTTCTTTTATAAAAGATTTCTAAAATTAGAGTAAGTAGTTGATAGAAGAAATGAGCACAATGCAAGTACAAAAGATCTTACTATTTTCATTCTAAATGTGTGGTCACTTAATATGCGCAACAAGTAGGTACTTTAATACCCAGGTTTGCCATCTGGCTGCTAATGCTTACATGGTGTTATGATAAGGCTTAATTAACTGGGTATCTTCAGTTTCGGTTTAGAAAAAACAAAACAAAACTGAAATTCCTCCCCATTACAAACACATTTTTATGAAGGAGGATGGTAACTAGGAGGATTTATATATGTTATAAAGATAGCTATGCATTTCATGTTTTCTATTTGGAAAGAAAGAGGACTTTTGACCTAAAAGAATTCACTTGTGAAGTATGGAAAGGAAATTCTGGACCTACTTTAGGCCATAAACCTGCTCAGTCAGGTCTCTTTTATGCACTTCCAAGGGCACCAAGCTATCAACTCCATAGCACAAGGGAATCACAGGGCAGACCTTGCTGCTTAATTGGCTGCCTGATCCATTCACCTGTACACCCTAGCCCAGGCCACCTTTCACCCTATTGTACCCCATCGTATCTCCCCTTCCTATCCCAAGGAGGAGACCAAACAGACTAAAATTCTAAATTTTGCTCTTTAGGATAGAGAATGGTGGCAATTGCCTTTAGTTTTGTGACTTTCCTTCCTGGAATATGATGTGGAAATTTGTAGTGGCCCTCCACAATTCTACTCACCTGGGCAAGGAAGCTCTAACCCCATTAGTTTAGTTTCTCTTTACAGGTAAGAGCATCTGTAAGACCATCTGAGATGTCTGCAATTCCTGTGCCCTCTGCACCCAAACTAATATCACTGGGGCCCTTAAACCTCCCTCTCTTTAAGCTAATGCCAAAGACAGGGGAACTACCAGAGGAAGACTGGCAGATATATTTTGCTCACTTACCACCTTGTAAAGGGTATAGATACTTTTATCTTTGTAGATTTCTACGGGATACGTAGAAGCCTTTCCCAGCAAAACAGAAAAAGCGCAGGAGGTAACCAAAGTCCTTTCAATGAAATAATACCTAGCTTTGGCTATTATCCAGAGTGATAATGTTCCTACCTTCATCTGTAAACAACTTGGGCCCATTCACCAAGCCTTCAGGGATTATGTATATCAAACACTTCCTACACTTTTACAGAAAGATTTGGCAGGGACCCCAACACCCAACCCAGCCAGGGGACCTAGTGTTTCCCAAAAACTTGGAAAACAGAGGGACAGGAACAAATAGTACCTCAATGGGAGGTTGCCCATCTCAACACCCACAATTGTAAAGCTTAAGGGGTAGAATAAACGGACTCATGTTTCTCACATTAAACTCTTTCTCCCTTCAGAATCAAATAGTAGGAAAAATGACATATATTCCTGTGAACTGGTGGAGGATCTCATAGTTTCTCTTCTGCCAACAGATACCCTGAAATGAGTATTCCTTCTCCTTTGTACCCTATTTTTTATTTTTGACCCTTCTGCTCCTTGGGTCTATGGTTCTTACACTGCCTAATGCCTCAAAGACTGAACCATCCCACCCAAGAGAAGCAATAAGTAAGGCAAGTCCTTTTGACTGCTGGGTATATAAGAGATACCCACAGAGCAGAAGAGAACTCTCTAGGCCCCTAGCTCAGGGCCTTAATGCCTTCAGACCATATCTTATACCTGTACTTTCAGTGAAATACCCTATTGCAGGCAGGCCTCAGACCTGGTATGCCTGTCTCCAGCAACAATTCTCTGAATGAGGGACTGATATAACTTGATAAGGCCAACCAAGCCTCATAAAGCCTATCTGCTCATCCAGGATACAGGTTTGTTTATGGTCATCCAACACCCCTGGCATCTCAGACAGAGGTACCATTCTTTTCTCTAGGTTTGTCTCCTGAGAAACTTTTATGTCTGTGGTCCTAACTACTTCTCGCCTCAGTCCCTATATCAATTGTTAGTGCACCTTGGTTCTTACAGATCCTTGAGTATCCTTATATCAGAACCCTCTGAGCCCTCTCCTTCCTGAGGAAAGGCATAGGGCACAAAAGGGGTCTTTGGAAAATTTCCAGTGGCGAATCTGTAAAACTGCAGCCCTTGCCATTACTTTGGGGGTACCTCAAACATGAGGCAGTCCTGACTAATCTAACCTTAGCAATTGAGAAGATTTGTAACAAATCTGCTTTAGGCCTCAAGGACCTCCAAGAGTCCTTGGATTCTTTGGCCAATGTAGTAATGGACAATAGGATAGGCTTAGGCTATTTACTTGCTGCTGAAAGTGGGGTTTGCAAGGTTTAGAATACTTTGCCGCATTTATATCATGGCAGACTCTAACAGCCAATTGTTCTCCAGCTCTCCATCCTGGCCTTTATCTTTGTTTTCATACCTATAATTTTGATCATTGCAAGCATCTTGCTGTATAGATCTGGTATTTGTCATACTGTCACTTGTTTAGTTGCTCCTAGGATTTAAGCTTTCATTGAAGCCACAGCAATGCCTCTGTGACCATTGGACTGTGCCCACCAAACTTTTTACTTCCTCTCTCCTTAAAGACAGGTACATGTTTATGCCCCATTTTTCTGCCTTAAAGAAGCAACAGAAGATTGACCTTTTCCCCTTTCTCTCCAGAAATAAAGAGAAGAGAGATGTTATGGTAATGCAGTGGGACCTCAAGAAACCTAAAAATCCCAATACCTTCAAGTAATCCTTGAACTCTCCCAGGGGAGGGAGAATTTGTTTTTGTTTTTGTTTCATTTTGTTTTGGTTTTGTTGCAAAAATACAACAAGCCAGGTCTTCTCTTTCTCCAGTGGGACAGTGACCAAGGTGATCTGTTACTCTGTTCCCTGGCCATGTACTCCTCTTCTAATACATTTTTATTTTACAAGGAAAACAAAGATCTCTTAACCCAGTCAAGAAGTAAAAATAAAAAGTACTTACTAGGCACCTCTTGAAAGAAACTCCAAAATGAAAACTCAAAAGAAAATCACAGTCAAAACTGTGTTGCCATTTCAAAAAAAAGAAAAAGAAAAGAAAAGTGTGAGCAATGAAACATAAAAATTTCAATTATCATGGAGACACAATTAGCATTATTCAAAATTTAGCAGCTGCCCCACAGAATGACTTTAGAGTCTAAAATATGATATATCAAGAGGCAAAGGACAAAAACTAACAAACAAGAATAAAATATCTAACCAAAATAACAACAATACTGGAAAGAAAAAAAAAGGATATTTAATGAAATAGAGAAACCCCAAACAATCCTAATGAAAAGGCAAAATGAAAATGAAGGAGACAGGGAAGATACAGAAAAATAAATACATTAAATAAGTTGGAAGGAATCATTCAAAACATTAAAATTATACTAGTAGGAAACCTCAATTTTACCCTCTCAGAGAGGGATTTAACCAAAGCAGTACTTGGGGGGAAATTTATATTTCTAATTGCTTGCATTGATTTTTTAAAAAGAGAGAGAGAAAGAGCAGACCAGTGAATTAGGCATAGAATTAAAAGTTCCCAATTAAACACCAAAATGGAATTCCTGAAAAGCTAATGAAAGATTAATAAAATTTAAAGTAAAAAACAAAAACAAACAAACAAAAAATTTAACAAAGTAGGAGCTGATTTTATGGAAGGTATTATTTCAAGTTCTTAACCTGGTTCTTTTAACTTATTTTTCAAGTATATTAATATTTATACTTCAATATGATTGTTTTCATTTTTAATTCTCCATATTTTCAAACATTTAATATGTTATTGTAGAAAGGGATGCATAGGATTCATCAGATTCCCAAAAAAGTCCATTGCTCACAAAGAACCACTGGAGTATTTATTTATGAAATTCTAATAAGGCAAGAGACAAAACAAGTATCAACTCAAAACCCTGATGTATGTAAAGGTCATATAAAGAGCTAAATAAGATAAGCAAATAACTGGAAGGTGGTTTTATTCTGTTTATGGTTTTAGGAGAAGAAATAATTGGGAGGAATTTGACTGATATACTGAAAAGTAAAGGAGAAGGAAGGGTAAAGAATTCACTATCACACATAATATGGGTAGATAAGATGAACACAAAGGAAAGGGTGAAGGCTCTTTCCATGCACCTCACTTCCATCTCAAATGGACACAAAAAAGTTTGAGCATAATCCCCGCCACACCTATTACAACCACACATGCAAAGATCTTTCTATAGAATTATATTCATCTCAACAGGGATTGAAGATTAGACAGGAAGAACAAAAAACACATTGGTTTTAAGAGGGAGAGAAGGTTACTAGTAGGAAAAGTTATAAGCAAAATAAATTCCTGCATCAAAGAGAGGAGTATGAGAGAGACAGAGACAGAGACAGAGACAGAGACACAAGACAGAGACAGAGAGACAGACACAGGGAGAGACACAGAGAGAAGAGGGAGGAAGGGAGGAAGGGAGGAAGGGAGAGGAGAGCAAAAGTAAGAATCAGTGATTAAGATTGTGAAGCTGAAGAAAAGAGGGGGGAAAGAACTGAAACAAAATGCTTGTATTATAGATTACTGGTGTTAAACAAACTCATGTTCTATCATTTTCCTTGTGAAGAGGTAGTAGAAGTCAATGAAAGAGTAAAAGTATAGGAAGGCAAGATGGTAAGAAATAAAACAATTAAAAATGATTATTCTGAATGTGGGGATAACTTAGCACAAACACCAAAGAAAAATGATAGCCCAAGAGATTAGAAAGCAGGATCCAAAGGGACAGCTAGGTGGCGCAGTGGATAGAGCACCGGCCCTGGAGTCAGGAGTACCTGAGTTCAAATGTGGCCTCATACATGTAACACTTACTAGCTGTGTGACTCTGGGCAAGTCACTTAACTCCAATTGCCTCACTTTAAAAAAAAAAAGCAGGATCCAAAAATTTGATATCTATAAGAAACTTTTGAGAGTTTAAATATTCTCATAAAGTTAAAATTAGAGATTGGAGCAAACTCTATCATTCTTTAGTTGAACCTTCAAAATTAGGGTAACAAGCATGATTTCAGCAAGGCAATAGTAGGCATAGATATGATAAAAAGAGAGAACCAGGGGAAGCATATTATACTTAAAGGCTCCACAGACAAAGAATCAAACAACAAATGGAGTAGCATCTAAATTCTCATAGCGCAGGCAGATTTCAGAGAACCATGGAAGGACTTACATGAATTGATGCTGAGTGAGATGAGCAGAACCAGGAGAACATTGTACCCAGTATCAGCAACATTGTTTGTTGATTAGCTGTGATAGACTTGACTCTTCTCAACAATACAATGGTTCAAGATAGTTCTAAAGGACTCATGATGGAAAATGCTCTCCAAATACAGAAAAAAAAAAAGAACTATGTGTGGTAAAAAGTTTTAACAGTCGGTTAGATAATGGAGAGACGCCAGTTTTTTTTTAGGACCACCCTTTTGGGGAGAAGACCAACAGCATGAGCTACGCACACCAGTCCGCCTGCAATGAGCGCCAGATTGCCTGCTGTGCACTCGACTTCTGGGGTGCGAGCTTAAAAGGCAAGGAGAGAACGGAAGTGGGGCCTTTTTTCCTCCTCCGCTGGTCTCCTGGCTGCACTGCACAGACAGACGCGGACTGCAGTTTGACTCGGCCTGGCTCTCGGTTAACAGCACGTGCTTGACTCGGTCTCTCTCCCCAAAGGTGGCCTTGGGTTTTGGTGAGTTTTATACAGAATATAGACTAAGCCTAGACTTAAGATGATTTGTATTGTATTTCTACTTTCCTATCCTTCTAATCAACATCACCTTGTGACTACCATACAATAAAAGCTCTAACTAGAAAACCAGAAGCTTCTTCCATTTACTACTAGTCTGGGAGATAAATTAAGGGAAAAGTTAAGTAGGGGAGATTTATGATCTAATATCCAATTTTAATCTCACATATGGAATCTAGATGCAGATTGAAACTACTTCTATTTTTTTGTTTTTTGTTTTTTGAGGTTTTTCCTTTTCGGTTAGATTCTTCTTTCACAGCATGACTAATGCAAAAATATGTTTAATGTGATTGTGCTTATATAACAAATATTAGATTGCTTGCTGTCTTGGGGAGGGGGGAGGGAGGGAGAAAAATTTGAAACTAGAAATCTTAAAAAAAAACAAATGTTGAAAGCTATCTCTACATGTAACTGGAAAATAATAAAAATACTTTTATGGAAAAATTTGAAAAATAAATTCTCATAACAAAAGGTAATAAAATTTCAGAGAGAAATAGATATTAAAACTGTACTAGTTGGTAAAATATCTAACTATAAGACAAGAAAGAAGTTAAACACTGTGAATAAAACTCTAAAAAATTAGAAATGTTATCTCTTTATCAATTACAGATGAACAATGAATGTAAAGGAATTAATATATTTTCCAGCTATGTATAGAAATTTTACATAAATTGGCAACATGTTGGTGCATCAAAAATCACAAACAAATGCGCAAAGCTAAAAACTCTCCTTACTGTTTTCAATATAATAAAAATTTAACATCAGTTTGGGCATTTGATGTTGAAATATACATACATTTGTATATACATACATATATTTGTTTTAAGATTTGTTCATTAGGGCACTGGCCCTGGAGTCAGGAGGACCTGAGTTCAAATCCTGCCTCAGACACTTAACACTTACTGGCTGTGTGACCCTGGGTAAGTCACTTAACCCCAATTGCCTCACTAAAAAAAAAATTGTTCATTTAATAGTTTAATTTATTTAATTAATTGAATACTATAATCCTGAAGAAAAAATCTTAAAGCACACACATATATATTCAAATAAAACAAACTAATAAAAGGAAACAATATATCAAAACTCATGAGATAATACTAAAGCAGTCCTGAAAGCAAAAATAATAAAAATTAAAATAAAAAAGATCAATTAAATGGTCATGGAATTTAAAAAATAAATGTGGACAAGTTAATAAACATAACACCAAGTAAAATGCTTCTGAAAACCAAAGAATAGATTAATTAAATAGAAAAGAAAAAATTACATTGATGTAAAAAACTAGTATTTTTTGAGAGAATGGGGAGAAAGATACTAACAAAACTGATAAACAGGTAATTTTATAAAAAAATGAAAATTAAAAAAAATATTAGATACATAAGGAAAATTCACATTTAAAAATGAAATAAAGGTAACTATCAGAAATGAATTTGTCCAATTATATGAAAACAAAACTGATCAAATAAATTGATATTTACACAAAACATAAATAGCCAGCTTAACAGATGATATATTGTATTTAAATTAAACCAAAATTAGAAAGGAAAATTGAATAAGAACATTAACTTTGAAGAGCAGAAAGTAAAGCTCCAAGTAACATGGCTTTCCAGGTAATTCTATCACTGATTCCAATATTAAAAAAAATGTAAAAAGAGGAGACCCCTTTTTTCTTTTCTTTTTTTTTTTTGAGCAGGGCAATGAGGTTTAAGTGACTTGCCCAGGGTCACACAGCTAGTAAGTATGAAGCGTCTGAGGTCGGATTTGAACTCAGGTCCTCCTGAATCCAGGGCTGGTGCTTCATCCACTTTGCCACCTACCTGCCCCAAGGAAACCCTTTTTAACCATAAATATTTGTTACAAGAAATTTTTAAAAATTTAACCTTAATGAAGGGCTGGCAAGGAAACAGGGAAATAGAGATAGAATTGCAACAAAAGAAGGGAAAACATCATTGAAGCTTCTTTAAAAGGATACACAGAAGAGAACAGAATTACGGACAAATAGGAAATATTTGAAATTTACATAGCAAATTGAGTATATATTTAAAATAAAAACAAACTAAATATAATGAAGATCTACATTGTCAAGAAAAATCATCTTCTGTTACCTTCTTTAGGAAGAAATTTGATTTTATTTTGGTGCTTGTTAAAGACAGATTAAAACAATAAATCAAACAGGAAAATGACAAGGAAGACCTAATAATGCAATTTTGCTGGCTGGTGTAGAATGTGTTGAAGAAAGGACTGGGATTAGGAACAAAAGATAACAAAGAATAGGATGGTCCCAAATTGTGAAGAACCTTGAAAGAGAAGCAAAAGCAAAAACAAAACAGAATAAAACTAACAAAAAAAGAAAAGAGTTTGAATCTCTTCCCCCTTTGTCCTACCACTGATCATCCTCTTTCCAAATATCAGTCTTTGATTACTCCCATAATCAACTTCTCTCCTATTCATGTTGATGAACAGGGTTGGGAAAAACTAGGCATTCAGATTAGGTGAACTACAAAATTATGTTATGTAATCTCATTTTCAACCTCACTGTTCCAAGACAGTACTTTGATTCATTTCTTTAAACTTCCCAGTGTCCTAATCTATTCCATCTAAACTACATTTTTCCTTCATTTTCTCCCATTCTTTTTAGCTGATGACAACTTTTTTTTTTTTACTTATAATTTTTTTTCTTCTTTTGTGCATAACTTTGCTGGATGGAAATGTAATAATTCCCTTAATGCTACCACCTGCCCCATTATCTTTTCTCTTGTTTCAGTCCTGTCATACTATTTCTTCTATAGCTTGCCACTTTTCTCACCTTTTAGAAACTTTCAATTCAGAGGGAGGGGGAATGGAGGTATCTTTAGAGAAAAGAGTAGGTGTGGCTAAGTTGCAAACATGTGCCACAATTGGCTATCTTCTTATACTCTAATTGATCAATCAAACATGCATTGGAGTCACACCCTAGTCTGATTTTGGATAGCACTGAGATACAGTGATGTATCTGGTCCAAGAAATATATTTGTCGGTTGTTTTTTTTTTTAATTTTTAAGTATGACATTTACACAATTTACAGACAATTATATTTAAACTTTTGCATTTTAATTTAAAAGTATTGCACAAATAATCCTCTTAATTGCATGCATTTTTTCATTTTCAATTATGTTACTTATTAAAGTAATTTAATAAGGTACTAGCATGATATAATATAATACAGTTTAAAAAGCTCTGGGTTAGTCAGAAAACCTAGTTTCAAATCCTAACTTCCCTATTAATGATCTGAGTGACACTACAAGTTTCTTAGCCTTTTCAGAGCTGAACTAATAACAATGAAATTAGATGATCTATTAAGTCCTTTTTACTTCTGAATCGTATGAACATAGTGACAAACATCTTAATAAGGCATAGGTTAAATATATCTTCATATTATATCCCTAACACTTTGTTTTTGACTTAAAACTTTTAGGGTTAAACATTCTAAGAGAATGAAAAAAATATGCATATACCTGACTGTCTACTTACAGAACTTAAGGAAATAGAAGTGGATTTTTTCCTTTAGATTTTGGCTCTTTTACATCCAAATAACATTGTTAAAGCTACTATATTCAACATTATCATTATTCAGTGATTGCTCCTCAGGACTATGCAAGTGTATATCATGAATTCTTCATATATCTGTGCACATATCAATGTATATATGTATTTGTATACACATACATCATGACTTTGCAGAAGACATTTCTGTATGTGTGTATGTTGACATATATGTATACACATGTCGACTAATATATTTATATACACATGTATACATGCATATTCATAAATATGTATATATATATATATGTATAAAATCTTCAAAGAGTCAAATTCTGATGCCTCCTTAAGGTATAGAGGTGACTTTTGGTTCTTGAGGATGATTATAGTGGGTGCTCAATTTTTGCAGCCACCTTCCATTTCTGTAGTGGAGAGTTATAAAATGATGAAAATTTGGTACTGAAATCATATGACTTCTAAAGAATATAAAAGCATTAAAATAGTGACTACTTCTCCAAATGTGAATTCTTTACCACCTGACCAAAAATCATAGATGCTACTATAAATATTAAAGGGTATCAATCTACATTCCTTCTTTAAATGAAGTCAGAAAATAAAAGGAAGCTGCAGATTAAAGGAACAATAGACTATAGGTTTTCCTTGGAGAAAAAGATAAAGGAGTTGGCTTCATAGGCAACCAGAAACATCATTTCATGGAACATTAGATCATCTCTCATTGAAGACCTCATGATGAAAATTTGCAAAAGGATCATAAAAATATCTATACACTTTCTGCTGACATATGCTGCCAAAGATGAATCAGTAAAGAAATTCTACCAAAAATTGATTACAAAACCTTTTAAATTAATTAATGTATACTTTAACATATGACTTTGATGCAAAAGTTGGGCTTATGGAAAGAGACTAATAAAGCGTTTGAAATATATACCATCAGTTTGAAACAAGAGATCAGTTTTATAGATGATAGAGAAGCATATAACACTTTACACGTATCTGTATACTTATTTTTATTTATTCATTTAAACTTATTTGTTTTCTTGTTTATAACTTTCTTCAGGAAAAGAGTAGTGAAGAAAAGGACACTGAAAATACCAAAAGTAAAATTAATTGATTAATTGATTGGGGAGGAGAGTAGTGGTAAGAGAAGAAACTTGTTAAGCAATGTGGCAATAATGTCCAAATGACTTGTCCGTATATCAGCAACTTGTTGGAGATATGTTAAAAATCAGTACCAAATCAAAATAATAATCAAATAATAATAAAATAAGGAACTGATCTGAGACATTTTAACCTGGACTATTAAAATGTATAAAACAAAAATCAACAAAGGGAGGGAATTCCCTGATGAATTTTAATCAATGTAAATCATTTGCCACACTACAGAAAACCAAAGAGCCCTGAAAGCTAATCAGCTAGCGTACAGTTTTCTATTTGCCATACTTGAATTTTTCAGTACATGGCAACAACTTTTATATATACTCACTTGTAATTTTTTCTCAAGAACCATTACCTTTTAAAATGATAATAAGGGAGGATAAATATAGAGTATGATGGAAAGACTGATGTAGAGTCATGTAAGCCAAATAATCTGAGAACACTTAAAGATGAATTGGAAAGAGGATTATGATCAGAGTGAATGGAAAAGATCTGTAAAGGTTAAGGTAAAAGGTATAAGGGTAAGGTGGGGCAGTGGATAAACACCAGCCCTGGATTCAGAGGACCTGAGGTCATATCTGGCCTCAGCCAGTTGACACTTATCAGGCTGTGTGACCCTAGGCAAGTCACTTAACACTCATTGCCCCGCCAAAAAGAAAAGCAAAAACAACAGAAAAAAGGTTAAGGTAACAACCTTGTTTCCCTATATGTGGGCTTTATAATCACTGTATCTGATATAATGTAGGAGAAATTAAAATAGCAGTATAGAGGAGAAAAAGGATAATATGTGACCAAATATATTGAGAGGGGTTCATACTAGAGGAAATATATATATATATATATATATATATATATATATATATATATATATATATATATGAAGATTGTGAAGTATCAATTTTCAAATTACTGAATGTCTATCTGTCTGTCTGTCTGAATTTCTATCTAATTATGTACTTATCTATCTATCCATCTATCTAACTCTCTCTGTATAAGTGAGGAATTAAAGTGGGAGACTTATGCTCACTAAATATGTTTGCTACTGTGATGGAAGATGTCCAATTCAGATCCTAAATGAAATAGAGATGATTTCGTACTGCAGATGCTATATTGATTCCACCAAGCCAAGAACATTGAGAAGTCTCCTAGGCAGGATTAAATCATTCAAAAGATTTCTCCCTAAGAATAAAGAAATAAGTCACTCAATGGGTGATGAACAGCTCTTTTATTAGCATATGTGTAATTGATTTGTAATACATTATCAAAGCTTTCATTGACAGAAGTGGCATAAAATGGTTTTAGAGATATATTTGTCCAGAAAGGGTGGTGGGATGAGCCAGTCATAAAACAAGATATAAGAGGTGGGCATGACATAAGGTCCATTGGTGTTTCTATAATGTCAAGCAAATTAGAGACAAGCTACCAATGTTCTGCGTAGACACCTTGTGGACAGTTATGGGAAAAGATGGGTAATAAGTACACAGGATGAAAATGGAAAAAATTATCTGTGTTCTATACAATTTAAGGGGTTATATATAGTGATGAGATCACAAATCACATCTCAATATCAAGCCCAAATATTAAGTATACTTTAGTTAATTACAAAAAAGAAACCTTTCATATGATAGAGAAATATAAATGCATACTATATACATATATGTGTATATATATACATATATGCGTGTATATACTTGTATGCACATATATATACAATCATATGTACCATTCTAGGTTAATTAAGTAGAAGAAAATATTATGTTCAGGTCTTCACCCTGATTAAAGAGGCAAAACTCAGAAAGAGTAAGTTAAAAAGTTTATTAAAATAATAAGGCAGAAAAGCTTTGGTGAATTGGCCATTGGGGCCAACCCAGGATTCAAACTAGGAACTGCTCTTATAGACAAATGTTCATAATAAGAACAAGACAATCCTGATAGGTACACATTTCCAAAAGGGGAGTGAGCCAGTGTATCTCAGTTCCTCCCTCATTGCCACATCATAGGTAAATAAGATTAGCAGTAAGGTGACTGGGATGAAAATTCATATGACCATGTGCTGACTATCAAATAATACAAAGAATAAGGGGATAGGATAAATATACAGTCTGTAAACTGGCTGATGCCTGTCCCAACAGATTACTTAACACTACCTGGAACACAAGTAAGCCTGGAAATAATGAGGAAATTAGGACTGAGTCAACTCAAATTTCATTGAAATCTAAAGGTCCTTATTGCAGATTGGAATTAGAAATCCAAGCAGAGAGGAAGAAGGTATCAGATGCATCTTGAGAGATTAAGAAATGTCTTAATTGAAGTTAAGATAAAGTGAGGTACAAAGCTCTCATAATGTTCAATTTATTAGTAAAACTATGAGTTATCAACAAAAAGGGTCTTTCAGCTCATCAGTAAGCCACCCCTCCCCAATAAAACCCTGAACAAGAGCAGAGGAATCATTTTTACAGATAAAAGAAGGATCATTCAAAAATTAAAAGGCAGTATCATGGATGGGGGAAAAATATAATTGGTTATAAAACCTGCAGCATCATAGATGAGGAAAACCATATGATTGGTTAAAAAGTGAAAAGCATCATAGACATGGGGGACAATATAAGTGGCTAAATTTTGGAATTCAGGCTAGCAACAACACCTCCTTCCATCTTGTTGCTATGGACAGCTCATTGGTGTTGTCCTCTGGCATGGCTAGTTAGTGTCACATGATAACAGACCAAATTTTCTTGAAGTGATAGCCATCTTGCAGAGGTAACAGAGTAGATTTCCTGCATCTCCCTATATCGTTCAAGGATAAAAGATTTCCTTGACACAGAATAAAACAGTGATTAGCAGGAAAACAGAACTTTTAAACTTAATTAACTCAAAAGGACAGCTGAATTTCTACTTAACTCAGAGACTGAAGACATGACATGCTGTGTATATTTAAATGCCAGAGGTGACATAGAATAGAATCAATTACAAAAATAGAGATTAATATGAATTCAATTTTCTCAGGAATGAGTAGCAAATATTAGGAATAATGTGTATTTGATATATAAGAAAAAAATCAGGTAATGTTAAGAGTACCTCAAAGGGGAAAAAAAAATTTAACTCAGATCTTCCAATTGTGAGGGCTAAAATTTGACATACAGGGCATTATAGGGAGACTTGCTGAGATTGGGGTCCCAGAAATATGAAGACTCTTTTAGGTTAATCTCTCCTTTGAACTTCCCTTTTTACATATTCCTCTCAGGCCAATAAGAAAAGGACCTCGAGCTTTAGTTCATAGAGATCAGGTTTCATTACTGGGAATTAACTAAACCACAAAGGTGATAACCAATTAAAGGAAGTAGAACTACAGATAGATAGTCTTAACACTATACTTAGCCTTTACTATCCCTAGTGGTTCCCTATTAAGCTAATTAAAAGGAATTTAGGGTTTACTCACCACCCCCAGTCAGTTTACGATTGCTTGTTAGAAAAACGCAGTCACCCGAAACAGAGCAAAACATGGGCATCTGCCAGGTCCGGGAACACCACCGACTGACTGCCAGGCCCAAAGAGCATGAACCTTTGAACACACCCTTCCTACCAGAAGTTCCCTCCTTCTGGTCACGTTCAGTTTTTTTGGCGGAGGTCCTTCAAAAGCTGCTCAGTAGCATGCTCAATCTCAGGGTGGGCCAGGGATGGCCCCTCCCAAATGATTCAGCTAAAATTTTCAATATTAATCTTTACCACAAATAATTTTTACCACACAAGCAAATGCGAACTTTAAGTTTTCAAAATACTAAATCAAATGGGACACTGCCATAATTATTTATTTTCTTCTTACTGTGCTATAGCACCACTCATTTTGTCTGTGCATCATAGTAACTTGAAATGTAGATAACTACCCATATCCCAACAGCTACCCCTGGCTGAGTAAAAGGGAATTTGGAGGATGATGGCTGTTCTTAGCTAGAAGAGAGTAAGTGGTAGTACAAAGACTAATGAAACACAGTCTAACTTACTTATCAAAGGAAATGGAAAGAACTATTGTGGAGAATGTCAATGAGAAAAATCTGAGCCAAGGAGATTCTAGAAGTAACAAAGCTGGCCCAAAAGAGCTGAGTCCAAGATGAATAAAGAGGCAGGAATAAGTCATGGGCCAAATGCCAGTTGGAAAGTTCAAGATATGAAAAGAGAAGCACACAAAAATATGTAATGCTAGTAGGACTTCGTTCAGATGTAGATTGTATTTGTTAGTCAGCATTTTTTTCTGTTTCTGAAATGGATTAACCTGTCAGAAGATAAGAAGAGATGGACACTTAATGCCTTGAATTCTTTATCTATGAATATATATAATAAAAGTGGTAGGATCCTGAACTGTAAACCAGAGAGCACAAGCAAGCAAAGTTTCAAAAATACTTCTATTTAAATAGTCTACTAAAACGTTCCTAAAATAAGAAGATAGACTATGTTTATTGTTGAAGATACAGGCTTGTTAAAGCATTAAATTGCACTGGCTGAGTTTTGAGGTCAGAGAAGGAGGAATTAAACTGTGAGTAACCTGAGACAAATGTTAACTTTACATAACTTTTTTGAAATCTCCCTGTCATTCATCTGACATACTGAAGGGAGGAAATGATATTTTTAAAGTGAGTGCCAGTTTCTCTTTGGTAAAGACCATCTTCACAGCAAACCTTCAACCTTTTTTCCTGATGAGGAAATTGATGCTGAAAGAGTCACTTGCCTAGGGTCAAGCAACAAATGTTCAATTTAGGTTTTCATGTTTAAAGGAAGAAAACCTTCTAAAGGTGTTTGTATTTGATCTTATTTAGAGTACATGTACTTAAAGAAAGCATACTATTTCTATAAACGGTGCTTTTATATTTTCAATCACTCAGGTCTGTAACTGTGGACCCATCCTTGATTCCACTCCTCTCTCAACTCCCTACTCCAATATCCAATCAGTTGCTACGTATTGTCCTTTCTACTTCCACCATATCTCTTCTACCTGACCCTCTTTTTCTGTTCCCTTTCTGCACTCATATGGCCACTACTCTAGGACAGGCAATTACAATGATCTACTTGGTAGTACAGTTTTCACATCTTTTAAGCTAGGACTTTAAAATTTTGTGTTGGCATCCCCAGCAACTAGTATAGCATATCACACACAATAGGCACAAAGTTAGGGTATGTCAAATTAAATTTGATGTAGAATAGACAAAAGGAATCAAATAGTTATAATTTAGGTATAAACCCCATTATGAGACCTGGACAACTTTTCTACTCAATCAACACCTTACTTAGTCCCAGGGCTTCTGCCCTCATTTCTTTGACAAGATTTCCAATCTGCTGTATTATTCCCAGCTGGCAAGCAGAGATTCCTAAGAGTGATAATACGATTTCCCAGTGCTTAGAAATGGAAATAAAGAGGTATATTATTCATGATGATCACTTCAATAATCTCCATCAAAGAATAAAAGGCAGCAGTTAAAGATTAAAATTTGATCTCAAGCCACACAGCTGGATACTTAACATGTCTAATTGCTGCTCCATCGACACTGATACATAATTGCTGTTTCATTGACACAATCATATTAGCAAAATGATCCATCTTTCTTTTTTTGGATGTTGAAAACCACTCCTTTTTTTGAGAGGAAGAGTTTAAACAAACAAATAAACAAACAAAAAAAAATAGCCCAAATCACATTTGTTATCTAAAACACTTTCCCAAATAACTTTTCTGTCACATTCCAGGTCATTATTTTCTATTTAGCATTCTCTCACCTCTTGGTTCTTTTCATTCTAAATTTTTAATAATAGTAAGCATCAAACTGAGTAATAAAAATCGGTTGTGTTTTATTGTTAAAAATAATAACGTTTACTTGTTACATAATTCTCATATAATAAAGTTCTTTTCTCAGGATAAACCAATGAGGACAGTTGCACAAATGTAAGTCAAAGAAATCTGAAATGGTTTGATTCAGACTGCTGGGGGGCAGCTAGGTGGCACAGTGGATAAAACACTGGCCCTGGAGTGAGGAGTACCTGAGTTCAAATCTGGCCTCAGACACTTGACACTAGCTGTGTGACCCTGGGCAAGTCACTTAACCCTCATTGCCCCCCCCCAAAAAAAAAAAGAAAAAGAAAGAAAAAAAAAAGGATTCTGACTGCTGGCTGTTTCTGATTTCAGAGCTATCACCCATGATCATTTGCTTTCCCAAATTCTCTCTCCCTCCCTCCCTGCCACCACTCCCTCCCTTTCCCCTCACTCCCCACCTCCTCTCTCCTCTCTTTTTCTCTTTCTCTTTCTCTCTCTTCCTCCCCCCCCCCCAGGTACATACACACGAACACACACACACACACACACACACACACACAGAAGCATCAAATCACTGTAAAACCTGGGAAAATAGAAACATTTCCTTATGGACATTCCCGTAAGGGAAGGAGACTGAAGACCAGAGGGAGTATAGAAGAAATATAGTGAATATAGCAGAAAGAATATTAGATTTGGAGTCATAAGACCTGAGTTCAAATAATATTTCTACTAGTACATACTAGCTGTATGACCTTGGACATGTAGCTCCAGCTTTTAAAATTCTTGGCTTCTTTTAATATACAGCTCAATCCCTACCTCTGCAGGAGGCCTTGTCCTCTTGCCCAAATGCAAATTCCTTCCCTTCTAAAGTTTAACTTCCATCTATTATGCCTTCTAATTTAAATTTACGTTTATGTATTTTGTTTTCCTCCCGATTCCAATGTAAGCTTCTTGAGGGTAGGGAACTGTTTTAATTTTGCTGTTGCATTAGCACAGTGCAGGGTACATAAATAGTGCTTATTAAATAACCATTCATTGAATTGATTGCCTAACATAAAATGAGAGACTTGGACTAGAGGGCCTTGAAGTTTTTCCACTGTAAAATGTATATTCGCATGATGCCCATAACCAAATATTGCAGGATCCACTGCTGGATCTTTCAGACTCGTGACTTCTCTCATGCTCACTTTTTGTATTCTGACTTACTGCCCTTTTCACAACTCAGTCTTCTACATCAACTTTTCTACACTGATCAACAGTGATTCACCACAGCCTTTCTACTTCCTGAGGTTCCCTAAATACCCCTGTATAACTGCACGGTGTAATGCAATTTGCCCATTTTAGTTGAGTCCCATAAAAAGGAGTAGCGAGAAAATTTTCCCTCCATTTCATAAATGATAGGACCTTGTTTATTCTCCACCTTTCCAGTTCTATACTGTCCCAATTTCCTGGTCTATTGCCTTCTCTGATCTTTGGAGCCTGCCCGTTCAGAACTGGCTTCCTTTACTTTCTTTACTATTCAGAGATTTTTTTGTTTTGTTGGGCAATGTGGGCTAAGTGACTTGCCCAGATTCACACAGCTAGTAAGTGTCAAGTGTCTGACTCTGGATTTGAACTCAGGTCCTCCTGAATTCCCAGGACTGGTGGCTTTATCCACTGTGCCACCTAGCTGCCCCAATCCAGTACTTCGTTTATGCTCTTGTATTGATAACTGTACAATTATATGGATTATAAATTGCTTCTCTATGTGAATTCTATCTTGATGTTTTAGCTTGTCGTCTAGATGATTTTACATTTTCAAAAGATATGCCAATGGAGTAAAAGGTAAGGCAGGGTCCTAGTAAACTGCAAAATGTCTAAGTTGTGGCCAAGAGACAGGTGGTATGACTTTTCTGAAGACCAACATGACTGCGTTTAGAGAAACCCGTTACCAAAAAGATATAAACCTGCAGGAGTTTTTTTTTAATTGCAGTAAGCCATGATGACCATTGGACTTTATGAAGTTATAGAAGGGTTGTGTTAAGGGCATGAAAGGATCTGAATTATTCGGGAGTAAGCTACTACACTTTAGAATATTGAAGTATAAACTCTTAGGGAATGTAGCATCTAGGTTTTTATGGTTTTTTATGTTTTTTCAATCAATCTGAAAGACTTAGTAGTCTGTGCATTGATACAGCTTTCATCCCTTCTCTATGTTTATTTATGCATGTATGGATGCACAAGGTACACATGCCATGTGTACAGTGCCTATAGGTGTGTGCATGTATTGCATAACAGGCATGCATGCATGAGATTATGACGTAGCTGTAATTTAGTAGAGTAGTATTAGATCCTCACCTAAGATTCAGAAACATTGGAATACATGTACATGATCAGACAGCTGATGTAAGAGGTAGCTGGGAACCCAGAGCTTTTTGACTCTAATTGTGATTATTCCTAAAACCCATCCCCAAAGAACTCAGTTTAGTTTAAATGAAGTTATTCTCAGGATAATTGTTTTCACCTACATATTTGTAACAACCTGAACAATTTACCACTAGGGTAGTTACTTTTTGTTGTTCACTGTAACACTCTAAAAGGCCTGTCTTAACCTTTTTTTTTCCCCATTCATGTCTCAAACCAATTGCCGTTCCATTCAAATCCTTCTGATAGATGAAAGGAACACTTAGGTCCTGTCTTCAATTCTCACTCTCACAATAGGTGGCTGTCTTAACTTTCAAAATTATCTTTGCTTTTTATGTTGTAAGAAGAAGAACATTGTCAAATTGGAGTCTTATTTCCATTGAACACACATTTTGAGGGCTTAAATTGGAACCAAGATAAAAGTGAACAATCTAAGAGCACTTAGCTTTAGAAAATCTGGGACTGATGAGAAAATTATATTATTAAGAATGTTCAGTCATCCCAGAAATCTGTTTTAAGCACTTTATAATTGCCATATTATATGAGTTTAATCTTTTAGCACAAACATGGTGTTATTTTGGGGCTTTATTATTGCTTTATTTTTAAAATTTTATTTTCAAACATGGATATGGGATATAGGTGACCTGAATTTCCTTTGGTATTTGTGATGATCCTAAATCGCTTCTGCTAGGCAATCCTAAGGAAGAAATAGGGGAAGAAAACAAAATTCTCTCTTAGAAATTGCAGCCAGTTGGTACAGTATCACAATAATCCTCAAAAACTTTCCCACTTCCAAAATGTTATTTCCAATCCATTTAAGTGAAAATAGAAATGTGCACTTCCTCTTGAAATTATTTTAAAGGACTGTTCTCCTTAAAAAAGAAAACAAAGTGTTTGCTACTGAGCAAGGTGCAAAGATAAATACTTCTTTGGCTAAAATATATTACAACTAAAATCTGAAACAATATTTGTTTTCGTCAGAACAGTGTAGATTTATTATAGGTAGATTTTTTTGTAATGAACTTAAAAATATATTATTTAGTTTATTCTATATGGAGGAAATCTTGTTGGCTGCAACAGTTGCATAATAAAGACAGAAAGGGGATAAGGAACAGAATAACAATAATAACAATGACCTCGCCCTCTGACTCAGCCTTTCTGTCACATCGATTCATGTTCATGACAATACCTGGAAATCCAGGAGGGCAAGAATGGATACTAGATGGGGAGACTTACAGTGACCAGATACTTCCATACTAGAAAGGTTTTCTTTGGCAGAGGTTCTCATGCCCTAAATAGACTTAGCAATACAGGATACCCATAAGGGAATTAGTAGGAGGGTGCAAAGGGACTTTCTATTCCTAAAATAGATAAATGCTTAAGACTGAATACCCGTTCTTTGTAATCAGGAAGTCAAGTGATATGAGTAAGCTTAATGATTGTGAATGCTACTTAGCTAGACAGGTATTCAGTGTTATAAAAGAGCTTGAGCCCTGGAGATTAGAATTGTCCTTAGGAGAGGTAAAACTTACAACAACCAAGGATCTAAGGATGCATACACTATTTTTGGAAAAAAAGAATGTTAGGGTTTTCCCTAGTTTAATACATGGATAAGTAAAGAGTTGCCTCCTTATAAGAGTTTTCTGCTTAAGCCTCTATAGTCCATTGGCTAAAAAAGATAAATGGCAGATCCTATTCTTTTTTTCAAATGTGGAAGCTAGGTGGTACAGTGAAGTAGACTATTGGGAGCCTGGATTCAGGAAGGCCTGGGTTCAAATCTGCCCTCAATATTAGTGGCTGGGCTAATCATCTACCTTCTCGGTGTCTCAGTTTCCTCGTCGGTAAAATGTTGATAATGTCAGCACCTACATTTCTGGGTGGTGGTTAGAATAAACTGATATATTTATAAAGTGGCTATATAAATGCTAACTTTTATTATTAAAGTTATTTTACAATTATCCAGCATTGATTCCTCACCCCAACCCCCTCACCGTTCTCCATCCACTGGAAACAAATGAAAACAGATACAAAGAATGCAATACACAAATCCTATAGCACATAAGCATAGTCAAGCAAAGCAAATTTCCACTTTGTTCAAACCCAAAAGTGGATTGCTTATTCTGAAAAATAGTCTATCACCTTAATATCATGAGGTAATCAAATTTCTTCTTCATTGGTCCTCAAAATTCATCGTTAATCATATGGTTGATCATATGGTCTTAAGTCCTTCAGAATTGTTTGTTTTTTTTTCCCTAGATATTTATATTAAATAAATTCTAAATAACTCTGAATCTGCTTACCACTCAGTGAGTTGATGTTCATTTCTCCAGGTTTTTTTTCTTAAATTTGCCTTCTTATCATGTCTTAAAGCACAAAGCACAAGAATATTCAATTACATTCACATGCCATAAATTGTTTAACCATTCCCCAAGTGATGTGCATTTCCTCAATTTCCATTTCTTTTCCACCACAAAAAAAGACATGCTATAGATATTTTTGTGTATTTAGGTCCTTTTCCCTTTTTTATGATCTCTTTGGTATACAAACCCAGGAGTGGTATTGCTGGATCAAAGGATATGCACATTTTGATTACCTTTTGTAAATAGTTTCAAATTGCTCTCTAGAATGGCTGAATCAGTTTACAACTCCACCATAATACATTAGTGTCTCAATTTCTAACATCTTCAGAATTTACCATTTACCTTTTCTGTCGTATTAGCTACTTTCATAAGGGTAAGGTGGTACCTCAAAGTTCTTTTAATCTGTATTGCTGTGATTAATAGTGATTTAGAGCATTTTTTTCATATAAGTATATATAGCTTTGATTTTATCTGAAAACTGCCTTTTCAAATCCTTTGACCATTTATTAAGTGGGGAATGGCTTGTATTCTTATATATTGATTAAGTTCTCTATATATTTGAGAAATTAAACCTTTATCAGAAACACTTGCTGTAAAAATTTTTTCCTAGCTTTCTACTTTCCTTCTAATCTTGGTTGAATTGGTTTTCTTTTTGTAAAACCTTTTTAATTAATATAATCAAAATTATCTATTTTTCATTTTGTAATGTTATCACTTGTTTTCTCATAAATCCTTTCATTTTCCATAAATCTGACAGGGAAACTAACCCTTGCTCTTCTAATTTTCTTATGGTATCACCATTTATGTCTAAATTATGTACCCATTTTGACCTTATCTTGGTATATGGTGTGAGATGTTTATCTATGTCTAGTTTCTGCTATACTATTTTCCAGTTTTCCCAGCAGTTTTTGTCAAATAGTGATTTATTATCCCAGAAGCTGGAGTCTTTGGGTTTACCACACAGTAGATTACTATAGTCATATACTACTATATCTTTTGTATCTCCTATTTTATACTGATATTCTTAGCCAGTACCAAATAGTTTTGATGATTGTTGCTTTATAATATAGTTTTAGAGGTACCCTAAATGGAGGATTATGGCTAAAATAAGAAACTAGAAGCAAGAGCCTCCTATACCAAATGCCCAGTGAAGTCACATTTGGCCCTGATCATAGCACTCTAAATATTCAGTGGAGGCAATGTGAGATCAACAGTGCGCACCACCCAAAAGAAGTTATATCCCAGACCAACTGGGACAGTAAAGACTCCTAATCATTCCAGATTTGTGGGACAGATGCACCATCAAGGTAAAATGTTGTAATCTTCAGCATTAGAACCAGGACTTGCCCCATTATATTTGTAACTTAGCCATGCCTTTCCTATTTACCACTCCATATTTAACCCCCAGTCATGTCTTGCTATTTGTGTATCCCAGTTCGCATGTTCCATAAGTGTGGGCCTGTGTGTTCTTCTACATATGTCACTCAACTATTCATGTTTTCTAAGTGAGTTTACTATTAACAATGATAATACATACTTGTATGGAAGTACTATGTGCCCCAGGTTTAAGGGGAGAGTTGTCTTAGCATGATATCTTATTAATGCCTTGAGTTTGAATTAATAATTTCTTTTAAGTGCCTAGGAAAGTGAATGTATTTCTGGCCTCACGAATAATAATTTTTTTTTCAGTGGATGCAGATCCAAACAGTACCTTGAATTGAGGGTAGCCTCTCTAGTAGGATCCAAAAGCAAGTGGGGAGATGAATCGATGTGCTACATAATAATGATAATGATAGACTAAAACTGGTACTATATGATGCTGAAAAATAGCAAAGGTTATGTATATAGCATGTAATGTTTAACCATGTTTTTGTTTTTCCTCTTAGCAGTGACAACACTGGGAATTGGGTAGTAGAAATATCATACATGTGACAATGAAAAAAATCCAGTAACTTTCTCATTGTCAACACAGTTCATATGCACCAAAGGCATATCTAATTACACATATTCTGCTCTTTCCAATACAATACTCTGACCCTCAGGAAAGGAGTATGATTCTTTCAACCTGTCAAACCACCATTTTGTGAAATCATTTTTCTCATTTTTGATTTTTAAAAATAACATGAAAGATTTTTTAATGGTAAAAGGAATATTTCTTGGTGTTATAGATTGAGTTCAAAAGGGCCATTTTGCAATTATATAACATGTGTAACTATTTTAGAATATTTTGTCATATTTGATACTATTAACAATCACCATTTGTGTTTTGTTGATGATTTTTACAAATGTACTTAAAGAAGCAGAAGGTTAACAGGAAATATTAAGTAAAATCAAATAGACATTGCCAAGCTAGTTTTTTTTCTTAAATTTTAAGTAAATATTTCTTTTAAGAATCATATATTTCATATTCATTCTCTTTGGTTGTCTGAGCATCAAAACAGTATATATTTTAGTCATGTTAAATTTATTGTTAAAAGAAGGAATATAAAACTACACACACACACATACACACACAAACACATACTCACACACACACCTTCCCTTTAGTGAATTGATAGTACAAGACATTCTACCTATGTAAAGATGCCCTCTTTACTTTGGTTTTTATCTTAACTCATTTTAAAAGTTGTCAAATCAGAACATGGAGAACTTTCTACTATATGATATTTCTGGTAGCATGAAATAAGCAAAGAATTGATAAATAGGAAATTCAGTTTCTGGTCCTTGTCAGTCATTGACTAATTGACTTACTATGTAACTAACCATCAGTAGGTCAGTTAACTTCTCTGAGGATTAGATTCCTCATGAGTAAAATACAAAACATAATAACTCTTCTACCTAGCTCAAAGGTTTGTGAGAAAAGTGACGCATAAAATGTAAAGTGGTATATAACCATGAACCATTATAATGCTACTCAGCAGGAAAATAGAATATTGCAATAATGGTTTCTTTACCATGTTTAGTCTTGCTAAACAAGAAGATTTCTGAGTTTTGACCTTCGACTTTTTTTTCCCCTAGGCCATATCAGTAAAGGAGAAATCATTCTATAATATACTCCTCCTCCTCCTCCTATCTCTCTCACAGACAGACAGACAGACACTCTCTCTTCGACCCCTTTGAATAGTTGCTAGGTCTATTGGCACACTGCAGTTAGACCTATATAGAGATGTCTTCTAGGCATCTGATTTTTATATTAGCCTCTTCACTGGGGCTGAGAGTGACCTGGTATCTTTCTGACAGCAGGGGATCAGAGAGATACCAGTTCTATTATCTGTCTTTCCTCTGGTTGGCTTCTTTACTGACAGCAGAGGATCCTTTCTCCCTACATGGGCCTTTCTAAATAAAGGAGACAGAGAAATGGCTGCTTCTCTACTTTCTCCTGTCCTGACCTCCTTTCAGGAATAGAAGAGACATGATAGTCCATAAGGTCCCCACAATGCCCTACTTGCCTTTATTGACTTACATGCTAAGAGGGACCCTACCATGGGGCCAAATTTCTAGTAATCATATAAATTGCGTGCAGTCCATTCAGCAATAATTAGCAACTTACAATCAGTTATATTGTCTTTTTCCCAGTGATCATCAACCCCTGATGACTATATAATCCTCTTTTCTATCCTCTACTGCCCTTATTCTCAACCCTCTCAAACTGCACACCCCCTCTCAAACACTGCACTCTAAAGCTACCCAACCATTCCACTGTGCTTTCTTTGATGTGTGCACCAAAGGTAACTGACTTACCTTCATCTTAAACCTATTTTTCCCTAATCCTCTCATCTGGTTCTCACTGAGACCTGGCTCCTTCCTAATAACAGCCTCTTTTTTTTCTTCCCTTTCAGCACTGACTACACTTTCATTCCTTGTGACTCATTGGTTGTGGTGGGGAAATTGGAAAAAAGATTGTTCCCCATTGTTACTTCCAGGGTATCTCTCTACCACCATTATTCAGGAAAATGGCACCACCATCTTCCGAGTTCCCCAGGCATGCAACCTAGGTGTCATCCTTGACTCCTTATTCTCTTACCCTTCATATTCAATCATTTACCAACTCCTGTACATTCTACTTTAATAACATTCATACATACACACACACACACACACACACACACACACACACACACACACATATATATATATATATATATATATATATATATATCCCTTTCTCTCCTCTGACACTTCCATTTTCCTGGTGTAGGCACTCATTGTCTGGTGCCTAGACTATTGTAATAGATGGCTCAGTGACCTACCTGTCTCAAGTCTCTTCCAAAACTAGATCATCTCCCACTAGCCTGTCAAGGTGATTTTCTTTGACCATGTAACCTCCCTATTCAATAAACATCAGTGGTTTCCTATAACCATCAGGCTCAAATTTAAACCCTGTTTGGTTTTCTAAGCCCTTCACAACCTCTCATAGATACCTTTCCAGTCTTCTTATACATTATGCATTGGCATACTGTGATCTAGTAACAGGGTCCTCTTTGATGTTCCTTTCATAAGATACTCCATCTCCTGAATCTGGGTGTTTTCACTGGCTGCCCCCCCCCCAGTCTCTGGAATGATCTCCTAGGTCCAGCCCTTTGGACTTCCCTGGTTTCCTTCAAGTGCCAGCTAAGTATCCCATATTCTAAAGGAAGCCTCTTTCACTCCCCCTTAATTCTAGTGCCTTCTTTTTGTTGATTGTCTCCAATTTATCCTGATTATCTGTTTGCCCATACTTATTTTCATGTTGTCTCCCTCCATTAGATCATGAGCTCCTTGAGAACAGAGGACTGTCTTTTGCTTTTATTTGTATCCTCAGTGCACATAGTAGACATAATAAATAGTTGTTTACTGACTTTGAAACCAGATCTTGATAACTAGAAGAATCAGTTGACAGAGTTCTAGATTTGAAGACTGACGACTTGGGTTGAATCCTGGATTGATCATTTCTATTGTGTGACTTTAGGTATTCATTTTCCTTTCTCAGGCTGAGGTTTTAGGTTATAAAGGGATGGGGTTGTATTTATTGAATCCTCAGGTCCTTGAACCTCTAAATCCTATATTTGGGGCTAGGGATGATAATAATAATCTGTCTTCATTTTACTTTTTGTACTCAATAGGTAGAGATAAATAAGTGAGTGTCTGGAACAGGATACATTTGTGTTTGTAGGAGAAATTTTAGAGTCTTTTAGTCAATCCCTTAAAAATGTTTCCTGAAAGCAAGAGATACCTAATACTCTAAGAAGCAAGAAAAACATCAGGGTTATTTTTTCAATCTTTGGTAGTTGACCCCATCTGCTCACCCAGGACTGCAGGTGGGCACCAGAGGAAAACAGCCTTTTTTGCTATGATAAAACACAATGAATACATTTTGGGGTGAGTGATTATATACATATTCCAGGGGGGTAATTGAGCTATAAACATGGGAATATACCTCAATAAGAAAGAATCTCTCATCTTACATTTTATTCCTAGAACTGTGAATTCTGCTGGAAGAGTTGTATTCACTTACCAGATAAGTAGGAAAATATCACGCCAAGTTTCTGCTAATATCTGGGATGTTCAGGGTGATCAATGAATACCTTGGCTATAATAGAAAAGACAACACCTTTAATAGATACACCAGTAAAGGTTACACAGCTAACTAGGGACAACAAGAAAACTAACATGAACAATTCAAACCACAGGAGAAGATAGTGGGACTTTTGGTCTCTCTAAAACTGAAGCCGACACGAGGGGACACTAGTTGGAACCTAGAATATAAAACACTTAATCTAGAGACTTTAAATCACAATCCAGAATATTTTTTTTAGAGACCATTGGAATAGGGTATGGTATATGGTGTGGGTATGGGAAGTGGGGAGGGTCATGGAATGACTTTGGTAATTGCACTGTCCTTTGGAGAAGATGAAGGTTTCTTGGTTTTCCTTTCGTTTAAAGATATTTTTGCCTGATTATTATGGTGAATGCACTATGAGGGATTTAGGCTCAATCTACTAGATTTTCCAAGGGAGATATTTTCCTAGGTTTCCAAAATGGCCTGGATATACCAGACCCTTTTGGGGCCATAACCCTTCTGATGCAGAATATTTGTCAACACAAAGAGAGGAAGTTAGATAGATAGTATAGATGATAGATAGATATAAATGTGATATAGATATAGATATATTAATAAGGGTTAGAGATATTTTTTGCATGGATTATTGGGGGAATAGACCGCTACCGATATTTCTACCATATATGTATTTATATGTCCCGTTGAATAAATTGAAATTTGAATTTATTTTAGTTCTCAAATGTTTTAAGGCATACGTCAAACTAACAGTGATGCTTACTAAGTATTATGAGTTCAAGAAAAAGATAATTGAAAGAAATTGGTGAGATCTAGCCATCAATATAAATTCAGCTTTTTGGAAGTTATCAATAATGCCATTATTATGGTTATTAGAATTCAGTTCTGGCAGATCTAGATCAGAATTCTACAAATGGGCAAACAGTTTAAACAGATGTATTGTCTTCCAGGTGTAAGGTTTATAGTAGAAAAGATTCTTTCCAATCTCAGTTCACTTGTAATTGAACAATTCCCCATGAAACATAAATTTTCACCAAATTGCATCATGACATTTTCATGGCTTCAGTTTGCTTTAATACTGTCTCAAGTAAGTGCCTGGAATATTGTTTTATACATCTCTAGAAGGCTGAGATTTTATGTCAAATTCCAAAAGGTTAAAAATATCAAGAATAAAATTAACCTCAAATTAAGCAAAGCCTTGTGGTACAATGCTTGTTCTGAACAGTAAAGAGAATGCCATTTAATTCCCCAACCCCATAAACCAGATGCTTGTCTACTGATCTATGTAATACTTTTGTTCTGCCATTATGATGGAATTTTGCATAACTAGTATTCACCAGTTCTTATATGGTAGAGACTCAATTTTCCATATACCATGGTAATAAACCTCACATATCATATTTTCTCTCATGTCATCTTGAAGCAAAATTGAAATTTATAAGTTAGCCTTTGTCCAGAAGAGAGTGCCCAGAGTAGTGAAGAGACGTATAACTATACAGTATGAAAAACAGTTGAAGTAAGTAGATATGATTACTTTGGAGAAAGGAAAACTTATGTGATGGCCTGATAGCTGTCTCTAGGTATTTGAAATTATTTCCACATGAACAGTGGTTAGACTCTTGTTCTTTGGTTCCAAATTACCAAATTAAGACCAGTGGCTAAAAGTTACATTGACATAAGTTCTAGTTGTGTATCATCAAGAACATTTTGACATTTAGAGCTGGCGAAAGATAGAATGATCAGTCTAAAAAAAAAACAAAAAGAAAAAGTGAGTATTTTATCACTGAGATTTTCAAGTAGCAACTAGATGACCATTTACCAAGGTTGCTATGGTTAAAAAAATTAGAAAAGAAAATTAATTGCATGCTTCAATGGGTCATATATGAAAAGAAAAACATGAAAAGAAAAATGCAACATCTCAATATCTTTGTTTTGTTTGTGTGTTTGTTTTGATTTTTGGTGAGGCAGTTGGGGTTAAGTGACTTGCCCAGGATCATACAGCTAGTAAGTGTTACGTGTCTGAGGCTGGATTTGAACTCAGGTCCTCCTGAATCCAGGGCTGGTGCTCCTATCCACTCTGCCGCCTTTCTGCCTCTCAATATCTTTTAATGAACATAAATCAGTTAAACTTTCAGGCTAAGTTTTTCATCAATATAATTAGGAATATTCAAGTATATGAGAGTAGGCATGGGAGATACACCATGAATAAATATACTTAAATACAACTTATTTTGGGGGAAAGTGTAATAACTAACAGCTATAGTAATCAGTGAAGGCTTCCCAAACATGGTAGCATGTGAACTGAGGGAAATAAAAGTGTCAAGATAATGGAATGTGATAGATGAAATTTGGCAGATACTCAGGAGGCACACCTGAGTGGATTACTGGCTGATTTGACTAGATTAGTAGCTGACTAGATTCTAAGCACATCTGGCTGTAACTTGAGAGTACTTAAGAAAGCATGGTTCTCAGAATCTAAAGCTAACTTTTGAACTTCCGGCCCAGTCACCAACGCAGCTTGAGGACCTCCTGTTTCTGGGAGGGGACAGGAAGGAGGTAGGAGAGCCTGCACAGAGGGGGCTGTCTTTTTTGGTTCCTGACTTCACCATGGTGGCAGTGTGGCAGTGTGGCAGTGGCAGAGGATGAGACAGAGTAGTTGAGGAAAGATAGGATTGCCAGGCTGTAGGAATTCTGTTCTCAATCTTTCTCTTTCTATCTTTCAATAAACCCTTAAAAACCTAAACTCGTTTTATCAGTCATCTTAGTCAGTTTCCCCCAAAACTGGGGGAACAGATTAGTACCCACATTTAGAATTTTAAATTACACAAAGGAAAATCAGGATTCTTAGAGACAGAGATGAGAAAGGAGTGTATACTTGCCCTGGGGAACAGCTTTTCCAATTGTAGGAGTTAGAGGAGAGACTATCTAGTCTGCAGAACTTATATACTTTATTCTAGTTATATGTATCATTAACCCCTTACTCCCCCTCCCCACCTTTTTTTTTCCTTTTCATAGACATCATGGGATGTCAGTAGCTAAACCATCAAATGCCTGGTAACAATCCTTCGGGTCCAGTGGTGGTAGATAGATCCCAATAAAATAAAAGGCCCATCCCAGTCAGGGAAATGCTTGGGCATTTATTAGGGGAGATAGGTTAGTCCTGATCCCCTGAGGAATAAGCTCCTTTCTCTGCATCTTCCTATAATCAAGAAGGTTACCCAGAAGCAAGTTGTTGCTTGTTGTTCAGTCATTTTCAGTCATGTCTGACACTTCATGACCCCATTTGGGGTTTTTGTGGCAAAGATAGTGGAGTGGCTTGCCATTTCCTTCTCCAGCTCATTTTACAGATGAGGAAACTGAGGCAAACAGGGTTAAGTGATATAGCTAATAAGTTTCTGAGGGCAGATATGAACTCATGAAGAGGAGTCTCCCTGAATCCATGTCCAACATTTTATCCACTGTGCCATCTAGCTGTCTCAGAAAGAGGTAGGTCACCTTAGGTTTTGGTGGTCTCATATTCTCTTCTTGGTGACTCTTTTAAGCCACATATGAGTTTGAATGCAGAGCTGAATTCTCTAGCCTTCCAGGATCTTAATTAAACTGTCTGGTCTTCTACCTCTCCTCCAGACCCTTTGAAGCTCATTGCCCAATGATCTTTCAGGTGCCTGTGACAAGCCACCCTGGAGTTTAGGGACATACATACTTCAAGAGGATACCTTGCAACATTCCTCCTTTGAAATACAGTTGTTGGCCTACTGTTGGGTACTAATAAAACTGATCAAGTAAACATAATAGATATTGATTAAGCTTCCAAATTCCCACAATAAATGTGGTACTGTAGGACATGTGACCTCTATTACACTGCCTTGAAAATGGGGAATTATTTCATAATATAAGAGATATAGCAGTGCACTTGAAAGTTGGCTCCACTTTCATTAACCATTCATCTGCTTTCCCTTCCCCAGGTAGCGGACAATAAGAAAGTGAGAAAGTGCTTCTGAGGTTTGGAACTAGCAAGATCCCAACAAACCACATCCTAAGTATGAGACATATAGACTGATTAATCAGAAGTGATTTCTCCCCACCACATCAGATGGTTCACTTTGTCTAACACTATTACCTACCTACCAAAACTTGGCCCTGAGTTATTCCCTGACAAAGGGACCTCATTTTTGGCCCCCTCAATGTTCGTCTCTCTTGGCTATTTGTTTCATTCTGACACTGGGACATTTTGTGTAGCCTAGGCCACTCAGAGATGAAGAATGAATGGATTCTTGAGATACTAAGGGATGGCACCCCCATGCTTAGGCAAATAGAAACATTAAAAATAAGGATATAAATTGACAAGCAGGGAACTCATTACATTTCCTCACTATTTCCCCAGGGTTTTCCAGCACAGAGGATAGGAGCCGACAGGTGTTATGTTGTGGTGAAGGTCTATTGGGAAAGAACATGGTAACATGGAATTCATGTTGGTACGGGGAGGTTAGCTATGCTCTTTGCTAAAAATAAAAATAAAATAACATAAAATTTAAAAAAATAAAGAAAAAAAACAAACAAACAAAACCCTGAAAGGGGTTATAATTCATCAGCTTTATTTCCAGCTGCTGTACTAGTATTTCCCATGGGAGAGTTGGACCAAGCCTTCATCATCTGCCTGTTCAGTTTACTGTTCCTGATTGTCACTCTAGTCACTGTGAGTACCTTTGACAGATAGCTATACTGCAAGTGGACTGAATAAGTCCATCTCTTGACACATCATAACCGCTGCAGTGTGAATGCTTGGTAACTTTTAGTTGACTGTCTCTAATTACTTGCCAATTAACATAGCTACCCAGTGTCATTTGCCCTATTCCCCCTATTTTCATAGTGTCCTAGGGGTACTACCTCATCTTTGGGAAGGGATTCCCCTTGGACTAGACATTTTGAGGTTAATAACCCCAACACATCTAATCCATTTGACCTAACCATTCCTCATACATCCCTATCAATAACTATGGGAAAGGATCATAGCTCTAGATAACCAGCCTCAAACACTAGCCTGTCCATTATTAAGGAGATATTTGAAAGTTGCTTGAATTACCCCAAAAGTATATTTGGAATTATCCCCAAGTTACATGTAAAAAAACCAAATTTGTGGCAGAGCAAAGATGGCAGAGGAGAGGCTGTGACTCTCACAAGCTCCAGATAAACCCAGCCACTCACTCCCAAATAATGCCATAAAACAACAATAACAACAACAACAAAAGCAAAAACAAAAACAAATAAACAAAGCAAAATAACACACATAAGGACAGAGTGAGACTATTTGCTAGTCAAAGAGAGCAATTGGGATCACCTCCTCATTGGGCAAACTGGTCCGGACTTAGCCAGGGACAAACAGTACTTCCAGCACTTCAGAGCCTTCAGTGCCAGTGGCTTCTTCTAAGGCTCGGCTCATGGGGCAGTGAGGGGATTTGGCTGTTGACTGGGCTGAAGTGGCTACATCTCTGATGGAGTTGGGGCAAAGCACCCTGCTTCTGAACCAGTGGGTTGAATCAAGTGGTGGCAGCCCAGTGGGCGAGGGGCACAGTCATGACAAGCTTCCTACAATAGAAAATCAGATTTCAATCAAGCTTCTGCTTCCAGGCTGAGACTAGTAAGCAAAGAAAACAGCATACAATAGACAGCTTCTTTGGGAGAAGGGTAGAACAGAATACACTCTCAGAAAAATATAATAAGAAAGTCAAAGCTCCAACATCCAAAGGTTCCAAGAAAAATGTGAATTGGTTTCATTCCATGGAAGCGCTCAAAAGGGACTTTGAAGACAAAGTAGGAGAGATAAAAGGAAGACTTAGAGAGATGGAGGAAAGAATGGAAAGAGAAATAAGAGAAATGAAGGAGAGTCATGAGAAAAAAGTCAACAGTTTGAAATGCCAAATGGAAAAGCTCTCTGATGAAAATAATTGCCTAAGAATTAGGATTAAACAAATGGAAGCTAGTGACTTTATGACAAACCAAAACACCGTAAAGCATATCCAATTGAAAAAAATAGAGGGAAATATGAACTATCTCCTTGGAAAAATAGCTGACCTGAAAAAAAGATCCATGAGAGATAATCTGTAAAGCATTGGACTATTTGAAAGCCATGATCAAAAAAAGAGCCCAGAAATTATCTTCTAAGAATTTATTAGGGAAAATTGCCCTAATATTATAGAAGCAGGTGGTAAAATAGAAATTGAAAGAATCCACCAATCACCTCCTGAAAGTGATCCCAAAAGGAAAACTTCCAGGAATATTATAACCAAATTCCAGAGATCCCATGTCAAGGAGAAAATATTGCAATCAGGTAGAAAAAAGGAATTAAAATACTGTGGAGCTATAGTAAGGATAAAACAAGATCTAGCAGCATCTACATTAAAGGACTGGAGGGCATGGAATATGATATTCCAGAGGGCAAAGGAACTGGGACTACAGTCAAAAATCATGTACCCAACAAAACTGAGTATAATCTTTCAGGGGGAAAATGGGACTTCAATGAAAAAAGAAGACTGTCAGGCATTTGTGATGAAAAGACCTGATCTGAACAGAAAATTTGACTTACAAATATTAGACTCTAGAAAAGCATAAAAAGGTAAACAAGAAAAAGAAATCATGAGGGATATTAAAAGACTAAACTGTTTATGTTCCTACATTGGAAGATAATACTTCTAACTCATAATTTCCCAGTATTAGGTCAGCTTAAAGGAATATACTTAGACAGAGGGCACAGGTGTGAATTGAATATGAATAGATGATATCTGTAAAGCAGTTATTTTTGTTTATTCTTGTTGTTTTGTGGGGCAGGTAGGGTGGCTTGTTTGTGGCCAGATTTGTGCTCGGGGACACCTGGGTCCAGGGAAGGTGCTATGTCCACTGTGTCACCTAGGTGACCCATGATGACATCTTCAAAATAAAGGTAAGGGATAAGAGGAATGCATTGAAAGAAAGGGAAGGGGAGAGGTTGATTGGGGAAAAGTAGGTCACATAAAAGAAAAAAAAGAAAAAGCTTATGCAGTAGAGGAGAAGATCGGGAAGGAGAGGGAGAGTGAGTGAGACTAAAACTCATCAGAATTGATTCAAGAGGAAATAACATACACACCCAAGAGGGTATAGTAATATATCTTGCCCTGGGGCAAACTGGGAGGGGAAGAGGATAAGGGGGTGAGGGGAGAGGTGAAGGAAGGGCAGATTGGGGGAGGGAGCAGTGAAAAGCAAAACACTTTCAAGGAGGGATAGAGTGAAGTAAGATAGAAAATGGAGAAAATATCAAGGGGATGGAATAAGATGGAGGGTAATACAGTTAACAATAGTAACTGTGAAAGAAATGATGAGCAGGATGCTATCAGAAGGAAATATGAAAAATGCAAACCATCACCAGAGACAGAACTGATTGTATCTGAATACAGATTGAAGCAGAAATTTTTTCTTAATTCTTTCTGCTTTTAGAATATCATGGCAATTTTCCCTGACAATTTATTGGAAGATGATGTCTAAGTTATTATTTTGGTCATGCTTTTCAGGTAATCCAATGTTTTGTTTTGTTTTGTTTTGTTTTTCAGGGCAATGAGGGTTAAGTGACTTGCCAAGGGCCATACAGCTAGTAAGTGTCAAGTGTCTGAGGCCAGATTTGAACTCAGGTCTTCTGAGGATGTATTTTGCTCTATCTTGCAATCAACGAACCTTTTGATGTTCTGCTGCTTTCTCTTCCTGCTCATCTTGACTGCCTATTTCTTGGCTTTTAACTCCTTCTTACTGTATAGCACTGCTACTTCAGATGCACTGTCCCAAGCTGCAGGGTGTCTCAGGTGGTACACTTAGGCCCATTCTCAGTGTGCCTGGCAGCTAGGTGGTACAGGGTAGCTAGATGGTGCAGTGGATAAAGCACTGGCCCTGGATTCAAGAGGACCTGAGTTCAAATCCAGTCTCAGACCCTTTACACTTACTAGCTGTGTAATCCTGGGCAAGTCACTCAATCCTCATTGCCCCTCAAAAAAAAAATAGTCATCGGTATCCCCTTAATTGCTACATCCGACATTCAAAGGTCTAGAAATGGAATGTAATTTTAATAAATATAATTATTCCCTCTAAATTAGATGAAGCTTATAGACCAAATGGTACAATTCAGCTGGCTAACCCTATTCTTCTTCAATCTAATCCATTTCTTGCCTACCCTAAGCTGGTTCCAGATTGTTTCATTTAGGTATATAAGAATACAATGAGTCAGAGCTTGTGAACATGAATGGCCACCTAATGTAAGACTGTATTGAGATCTTCACACATGATACCCTCAAAAGATACCTAATACCCCTGAATATGTGAGCACATTGCTTCTCATACTTGATAAATTCGTCCTTTCTGTTCTGACCTGGTGAATCTTCTTTTCCTTGAAATACCTCCTAGAGGTCATGGCAGTAAGGGGAACTATATCCAGTTTGAATCTATCTTCATGAGACTTAAACCTTGAGCCATGTATAATTCAAATCCTGTGTCTTTATTAAAACCAGCACCATGAAATTTGTAACCTTAATCTGTGTCTTGATGATTTCATTCCCTATGTATTTCAAACCAGGGAGAATAATTCACTTGGAGTTGGCCTAACATAGTGGCACTGAGCAAATTTCAAATTATACCCCATAAAGAACTTTGGAGAAACATGGAAGGAAAAGATGCCATCAGGGAAAATATGATAGAAAGAAATGATGGGCTAATCACATGATGAAGACAGGAAATATCAGGTATACAGCGAGAGAGGTCCAATGATAGGCTTGTAATGTCAGGAGAAAGTGGAAAAGACCTTGAGTATCAGGTGTATTTTGTTTTGAGACATTTGGAGAATAGATGGACAATGGTAACACAGGATGGATAGGCATGGATGAGTTGTAATTGAAATGAAATATTCAAATTGATAAGAACAAAGATCAGTTGAGTATTGAGTGGATACCAATGTAGCTTTAGGGCTCTTTCTCTGTTGTCCTTCAACAAAGAAAGCTAGTACACCTTAGCAAGCTAAACAATGACATATATGTCTTTCTCATCTGACTAAGAGGGCTTTCAAACAAAATTCCAATGGAAGGGAGAAACTTCTTCAAGAAAACCCCCACAGAATTGTCATGATATTGAAGGACAATAATTGAGGCAGTATTTATAATTATTATCATTAGACATTTTCCAAAACATATTGAAAAAATCAGGAATACTTAGGGTCACATGATGTGTAAAATACCTTGAAAATTTTGTTTTTGTTTGTTGAGGCAATTGGGATTAAGTGACTTGCCCAGGGTCACACAGCTAGTAAGTTTTAAGTATCTGAGGCTGGATTTGAACTCAGGTATTCCTGACTCCAGGGCTGTTGCTTTATCCACTGCGCCACCTAGCTGTGCATAAAGCACCTTGACAATTTTAAAGCACTAAGTAAGCACTAGTTATTGTTATCAGTATTATGGTGGTTGTTATTGTTGCTGTTTTGGGCATTTCTTGTTTCCTCAGCACTTAGAAAATTTCTTAAAATTTAGTAGACACTTATTAAATATTGCTTGATTTTAAATACTAATGCACAAGGTATGGATAATAACACAAATATGATTTTTAGCATTGTAAGTAATTAATTCTATAGGAACAGTATCACTAAGCCTTATCTGGTTAAGAATGACTATATTTAAGCAGATGAAGGATGAAAAATAATTTTTTTTCTGATAAAAGTATATTATTTTTTTCCAGTTGCATGTAAAAATAGTTCTCAACATTTGTTTATACTAGCTTTCCAATTTCAGATTTTTCTCCCTTGCTCCCCCTCCCCTACACAGCAAGTAATCTGATATAGGTTATATATATATATACATAATAACATTAAAGATATTTCTGCATTACTCATGTTATAAGAGAAGAATCAGGGCAGTGAGGAAAAACCTCAAACTAGAAAAACAACAGCACCAAAAGCAAAAGAAGAAGTATGGGTCAATCAGCATCTCTACTCCACAGTTCTTTTTTTTTTTCCTGGATTTGGAGATCCCCTTCCAGCATGGGTCCCCTGGAACTCTTCTGTACCATTGCATTGGTGAGAAGAATCTAGTCTATCACAGTAGATCAACACACAATGTTAATACTGTGTACAATGTTCTTCTGGTTCTGCTCATCTAACTCATCAACAATTCATGCAAGTCCTTCCAGGCTTCTCTGAACTCTTCCTGCTCATTGTTTCTTACAGCACAATAGAATTCCATTACATTCATATGCCACAACTTGTTCAGCCATTCCCCAATTGATGGGCAACCTCTCAATTTCCAGTTCCTTGCCACCATAAAAAGAGCAGCTATAAATATTTTTGTACATGTGGGTCCTTTTCCCTTTTTGATGATCTTTGTGGGTAAAAGACCCAAAAGTGGTATTACTGGGTCAAAGGGTATCCACAACTTTATAGCCCTTTGGGCATAATTCCAGATTGCTCTCCAGAATGGTTGGATCAGTTCACAGCTCCACCAACAATGCATTACTGTTCCAATTTTCCCACAGCTCCTCCAACATTCATTATTTTCCCTTTTTGTCATATTAGCCAATCTGATAGGTGTCAGGTGGTATCCCAGAGTGTATTAATTTGCATCTCTCTAATCAATACTGATTTAGAGCATTTTTTCATATGGGAACAGATAGCTTTGATTTCTTCCTCAGAAAATTGCCTGTTCATAACCTTTGACCATTTCTCAATTGGGGAATGACTTGGATTCATATAAATTTGATTTAGTTCCCTATACATTTTAGAAATGAGACCTTTATCAGAAGTACTGGCCATAAAAATTGTTCTCCAACTTTCTGCATCCCTTCTAATTTTAGATGCATTGATTCCATTTGTATGAAACCTTTTTAATTTATTGTAATCAAAATCATCCATTTTGTATTTCATAATATTCTCTATCTCTTGTTTGGTCATAACCTGTTCTCCTGTTCAATGATCTAAAAGGCAGACTATTCTTTCCTCTTCTAATTTACTTATGGTATTACCTCTTATGTCTAAATCATGTATCCATTTTGACCTTATTTTGGTATAAGGTGTAAGATGTTGGTCTATGCCTAATTTCTGCCATACTATCATCCAGTTTTCCCAGCAGTTTTTGTCAATAGATGCAGAGAAAGCTTTTGACAAAATAAAAGCACCCATTCCTAAAACAAAAACAAAAAAATAAAACAACAACAACAACAACAACAACAACAACAACAACAACAACAAACACTAGATACCTTAGGAATAGGTGGGGCTTTCCTTAAAATAGTAAACAGTATCTACCTAAAACCATCCACAAGCATTATTTGTAATGGAGATAAGTTAGAGGCCTTCCCAATAAGATCAGGGGTGAAACAGAGATGTCCATTATCACCTCTATTATTCAATATTGTACTAGAAATTTTAGCATTAGCAATCAGAGAAGAAAAAAGAATTAAAGGAATAAGAATAGGCAAGGAGGAAACAAAACTATCACTCTTGGTAGATAATATAAAATACTTAGGAGTCTACCTGCCAAGACAAACCCAGGAACTCTACGAACACAATTACCAAACACTTTTCACACAAATCAAATCAGATTTAATAATTGGAAAGATATGAATTGCTCATGGATAGGCAGAGCTAATATAGTAAAAATGACAATTTTATCTAAATTAATTTACCTATTCTGCACCATACAAATTAGACTACCTAAAAATTATTTTATAGAACTAGAAAAAATAATAACAAAATTCATCTGGAAAAACATAAAGTCAAGAATATCAAGGGAAATAATGAAAAAAATGCACAGGAAGGTGGGTTAGCTGTACCAAATCTGGAGCTTTACTATAAAGCAGCAGTCATCAAAACTATCTTGTACTGGCTAAGAAATAAAGTGGAGGATCAATGGAATAGGCTAGGCACGGGAGACACAGTAGCAAATGACATTAATAATGCATTGTTAGATAAACCCAAATACTTCAGCTTCTGGGATATGAATTCAGTATTTGACAAAAATAATTTAAAAGAAGTTTTATTAAGGAAGTGTAAGCAAAGTAACACCTTATATCAAGGCTGCTACAAACAAGTACTTGAGAGTGGGAGAGCTAGTTATTTCAGGCACCTTTATCTCAGTATGAGCATTTCTAAGGAGGATGGCCATGGAACTATCCAAGTAAGTAGGTAGGGTGTCTATTTCTCACAAGAATCCTGCCTTCCTACCATAGTGCTTTGCACATAGCAGAATTTTAATAAATGTTTAAATAAAAGGGCCAACAGTCTGTAGTGAATAGGGCATTGGATTTGAGATCAGGAAAGTTTGTTTGAATCCTGCCTTACTGGCTATGTGATCAGTTAACATAAATCAGGGAGGTTTGGAATGCCAAAGTCAAGAATAGGGAAAGGTGGTAATTGCCCTTATCTACCACGTATGTTGCCAAAGTGAAACTCCAGGGCACTGTGTGGGTGGTAGAAGCCCAAGTCCATGCCATGGTGCTGGAAGAAGTATGTGGACCTTGTCATCAAGGAGGCATATGGTTTCTGATTCAGCCCTAGCTCTTTACTCACCAACTCAAAGCCTTATAGATTAAGTGAGGCCATAAAAACCTAGGCACAGCCTTGGACTTTAAAAGTTGGCATGGTTAAGTGGTGCAGATCTTGATTATCAACCAGAAAATGCACCAAGAGAAGGGAGTGGGTAGAGAAAGCTCACCATTGCCTATGTTGTATCTCCCGCTGCCCCCATAAATAAATCCCAGTGTATCCTTTCTAGTTATAGAAGAATAGTTAGTCTACACTGGATAATGATATATTGGTCCTTCAGAAAATCAAAACCTTGAGCATGGTATTTTATCTCTCCCTCTGTGGTGATAAATGGATAGATGAGAGAGGGAGAAGAAGGAAAAAAAAGAGTGAGAAGGGAAGGGGAATGAGAGGGTAAGAAAGAGGAGAGGAAAAGCAGAAGAAAAGGGAGGGAATAAGAGAGAGAGAGAGAGAGAGAGAGAGAGAGAGAGAGAGAGAGAGAGAGAGAGAGATTTGAACTGTGCTTTGCATATAGACAGGAATACAATTTTAGAAATAAGTCCCTACTTTTCAAATATTTCTTCCTTAATTATCCAGCTTGTCACAATTACATCCATAGCTTCCAACTCAGTAGAGGTTTCTGCTGTATGCTCCCTACCTAGCTACCTTATTTTTTGTAGTCTTTTTAGAAGTCAGGAACTTATGTAGCCCAAGAACAAGGCAGAGAGAGAGAGAGAGAGAGAGAGAGAGAGAGAGAGAGAATATTGAGAGAACAATGTTCTAAATGGAACATGAAAGGCATCAACTCTTTAGAGATAGTGCTCCTAAAGTCCAAAGGAAGTCAAAGATACCTCACTGTTAAGGAATAATAATCCAAAAGTCTTGCTGTACCAACTTTCCTAAGGGAGCAAAGCAGTGTATAATTGGTCATCTCTTCAGTAATTTCTAGCCCTGGAACAATGGGAAGAACTCCTCTATCTCTGAAAACCATAGAAATCAGTCCAAACATCATTGAAGTGAACTATATAGTTCAAAGCTAACCTGTGAGGTTATGTGACTACAGTGTTACTACACCTGGAGTGGACAGTTTTCAACCAAGGTGTACATGAAAATTGACTTTTCTCCTTAGAACAGGAAACTCTAACTGTATTTAACTTGGAAGGCCTATGGAGACCTAACTCCCTAGAGGACATGAAGAGAGAATGTACCTTTAACAAGTCAGGGAATGAATTTATTTGAGTCATATATGAGCTAAAATATTAAAGCATTCCCAGAGGCATAGTCTTCACTTCTCTGGGATTCCTAGAAATGGTCCTCCACAGGAGGTAGGGAAGAATGGCGGATGAATTCAATGCTGCCCTGAACTCCCTTCCCAAATGACTCTGGTAAGCTTGTCCACTTAGGCCCTTTACACAATGTCTAGCACCTTAAGGATGATAGTTTAATGAAACTTTACTTGATCTGTTTAAGTTATTTTGTTTAATTGCTTTTAATAAACTCTACCCTAATAGGTGGTAGATTATTTTTCTTTTTCTCTAATACAGCAATGCCCTGAGATTACTCCTCATTCCAGAAGACTCATAGACACTCATTAGGTAACTATCTTGGTTCCGCTTTCTTTGTCCTATATAACCCCTCTTTCCCTTACAGAGTACATCTATGATAAATGCATTGGGACAATGAGTAGATAACTCAGTGACCATACCTTTCATAGATGATATTGATGCTAACTGATAATTTTCTGTGTATGGGAAGAAACACTGATGAATGACAAACCTTCCTTTCCTCTAACTAAAAGGAAAAAAAAAACAATATCTAAGGAGAGTTCAAATATTTGTAATGATGTCCACTACTTTCAGTGGTTGATAGTCTTTGCAACTACTTTGAAAGCGGCCTTGACTAAAAGTTTTCTGCAAAATAACCAAAAAACCCAAAAAGACAAAGAAAAAAATTATTGCCTTCCTTATTGTTTCACTTCAAGTAGAGTAGAATGTTACTGTACCTGCTGCAGCTTTTCCTAAGCAGCTCAAGCTCTGGAACACCCTTTAAAGTTGCACTGTGGTCCTTGACACATTTCTTTTACTCTCCTCGGTTGGAGTAGAAATACTTCAGGTCAGTTTGTTGCAGCTATTTGGATGTGTTATTGTCATTCCTTCTTCTCCTACCTCCTCCCCAGAAAGGCAGTATGGCAATATGCATTGTGACAATGTTTGTAGCCTAGCTGTGCTCCAAGAACAGACTGCTTGTCACTTGCTGTTAGGTATGACTCTGGGATTCCACTGACAATCCTTGAACAGACATTTTAGTAAGGCCATATCTCAAGGCCATAACAATATCCTAACATTACCCCTGCTATCCAGACCTTCAACATAAATTGGCACTTAGAACCATCTCGGTTATCCAATGTGTTAGCTTCTCAAAGGATATTACGGACTACTTGATTGGATTTTCTGTTTTGTGAATAGTGCTGACAGAGACAAGATTTTTATGAATATGAGAATTAGTGTTGTTTGCAAACTGAACTTTCCATATGGACATGCTTAGTCCCAAGTACCAAAATTTAGAGTAGTTTTCATAGAAACAGAATAATATAAGACACATGTGTGCTGAATCCAAGAGGGTTCTATATCCTCATAAAAATTAGCTGGAGAAAGGCTCTACTAGCTCAAATTCAAATCATAAAAGATCTCAAGGAATCTCATTGGGAAAAAGGAATGAGAGAAGCATCTTTACCTTTATAGATTAACAAAGTGTTCTGGTACCTCTTCATTGTTATTTATTTAAGCATTGGGCATGAGTAATCATTTGGAATGAGAAGGACTTCTTTATTAACTGAAGAATCTGCAATTGCAAATGGAGCAGGCATTCCTTCCACCAAAACAAAGAACAAACTATTTATGACTCAGTGCATTATTTCAAGTGTTCTTATGGTCCAAAACCTTCCTCACCTTATAGGCATCCTGGTTTTGAGCCTCTCCATACTTAGCCAGTTCTTCACAAAAGGATCTGTACATTTCATCTTCCTGGATTTGCTTTCTTCTGTTGTGACCTTAGTTACCTCCATATCTCATCAACGTCAGGTATCTTACCTTTGGCAATATTCACATAGGATCTCAGAGTTGAGAAGTATTTCAGAGGAAATCTAGTCTACTCATACGTGAAAAGGAACTCCTTTGCAACATTTTTAACAAGTTATCTTTTTTTAAGAAAAATAAAAGAATTTTATTATTTTCCAGTTACATGTAGAGATACCTTTCAGCATTTATTTACATAAGATTTCCATTTTCAAAATTTTCTCCCTCCCCCAGACAGTAGGCAATCAGATATAGGTTTTATATATATATATATATATATATATATATATATATATATATATATATATATATACACACACACACATACACATACACACACACACACACACACATATATATATATATATATATACACACACACACATATATATATATATGTATGTATATATATATAAAACAAGTTATCTTCAAGGCATTTAGCCAGTCAACCAAACATTTGGCAAGTGCTTATTATGTGCCAGGCACTTAGTAAGTGCAGGTGATAATGAAGAGTAACACAAGAAAATCCTCTCTCTCAAGGAACTCAAAATCCAACAGGGGATAAACATACAAATGACAATGTTCAAAAAGAATATATATAGCAGGGCGGAGCCAAGATGGCGGAGAGGAAGCAGCAAGCTGCCTGAGCTCTCCTTCTGTTCCCTCAAAACGAACATTAAATCAAGCCTCTGGACGGATTCTGAAACTACAGAACCTGCAAAGAGACAGAGAGACACAGTCCTCCAACCAGAGATAATTTAGAAGACTTCAGGAAAAGGTCGGTCTGACTCGGGCAAAAGGGAGGCCCAGCGCAGGGCAGCAACCCAGCGCCGAGGGGGTCGGGGCAAATCAGCAGGAGCTGCGGGTCACAGCCGAACAACTGAGGCTCCCGGAACCTGGTTCAAAAATCTGGTGGCCAAGAAGGACAGTGGAAAAACTTACCTGCACCGGCCGAGAGGGCCACGAACGGCGGGATCAGACGCCGGGGTCTGGCGCCTGGCTGGCTGAGCACAATCAGACAGGAAGTGCAGGACAGGGGATCTCCACACACCATAAAGGCCTCAGAGTAAAAGCCCGGTCACACAGCACCTATACACCTGCACAAGAAGCCCAAAACAGGGACCCTGGTGCCCCCAGAGCAGACCTCAACTTAAAGAATAAATAAATAAGCTGCAATAATGAGTAAGAAGCAAAAAAGAGCCCTCTCCATTGAGAGCTTCTGTATCAATAGGGAAGAAGCCAACACAAACTCAGATGAGGACAATAGCCTCAAATTGTCTACATCTGAAGCCTCACAAGGGAAGGTGAATTGGTTGCAAGAACAAAAAGCCTTCCTGGAAGAGCTCAAAAAGGATTTTAAAAATCAATTGCAAGAGGTAGAAGAAAAAATGGGGAGAGAAATGAAAGCAACACAAAAAAACTATGAAAAAAGAATCAGCAGCTTAGAAAAGGAAGCTGAAGAAAACAAAGCCTTAAAAAATTCACTTGGCCAAATGGAAAAAAAGCTGCATAATCTCACTGAAGAAAACAATACCTTAAAAAATTCACTTAGTCAAACGGAAAAAAAGGTACATAATCTCACTGAAGAAAACAATACCTTAAAAAATTCACTTAGCCAAATGGAAAAAAAGGTGCATAATCTCACTGAAGAAAACAATGCCTTAAAAATTAAAGTGGGACAGTTGGAAGAAAAGGAATCCATGAGACACCAAGAATCGGTCAAGCAGAATAAAAAAAATGAAAAAATAGAAGAAAATGTGAAATACCTCATTGGAAAGACAACTGATCTGGAAAACAGATCGAGGAGAGACAATTTGAGAATCATTGGACTGCCTGAAAGCCATGACCAGAAAAAGAATCTAGATACCATATTCCAGGAAATTATTAAGGAGAACTGCCCTGATATCATAGAATCAGAGGATAAAATCATCATTGAAAGAATCCATCGATCACCTCCTGAAAGAGACCCCAAAAGGAAAACTCCAAGGAATATTGTAGCCAAATTCCAGAATTATCAGGTGAAGGAGAAAATACTCCAAGCAGCCAGAAAGAAGCAATTTAAATATCATGGAGCCACAGTCAGGATTGCTCAGGACCTGGCAGCTTCAACATTAAAGGACCGCAAGGCTTGGAATATGATATTCCGGAAGGCAAAGGAGATTGGATTGCAGCCGAGAATCTATTACCCAGCAAAAATGTGCATTTTCTTTCAGGGGAAAAGATGGACATTTAATGACATTGGGGACTTTCAATCTTTCCTGGTGAAAAGACCAGAACTGAATAGAAAATTTGATCTCAACATACAAGACTCAAGAGAAGTTTAAAAAGGTAAACAGAGGGGGGAAAAAAAAGTTACCCTATTAGGTTAAACTGTTTATATCCCTACACAGGAAGATAATACTCATAACTCTTAAGAACTGTAAATGTATTTGGGCAGAGAGAAGGACTTTATATAGAGGGTATAAATATAAATTGTCTTTGATGTGATGATACAAAAGAATTAAGGAGATAAAAAGGGAGTCTATGGGGAGGAGAGGAAAGGGGAGGTGGAATGGGATGAATTATATCATATGAAGAGGTGGAAAAAAACCTATTATAATAGAGGGAAAGAAAGGAGGGGGGAACATGGTTTCAACCCTATTCTCATTAGATTTGACTCAAAGAGGGAATAACATATACGTTCATTGGGATAAAGAAACTTAACTCACTCTTTAGGGAAACAAAAGGGGAAGGGAAAGGGGGGGACTGAGAAGGGAGGACAAAAGCAAGGGAGAAAAGGGTAAAGAAAAGAGAGGGGGGTGATAAAAAGGGAGGGCAGATTGGGGGAGGCAGGGGTAAGAAGTAAAACGTCGGTGAGGAGGAATAGGGTGAAAGAAGGGGGGAAAAGTACAAAGGGGGTAAATAGAATGGAGGGGAATAGACAGTCAGTAATAATAACTGTGAATGTGAATGGGATGAACTCTGCTATAAAACGGAAGCGAATTGCAGAGTGGATTAAAAACCAGAACCCTACAATATGCTGTTTACAAGAAACACATTTGAAGCAGAGAGATACACACAGAGTAAAGGTAAAAGGCTGGAGCAGAATATATTATGCCTCAGCTAAAGTAAAAAAGGCAGGGGTAGCAATCCTTATCTCAGACAAAGTGCAGGCAAAAATAGATCTCATTAAAAGAGATAAGGAAGGAAATTACATCTTACTTAAAGGTACTATAGATAATGAAGTAATATCAATATTGAATATGTATGCGCCAAGTGGTATAGCATCCAAGTTCTTAGAGGAGAAGTTAAATGAGTTACAAGAGGAATTAGATAGTAATACTATACTAGTGGGGGATCTGAATCTCCCCCTCTCAGAATTAGATAAATCTAGCCAAAAAATAAATAAGAAAGAAGTGAAAGAGGTGAATAGATTACTAGAAAAGTTAGACATGATAGATGTCTGGAGAAAATTGAATGGGGATAGAAAGGAATATACCTTTTTCTCAGCAGTATATGGCACATTTTCAAAAATTGACCATGTATTAGGGCACAAAAACATCATAGTCAAATGTAGAAAGGCAGAAATAGTAAATGCATCCTTCTCAGATCATGATGCAATAAAAATTACATGTAAGAAAGAGCCAGGGAAAAGTAGAATGAAAATCAATTGGAAACTAAATAATTTCATTCTAAAGAATGAATGGGCCAAACAAGAAATCATAGAAACAATCAATAACTTTATCCAAGAGAATGACAATAATGAGACAACATACCAAAATCTATGGGATGCAGCCAAAGCAGTGCTTAGGGGAAAATTTATAGCTCTAAATGCTTACATGAATAAAAAAGAGAAAGAGGAGATTAATGAATTGGGCATGCAACTTAAAAAGCTAGAAAAAGAACAAATTAGAAATCCCCAATTAGACACTAAATTAGAGATCCTGAAAATTAAAGGAGAAATCAATAAGATTGAAAGCAAAAAAACTATAGAACTAATCAATAAAACTAAGAGCTGGTTTTATGAAAAAACCAATAAAATAGATAAAATACTGGTTAATTTGATTAAAAAAAAGAAAGAAGAAAACCAAATTACCAGTATCAAAAATGAAAAGGGTGATGTTACCACCAATGAAGTGGAAATTAAAGCAATAATTAGGAAATATTTTGCCCAACTGTATGCCAATAAATTTGACAATCTAAATGAAATGGATGAATATTTACAAAAATACAAACTGCCCAGGTTAACTGAAGAGGAAATAAAATCCTTAAATAAACCCTTATTAGAAAAAGAAATTGAACAAGCTATTAATGAACTCCCTAAGAAAAAATCCCCAGGGCCAGATGGGTTTACGGGTGAATTTTACCAAACATTTAAAGAACAATTAATTCCAATATTATACAAATTATTTGGAAAAATAGGTGAAGAAGGAGTTCTACCAAATTCGTTTTATGACACAAATATGGTGGTGATACCAAAACCAGGCAAAGCAAAAACAGAGAAAGAAAATTATAGACCAATCTCCCTAATGAATATTGATGCTAAAATCTTAAATAAGATATTAGCAAGGAGATTACAGCAAGTGATCACCAGGATAATACACTATGACCAGGTGGGATTTATACCAGGAATGCAGGGCTGGTTCAACATTAGGAAAACTATTAACATAATCAACCACATCAATAAGAAAACCAACCAAAATCATATGATTATCTCAATAGATGCAGAGAAAGCTTTTGACAAAGTACAGCACCCATTCCTAATAAAAACACTAGAGAGTTTAGGAATAGGGGGAGCTTTCCTTAGAATAATAAACCGTATCTACCTAAAGCCATCAGCAAGTATTATATGCAATGGAGATAAATTAGAGGCCTTCCCAATAAGATCAGGGGTGAAACAGGGATGTCCATTATCACCCCTATTATTTAATATTGTCCTAGAAATGTTAGCTTTAGCAATCAGAGAAGAGAAAGGAATTAAAGGAATTAGAATAGGCAAGGAGGAAACAAAACTATCACTCTTTGCAGATGATATGATGGTATACTTAAGGAATCCTCGAGAATCAAGTCAAAAATTACTTGAAACAATTAACAACTTTAGCAAAGTAGCAGGATATAAAATAAATCCACATAAATCATCAGCATTTCTATACATGACCAACAAAGTCCAGCAGCAAGAGATAGAAAGAGAAATTCCATTTAAAGTAACGGTAGGTAATATAAAATACTTGGGAGTCTACTTGCCAAGACAAACCCAGGAACTCTATGAACACAACTACCAAACACTCTTCACACAAATCAAATCAGATCTAAATAATTGGAAAGATATCAATTGCTCATGGATAGGCAGAGCTAATATAGTAAAAATGACAATACTGCCTAAATTAATTTACTTATTCAGTGCCATACCAATCAGGCTACCTAAAAATTATTTTATACAGCTAGAAAAAATAATAACAAAATTCATCTGGAAAAACAAAAAATCAAGAATATCCAGGGAAATAATGAAAAAAAATTCACAGGAAGGTGGGTTAGCGGTACCAAACCTGGAGCTTTACTATAAAGCGGCAGTCATCAAAACTATCTGGTACTGGCTAAAAAATAGAGTGGTAGATCAATGGAATAGGCTAGGCTCAGGAAATGCAGTAGTAAATGACACTAGTAATGTAGTGTTTGATAAACCCAAAGACTCCAGCTTCTGGGATAGGAACTCAGTATTTGACAAAAACTGCTGGGAAAACTGGAAGATAGTATGGCAGAAATTAGGCTTAGACCAACATCTTAAATAAGGTCAAAATGGATACATGATTTAGACATAAGAGGTGATACCATAGGTAAATTAGGAGAGAAAGGAATAGTGTACCTATCAGATCTTTGGAAAGGAGAACAGTTTTTGACCAAACATGAGATAGAGTATATTATAAAATGCAAAGTGGATGATTTTGATTATATTAAATTAAAAAATTTTTGTACAAACAGAAGCAATGCATCCAAAATTAGAAGGGAGGCAGAAAGCTGGGAAACAATTTTTGAGGCCAGTGCTTCTGATAAAGGCCTCATCTCTAAAATATATAGGGAATTAAATCAAATTTATAAGAATCCAAGTCATTCCCCAATTGAGAAATGGTCAAAGGATATGAACAGGCAGTTTTCTGATGAAGAAACCAAAGCTATCTATTCCCATATGAAAAAATGCTCTAAATCTCTAATGATTAGAGAGATGCAAATTAAAACAACTCTGAGGTACCACCTGACACCTATCAGATTGGCTAAAATGACAAAAAAGGAAGATAATAAATGTTGGAGAGGCTGTGGGAAAATTGGAACACTAATGCATTGTTGGTGGAGCTGTGAGCTGATCCAACCATTCTGGAGAGCAATTTGGAATTATGCCCAAAGGGCGATAAAGCTGTGCATACCCTTTGACCCAGCAATCCCACTTTTAGGTCTTTTGCCCAAAGAAATCATGGAAGGGGGAAAGGGACCCACATGTACAAAAATATTTATAGCTGCTCTTTACGTGGTAGCAAGGAATTGGAAGTTGAGGGGGTGCCCATCAATTGGGGAATGGCTGGACAATTTGTGGTATATGAATACAATGGAATACTATTGTGCTGTAAGAAATGATGAGCAGGAACAGTTCAGAGAAACCTGGAGGGTCTTACGTGAGCTGATGATGAGTGAGATGAGCAGAACCAGAAGAACATTGTACACAGTATCATCAACATTGAGTGTTGACCTACTGTGATGGACTATATTCTTCTCACCAATGCAATGGTACAGAAGAGTTCCAGGGAACTCATGATAGAAGAGGATCTCCAAATCCAAGAAAAAAAAAGAAAGAAAGAACTGTGGAGTATAGATGCTGATTGAACCATATTATTTCTTTTGTTTTGGGTGCTGTTGTTTTTTTTTTCTATTTTGAGGTTTTGCATCACTGCTCTGATTCTTTCTCTTGTAACAGGATTAATGCAGAAATAGGATTAATGTTATTATGTGTATATATATGTGTGTGTATATATATATCTATATGTATATGTATAGATATATATAGATATAACCTATATCAGATTACCTGCTGTCTAGGGGAGGGGGGAGGGAGGGGAGGGAGGGAGGGAGAAAAATCTGAAATTGTAAAGCATGTATAAACAAAAGTTGAGAACTATCTTTACATGTAACGGAAAAATAAATTAACTTTGGTGTAAAAAAAAAAAAAAAAACCAAAGTGCAAAAGTTGTATCATCAAAAAAAAAAAAAAGAATATATATATACATATATATATATATATACACACATGCATACATATATATATGTGTATATATATGGTATTTTGGAAATATTATTCACCTAGTATTTATTAATCACCTATTATGTGCCTGGCACTGCGCTAATCACTGGGGATTGTGGTAAAAAGTATGCCAGTTTTTGAAGGACCACCCCTTCGGGGAAGAGAACCACCAGGTCCATCTGCTAAGCACTCCACTTCCAGGGTTCCAGCTTAAAAGGCAAGGAGAGAATGGAAGTGAGGTCTTGTCTGCTCTCCTCATCCGCTGACTGGCGCTATATACACAGACACTGACTGAAGTTCGACTCGGACCGGTTCGCCATAACAGCATGTGCTTGACTTGGCTCTCAGCTTCAGAGGTTGGTCTTAGTTTTTTGGTGAGCCCTATACGGGTTTTTAGTGAGTTTTATGTGGAATATAGACTAAGCTTAGATTTAAGACTATTTGTTTGTATTTCTACTTTCCTATCTCTTTAATCAACATCACCTTGTAATTTCCAAACAATAAAAGCTCTAACTAGAGACCAGAGGCTTCTTCCACTTACTAGTCTGGGAGATAAATAAGGGAAAGGTTAAAAGGGGAGGTTAATGCTCTAGTATCCAATTTTAAATCTCACAGGATGCAAAGACAGGCATGCCAAGAAGTTCCTGCTCTCTAAGACATCACAGAGGAGTTTGTGTTTTATGTAAGAGATTATAAGGAAGCCCTGGAACTTTTGTTTTTTTAAATTTTTTTTTTTTGGTGAGGCAATTCGGGTTAAGTGATGTGATGTTTAAAATCTAAATTGTGGTCGCCTTAAATTAGAAGCTTTAGCACCAGTCCTTGGGCATTAAACATTTATTAAAGCATACAGATATTCCCATTGAGTTCAGAAAGTTAAGAAAAAAGCCTATTTAGCCTAGAGTTCCAGCCTTGTCTGGTTCTTCCTCAAGTCCTCTTCCTCAAGTCCTCTTCCACAAGCCTGCTTCAATCACTAACTCTCTCCAGCAAACTGATTGTGGAAGCTTTTTATAGGTCTGGAACAGAGACGGTCCTTAAATACTGCTTCAAGCTGATCGGTTGGCATCATCCAAATCCATTGGTTCTGAAGGTGTTCTCAAGGTGTGATTACAATCCAGTTAACTTGAAGTAGGCTAATCAGCAGTTAATCACTCTCACTTGATTCAATCAGTCTAGATTAATCTCCAGGTGGGTCTTTGAGTATCTGCTAAATCTCATTATTTCATCACAGTGACTTGCGAAGGGTCACACAGCTAGTAAGTATCAAGTGTCTGAGGCTGGATTTGAACTCAGGTCCTCATTACTTCAAGGTTGGTAGTCTATCCACTTTATCACCTAGCTGCCCCCAAATCTCTACTTCCTTTTTTTTTTTTTTTTTTTGCAGGGCAATGAGGGTTAAGTGACTTGCCCAGGGTCACACAGCTAGTAAGTGTCAAGTGTCTTATGTCTCATTTGAATTCAGGTCCTCCTGAATCCAGGGCTGGTGCTTTATCTACTGTACCACCTAGCTGCCCCCAGCCCTGGGACTTTCTAAGCAGTACCTTATATAGACAGACCTTTATTTTGAGAATGTAATTTTAGCAGCTAGGTGTAGGATGGAATGGAGAAGGGAGAGACTTGAGGGAGGACAATTAGTAGAACAGTTCTGGCCAGAACTAGAGTGGTGGTTGAAGGAGTATAGAGAAGGTAACAGATACAAGGTTTTCAGTGGAGTCATAATTGTCAAAACATCCAGAAAACAGCAACCAAGATGACAAAGGACCTTGAATTGATTCCTTATGAGGATCAGTTGAAATAACTAGGAATATATATTATAGGAAAGAGAAGACTCAGAACAGGAGTGCACATTTTAAGTCTTTTTTGTTTGTTTGTTTTTAAGAGCAACCATATGAAAGACAACTTAAACTTATTCTGTTTAGTTCCGGGGAGCACCACCGAAACAATGAATGGGTAGAAGTCATAAAAGGGCAAATTTAGACTTCATGTGGCAGATTAGAACTTCCCCAAAGTGAGAGTAGGTTGGAAAATAATGGGTTTCAGAGCAGCTAGGTGGCACAGTGGATAAAGCACTGTCCCTGGATTCAAGAGGACTTGAGTTCAAATCAGGCCTCAGACACTTGACACTTACTAGCTGTGTGGCCCTGGGCAAGTCACTTAAACCTCATTGCCCTGGGGGGGGGGTGGGGACCTGTCAGGAAAATAATGGGTTCTCTTTCCATTTTCAAATTCCAACCTACTTCAGTTAACCTACCTCATTTCCATCTATCTGTTTGAAAAAAATCTAAATTGGTCAAATATTTGCTTTGAATTCTGCTTGATTTTTTTAGATAGTTCTCTTTTTTGCTCCTAAATAGCATGGTTTGAGTTAATTTTGTCCTTCAGAACTTCCAGTCTCCTTTGGCCTAACTTACCTATAGAATTTTATACTACAAATGTCCACCCCCTCTTTGAAAGAACATTTTGAATTTTTTAAAATTCTAGTGTATCTAGTTTTCAATTCCTTATGATAAATTTTAAAAATGGATTGGTCAATCTGCCCTGAGCATTCTATCATTTGTACTTTTGCAATCAATCTCCTTTTATTCATCAGACCGGTCCCGAATTGCATTGCCCTTTGTACTGTCTTTTAATTGTGTGTGTGTGTGTGGGGGGGGCGATGAAATTATCATTAAGACAATTCAAGAATTAATGAGATAGAATGCAGATCAAAGCATACTTTCACTTTCTTTATCTCTTCATATTTTTTTTTTACCTTTTAGTCTATTGCTTTTTTCACAACATGACTAATATGGAAATATGTTTTACATGATTGCACATATATAACCCATTTAAAATTCTTACCTTTTTGGGAGTGAGGAAAGGGAAGTAGAGAGGGAGAAACTTTGGAACCCAAAATTAATGTTAAGTTGTCTTTCCATGTAATTGGAAAAAAAAATACTATTAAAACCATTTATCAGCTATTATGTTTTTAGCACAGAAGGTTCAAGCAGATATAGCTTGAAATGATAGCATCCCATCTCTACTGAAACATACTGCCTTATAAACTTGTGATATTTTTTCAAACTCATCATCCATTTTTCCTGCTACATTACATCCCACCAGCAAAATATCTGATTGAATGGATAATAACAGCAGGTAGTCAGAAAGATGATTAAGTAGGAGAAAACTTAGGTTTTTGAGTCTACTATGGGTGTTTCCCTGAAATTCAGGGAATAAAAGTAGAACCTCTGACAAAAAGGTACTATGTTGGACAGGTAAGCAATGGAACATTATTGTTTGCCAAGAGATTAATGGCAGTATATGGTGTTGATTCCAAGAAGGATAAAAGAGAGTGCTGAACAAGAAAATGTCCTTTTTTTTCAATTTTCAGCAAATTAAATTCTACTTCTCTTTTTATATTTTCTTTTATGCTTTTTTTACTTGTTAGCCCTAGCTACTGGCTCTGTCAGGTCTTAGCAAATTGTGGCTTGCTTCTTTTTTGTGAGGATTATCTTTTACTTTTACTTTGTTAAGGTTGCTATAATACTGTTTTTGTGTTCCCTATTTAATTGAGTTAAAGCTTTTAGACTAATAAGCTACACATCTAATGGGATAAATGTTAAATGGTTCCTGGTTAGGGACAAGATAGATCAATAATTTGACTGAAGGTCTCCAGTGGTATTGCAGAATCATGAAGAATCATAGTATCACAGAAATAGTTGTGACCTCAGAGGCAATCTGGCCCAACCTGAATTTTATTTTATTTTATTACAACATTTAAATGGGTAATTTTCTAGTCTCTGCCTAAAGAACTGTGTGTGTGTGTGTGTGTGTGTGTGTGTGTGTGTGTGTGTGTGTGTGTATTTGGGGGCCTGCAGGACCCTCCATTTCCAAAGGCAGCCCATTCTTCTTTTAAATACTGCTAATTGTTAGAATGATTTTCCTTACATCAAGCAGATGTTTATCTCTGAAAACTCATTGCTCCTCATTCTGCTTTATGTAACCAAAATCTTTAGTTAGTTGGATCTTAGGCTCATAAGACATCCAACAAATGATCAAGAATCTATGCCTAAGCATAAAGAAAGTCCTGAACACTGGTTAAAGGCCAGAAGAGCTGACTGTAAGGGAGCTTAAGGGAGTGGGTAATTTGATGGCATTATAGCTTTATAGATTATATATATATAGTGAAGCATTATAATCATAATGGGGAAGAAAAATTTACCCCCAAATTAGAAATCAGAGGACCAAAAGAAACCATAACCTAAATAAAAGATGCTAAATAAAAGGCCCTTTAGTAACATTTTCAGATTTTTTTTTCATGCGACCTGAATTAGTGCCATTTACTTTGGGATGTGCCTCTATCTGTTCACTTTCATTTTTTCCCCATATTTATCTAAACAAGAAAAGTCCAATAAATACAGAGAATGACTCAAAATATTTGGAGAACTGAAGAGATTGGTATCCTTCCCAAATGAAATTTTTTAGTAAAAGACACTAATAAACAGATTAAGAAAAATCATTCCAAGTTATAACAGCTAATTCACAAACCTATATTCAAACCGCATGGTTCAGAGCTAAAGTGCCATCTACAATGCTACAAACCAATTTTCTTTCTGATCCCCTTCAGCTGTCAATGCTTCCTTTGCCATGAAATTACCCTGCATTTATTTGTACATTTTTGTTTTTACTTTCAATAGATACTCACACAATTCTTTCTACCAACATGATTCAAGCTCCTTAAGGACAGAATATTTTACTTTTGAAAAAAATTGCATCCATAGTACTTGGTAAAGTGCCTGAAATATAGGAGGCACTTTATTCTTTTTGAGTGATAGCATAATGTTCAATTTTCATGTTTTCTGTTTTTAATGAATTTATATGTTATTCAATGCCTTACATCTTTACATTTTATGATTTACAAAGCATTGGTTGTCTCATTTAAACCTAACTCCCCCCCCCAAAAAAAAAATCCCTGAGATAGTGTCATCCCTTTTTATGGGTGGGAAAGTTCAAGTAAAGGAGGTTGAAAACTGAGAAAAGGCCACAAAATTTATCAGTGAAGACTGCTGATGACCTTGGAGAAAGTTTCACTAGCCTAGTTTATGTCAAAGATAGATGCTAGGTAATTGAGGTGAAGCATCAAAACAGACAATGGAGACTTTGTACAAGTGAATGGGAAGATAACAATAATCAAATGAATTGAGTCAGCTATCTCTTGCCCTCCAGACACCTTCTTAAAGAAAGCCTTTTATATTTAGGCTAATATACCTTTGGTGCAGAAGTCTGGTTCTGGTGAGGGCAATGAATGTAGCAAGATAACAAGAATCAGCATCAGTCAATTGAGGTGATTAGTAGAGTGGAAATGGAATGGAGCAGATCTTCACTTAACTGAGTTGCTGAGGCAAGGTAAAGTGATTCATAGTTAGTTTTGATGTTGTAACTCTGGCTTCAGTATGTGTCCTAAGCATCAACTGTACTTAGTTGTACCTCACAGGGTTTTTGTGAGGATCACAAAAGCCTGGAATATGAGACATTTAATAAATGCTTATTTTATTCCTTCCTCCCATACATGCTTAGACAATTTAGACAGAATGAGGCAGCTAGTGTTAAAGCTCATGGTCATGTGAACAGGTATCTGGAAATTGTTGTTGAAACTGATTAATACTTCTGTTTTACCATAATTTTATTATTTTTATTGAATGCTTATTCTAACCCTGTAAGAAGTCTTGCATAATAAAGCAACACAGTGGGAACCAAAGTGGGCAAGTGACGGAATATTCTTAGAGTAGGATGGGACATAATGAGCTGTTATTTGAGATATACTAGACAAAGGAGAGAAAATTCAACCACCTGCAAAGGGGCAGAATTAAGGGAACAAAGGTAGTTAGCCTTCTGTTAAAGGGAGTTTATTGGTTAATTCCAGATTAATCTGGGCTGTTGGACAGTTTGTAAATCAAGTAGGGGTGAGTGTTGAATTTATAATACAGAGTAGGGTCAGATGTTCACAGTGTCCTCTAGTTGTTATATAATTTATTCAGAGAGATTTGTCAAAGAGGTAGATGCCAGACAAACTAGCAGAACCACTTGTCACATTTATTTTTTGTTTTTTGAATAGAGAAGGATATTTCTTTTAGAAAAGCTTTAAAGTCTGCTGTATGTAAAATAAGTATATATCACCCTTCTAATTCTGTTTAGTAAGGATAGTAAAGAGGTGCTAAATTTATGGCGCAATTCTAGAGTGTTAGCTTGAGCTCTTAGAGACAACCTTATTTGACCTGGAAATCTCATCTCCTCCCCCAAACAAAGTCTGCTTTGGCTTCTCCTTGTCAAAAATGATAAAGGTTTTAGATTTTCTGTGGAGCTAATATCACCTATTGGCAAGAAAAAGGAATTATGAAGCACATTTAGTGGGATAGAATGTTACTATCATTGAAAGGATTAAACCTAATTATGAATTCAATTTATAACGTCTTGTGTCACTAAGAGATATTTCAGCAATAGGCTTTGAAGGTAGCAATATGCTTCTGTCCCCATTTAAAGTGACCTGAGAATTAACTGACACAGGAAGGATACTTTACCCTATTACAAATTAGATATTACTTGGCTGCCATATTTCCTTTTCCTTCTTACCCTGCAAACCAACAAGGATACTTATCATTAAATAGTCTTATAAATCTGACCTTATAAGGAGAGCAAAAACATACTTGTAATTTCCCACAACTAGAAAACAAATAACTAGTGAGAGAGGCTGAAACTCCCTTTCTACACTGCTCTCTCCTTCCCATCTGGTCTCTGATTGCAGACCTACATTTTCTCATCCCCACTCCCCCTGAAGGCATATGAAATACCAAAGCAGACCTTTAGGGAATGAGAATAAAATATGTTCAAAGAATTAGATCTTGCCAGCAGCTAACCCAATAAACCCTGAAGTTGTCCTCCTCCCCTCACCTTACTGATATACTGGGAATTAATATTTCTGGAATTTTCTGGAATCTATCCCCTTGGAAGGGAGTGGAGAAGCATAGGAAAAAGCCCATGCATCCTCTCCCTGTTTTATTCTGACTCATTTTCTATTCTTAAATGCAATGCAACTGAAATATCCTTACTTGGATGGTGACTGAAACGCTGCTGCATCCCGAATAAAGACAACATCTGTTCCAAGAGCATTTCAGACAAGACTGGAATTGAAGTGCAAAGCAGGATCCTTTTTTTTTTAATTGCTCAGACTTTTTCAGCTTCTGGAACAAGGTCCGGAAACAAAATGGGCAAAGATGAAATCTCCTTTCATCCAAGAATTTACCCTCTGCTTGGGTAAAAATGAGACTAGAAATAAAATTGTGCAGTGAGTTGCTTAGATATATAATTAAATGTCAACTAGTGGGGATGCATAGGAAATACTGCATCTTTTCACATCAGGATTTTCTAATTCTTTCTCCTTATGATGTCCTTCATTCCTTTCTATTTGAGAGCAGAACTTTGAATTTATTAAAGGGTAAGAATCACATAGGCTCTTCATTTTTTCTTCTTCTAAACCCTGAGCATGGTCTATTTCTCTGTCTTCTTTACCCTGGATATGAACAAGATCAAGGCAAAATGCTTTCAAGGGTACAAACTCTATACTGGGGAAAAGACAGACCAGTCCAAGGTCAGGTAGTCAATCACTTTAACAAATGCCTCAAACACCTACTAAATTCCTCCTCTTTGCTGAGCACTGAACTAGTATCTGGAGCACATGTGTAAATAACCTGACATGAAGTAGCTTGCAAATTCAAGGATAAAATGAGATTTACATACAAATATTAGACCTGCATTAGTAAGCCAAGAACTAGAAATTACTTTAAATAAAGAATAATATACAGCAAAAAATAAATTAGGGTGTTTCATTTATTTGGATGTATGGACTACTTATTCAAGAGAACATATAAAAGAAAGAAACCTGACTTGAGAGTTCCTTTGGCTCCTTCCTTTGACTTTCATATTTATAACTTGACAGAATAGTCTCCAGGGCAAAATTTGGCAAATAACTCATTAGTACTATATAGGAAATGCAATTTGTAGCTGGTGTGTGGGGCAAGGAAAAGAGCACTGGCCCTGGAGTCAGAGAGTCCTGAGTTCAAATCTAACCTCGGTCACTTACTAGCTTTGTGAACCTAGACAAGTAACTTAACCCTGTTTGCCTCAGTTGCTTATATGCAAAATAAGCTGGAGAAGGAAAAGGCAAACCATTCCAGTATCTTCATAAAGATAATTCCCAAAGGGGTCACAGAGTTAGACACTGCTGAAATAACTCAACAACAACAAACTGAGATGGAACTGTGAAGGGTTTTAGAGCCAGGAGTAAATTTAAATCCCATCCAGCATTTTTTCTCACAGTGCAATTCTAGGCAAATAATTTAACATCTTAAATAGGGATAATATGCCACCTACCATACTAGGCTGTTGTTGGGCAGCTAAGTAGCATAGCAGACAGAGGAATGGGCCTGAAATCAGGAAGACTTGAGTTCAAATATAGCCTCAGACACTTAATAGCAGTGTAATAGCAAATCACCTAACCCTGTTTGCTTCAGTTTCTTCAGCTGTAAAATGGAGATAATAACAGGATTTGCCTCTCTGGGCAGTTGTGAAAATTTGAAGCATTTAGCACAATGGCTGGCACATAGTAGGTATGATGTAAATGTTTGTTCTTTTCCTTCTTCCTCTTATTTTAAGAATCAAATGAACGTGTTTTGCCTACCGAAAAGCAGTTACATCTGTGTGAAGTTTTGTTGGTATCATAGCCTAGTGAAAAGAATTGCTGGACTAGATATTGAGCCTTTTGTTAAAATCCTGTCATAGAACCTGTAAAACCATGTCACTTAACTTTTCAAAGTCTCAGTTTCCTGTACTGTAAAATGGGGATATTAGTACTTGCACTATCTGAAAACTTGTGAGGAAACTGCTTTATGAGCCTTAAATTGTAATAATAGATGGGAGCACTAGGTGGCACAGTGGATAAAGCACCAGCCCTGAATTCAAGAGGACCTAAGTTCAAATCCGGACTCAGACTCTTCACAGTTACTACTTGTGTGACCCTGAGCAAGTTACTTAACCCCCATTGCCTCGCCAAAAAAAAAAAAAATGTAATAATAGTAGTTATTATCATTGTTTGGCATTGTTTGACATGAATGAAAGCACCCAGCAGAAGCACAATGCTTTAAGATTCCTTTCATAACTTATATTTCTAGAATTCTTTCTCTAGTTCTTTAGATAGAAAATAAGATTTATTATCTTTAATGTGACATTAGGATCTGAAAACTGTAGAGATATAAAGGGCCATCCAGTCCAACTTCCTCATTTAATAGATGAGAAACTGAGTCCCAGAGAGGAGAAATAACTTCTCCAAAGTCAAATAATTATTAGAGCCAGCTCTCAAATCTAACTCCTTCTCCAGAAAACGCTAGGGGCAGCTATGTTTCATGAGGTCATTAAGAATCTAACATGATTGAATGACTTAACAACAACAATAAAATGTACCATGAACTGTGCTAAGTGCTAGGGATACAAAGAAAGGCAAAACCTGCTCTCAAAGAGCTCACAATCTAATGGCAGACAACAGGAAAATAACTATGTACAAATAAGCCATATATAAAATAAATAAGAAATAACCAACGCAAGGAAGGCATTAGAATTGCAAGGGATGGAGAAAAGCTTCCTGTAGAAGGAGAACTTTTAGCTTGTACTTGGAAGAAATATGAAATAGACAGAGATAACATGATTGACCTAAGGTCATTGGGTTAAGCTGTGGTAGAGGCTGGAGTGGAATCCAGCTATGCTAACTTTTAGTCTTTATTAATTATTTCTTTTTTTTCTTTTCTTTCTTTATTTTATTTCCATATAAATATTTTATTATTTTCCAGTTCCATTTAGAGATAGTTTTCAACATTTGCTTTTTTAAGATTTCTAGTTTCCAATTTTTCTCTCTTCCTCCCTCCCCTCCCTCCCCCCTCCCCAAGATAACAAGCAATCTGATATAGGTTATATATGTACAATCACATTAAATATACTTCTGCATTAGTAATGTTATGAGAGAAGAATAAGAGCAAAAAGGAAAAACCTCAAAAAAGAAAAACAGCATTTTCCACCATGAGTATTTTGGAACTATCTTGGACCCTTGTATTGCTGAAAAGAATCAAGTCTATCACTGTTGATCAACAAACAATGTTGTTGATACTGTATACAATGTTCTCCTGGTTCTGCTCATCTCACTCATCATCAGTTCATGCAAGTCCTTCCAGGTTTCTCTGAAATCTGCCTGCTTATCGTTTCTTACAGCACAATAGTATTCCATTACATTCATATACCACAACTTGTTCAGCCATTTCCCCAATTGATGGGAAACCCCTCAATTTCTATTTATTCATTATTTTAACAATGATTGCGCATACCACATTCATTTATCTGTTCTTCCTTCTCAGTACTTAACTTGGGTGGCTATAGTAACTTAGCATTCGACTTTCCTATCTAGCTGTACTTGATCATTTGATTACCCCCCATGTAATATCTCTACAATAGTCTTGTTCAAACTAACTCCCTCATCCTAATGATGGCTAGTATGGCTTTTAATGTGTGTGTGCACTTGTGTGTGTGTGTGTGATGGGGTGGGGTCATCTTGTCGAAATATGTGTATTAAATGAAAAATATTATTTATTCCCATTTATTTTTTTTCTTTTTTTCAAGTAATAAACATTTCTATTTGTAGTTTTGAGTTCTAATTTTTATCCCTCCTTCCCTCCCTCCCCTCCCCTCACCCTGAGGTGGTAAGCAATCAGATATCTTGCCACAGCTAGTTAGGGTCAACTGTCCTCATATATAAAATCAATGTAGGACTTGATTTGGAGTTTAAGCTGCCCCTGATGATACTTTAATGCATAAAATATATACAGTTACAAAAGAAACCACTTACATTGAAATACAGTTAAGAAAATAATTTTAAAAATAAGTTCATGGGCCCCAGGTTAAACTCCAAATAAAGTCCTATCTGCCCATATTGATTTTATATATGAGGAAATTTAGGCTAAGAGATCTTTCAAAGATCACATGCCTGTGGGCAGCTGGGTGGCAAAGTGGATACAGCACTGGCCCTGGGTTCAGGAGGACCTGAGTTCAAATCTGGTGTCATACACTTAACCCTTACTAGCTGTGTCACTCTTGGCAAGTCACTTAACACTCATTGCCTTGTACCCCCCCCAAAAAAAAAATCATATGCCTAGTAAATGCTTGCTAGAATTTGAACTCAGGTTATCCTGACTCCCAACTGAGTGCTCTTTGTTATAATCAATAGTGTCATTTTTAGCTTGAAGTATGACAATGGAATTGTAGATAGAAAGAGTGTCCTTATACAGCAATTACCAAAAAGTAAACCAATACCCAAATGAATTGATTGGTCTAAGGTAACAGTTTGTTAGTGAAAGGCATGAGACTGAAATAGGGGGCTCATATCCTGCTGAGTGATCTTTACACTCTAACATGGTACCCCCAAAATGCTTTAAAATACACTTGACTACAAGAATGTAAAGTGATTAACAAGTTTCAACTCCAAATGTCAATGCTTTATTATATCAGGTTGCCTGTACACGTCTACGAATCTCTCTTTTTTTTTTTTTGGTGAAGCATTTGGGGTTAGGTGACTTGCCCAGGGTCACACAGCTAGTAAGTGTCAAGCGTCTCTGGCCAGATTCGAACTCAAGTCTTCCTGAATCCAGGGTCAGTGCTCTATCTACTGTGCTACCTCGCTGCCCCTTGTCTAAGAATCTCAATGGACTTTCTTTTCTTTAGACATTTCCAACCTAGATTTTTATTATTTCCCTTACTCCAATTTGCCTTGTGATCTTGCTTATTATTCTTCTGCTGAAGACTCTTCATCTGTGAATGTAGGTAATTTTCTCTTTTTTCTTTCCTTTTATATTGACAGGTGGGATTTAAAGATAATGGGATAATGCTTTATTTGCCTTTTGTCAAATATACTGAGGAATGATCTTACATGTAACCATACATTTCAATTCAAGTATAATGCTGGTGTTGGTTCTAATACCTGTACTGCAGTATCTGTTCCCAGTATGATTATTGTCCCTAAACATTAGGACAGCTAGGTGACACAGATAGAGCACTGGCCCTGGGGTCAGGAAGACCTGAGTTCAAATTCGGACTCAGATATTTACTACCTGTGGGACCCAGAGCAAGTCTCTTAACACTTTGCCTCAGTTTCCTCATCGGTAAAGGGAGGTGTGGAAGGAAATGGTAAACCATTTTGGCATCCTTACCAAGAAAATTTTAAATGGGGTCATAAAAAGTTGGACACAACTGAGCAACAATTAATTTTTAAAAACCTCCTGATGCCAATTTGTATAGATTATCCAATCAAGAATATGTGAACACCAAGTAGATGCATGTTTTGCCTGCCAAGGTAAAATTGCTCATCCTTACAAGGGAAACTGGCTGTTTAGAGAGATGACTTTATGTAATACAGGGTGTTCTGCCCTTGGAGTCAGGAGAGCTGGATTCAAATCTTACCTTTCCTAATGGGGATGAATCTAGGTTAAATTATAAGCCTTCTAAAGAAAATGTTATAGTAAACTATAATATTTTGCATTGTAAAGAAATATATATTAACTCAAATTTGAAAAAGGTTAACCAAAGATCCTTCCAAATACTTTTGGGTAACCCTTGTGACATTTTATTTCTATTATCCTTGACAAGAAGTAACAAATTGCACGCACGCGCGCGCACACACGTGTGCACACACACACACTCGGCTTTTTGCAAGTCAATAAAGATATTTTATGAGAGACCATTAGTATGATTTGTGAAAAGTCCAACATTAAGAAAGCTGTTCTGAAGACATAATCTTGCAAAAAGTATTCCATTTCAGTTGCTTGATGAATTGGCAAACAATTTAGTAAAGAGATCAATTAGAAGCCTTTGGTTTATTAGATCTTAGGATACAAATTCACATATGTTCTAATGAATAAGAAATATATTGGGGGCAGCTAGGTGGCACAGTGGATAAATGACTGGCCCTGTTATGTTAAACCATCTCTGAGGTGGAATTGTCCAGTAGAAATCACTAGACTAGAAGTCTAGAGACTTGTATTTCAGTATACAGTCTATTCAGTATCACAGTCTATCCCTTGGCTTAGAATTAGTCATTTCTACTTTGGGGGTCTCAGTTTCCTCAACTGTCAAATTGTGATAATGATACCTAAAGGACTTCCATAAAAAGTTGTCATGATGATTAAATGAAGTTATGTATGTATGGTGTAAAGTTCTCTACAAATGTCATTTATTTTTATCAGAACTTTCACAATATTCCTCAGAAATTATATACTTGTAATTTCTCTGTGATCTATCAAACTATCTATCTGTGATATATTCTTTTTACACATATATGTATATTGATAGACATATACAAATGCACATACACATTTTTTTTTTAGTTGACAGATTAAGAAACAAGACTTGGGAGGTTTTGTGGGTCATAAAGTAAGCCAACAATGTGATACCATTTCTAAAATGAACTGATAACTTTGGCTTTAAGATATAATTATTAAAGTGATATTTAGTTCTATTCACCTCTGCACTGTTAAGACCACATATGAAAGATTGTGTTTCATTCTAGATACTATATTGAGGGGAGGGTTATTGTCAAATGGAGCATTCCACAAGGAGAGTGGAAATGTGCAGCTGAATGTAATATTAGTGACTGCTTCATGGGGAAACAGAAAGAAGAAACAACCTTCTATTTGCCAAGATGTCAGAACCCATGCTAAAGCCTTGGACGCCCCATGATAACTTTGGTTCTGATATAATTTATTCTCATGAGATCATGAAGTGATAAATATGAAATATATATATATATATATATATACTGTATATTGTTAAATATTTTGATAACTAGGGCTAATTTTGGGGGGCTAAAGTATGGATGACTAAACTGAGGACTTTTGACTATTTGGCTATCTGACTTCGTTAATTTAATGTGGGCCATTTATAAGGTTCCACTACACTGCTCCACTCTCAAATTGATAAACTAAAGATTAAGAAGCCTCTTAACCAAATCATCAAAGCAGAGTTTATTTATGAGATACTGTTGAAAATTAAGAATACAGGGAAATAAAATGTACAACCTGACTGCTTTCCTGCGGTCTCTTTCCACTGCATCTCTTTCCCACCTTCTGGCTTCGAACTTCTTGAATACAAGAAGGGCCTTAGCAGCCTCCGGTCTCAGGGCACGTTACATTTTCCCTGCTCAGCTATTTTCTTCTAATTCCTCTTAATCTTCACTTTGTCCAACCTGTACCCTGTGCTGACCTGCTTCTGTGCTCTCTGCTGCCTCCTGGTCAGTCTGTCTTCTGCCGCCTTTGCTCCTAGTCCTGCGTTGCTGTTCGTCTCATCCCCCGCCCCCTCTCCTTTCTAATCTCGTCAACCACCCTCTTGACCTCTTCTCAGCCCCCTGTCTCCTTGTCCAAACAGAACTCTCCTCCATCCTTTTCCGCGCTCCCCTCTAGTCCTGTCTATCTAGTCCTTCCTCCCTCCTGTCTCACTCCCAGGTCTATATATAGATTTTCTTCTCTCCACTCACATCTCGGGGCTTCCTTCGACCCCACAGACCAAGCTAATCCGCCTTCCAGGGCTGCGGCTGGTTGGGGGGGGGGGAGTGGGGGGGGAGTGGGGGGGGGCGGCGATGCACTCCCACTTTACATGCCTCAGCACAGGCCATCCGGGATCTTTTGCTCAGCTGAAGCTGAGGAGGAGGGGGAGAGACTCTGAGGGCCTAAGGCTTTCTAATCTCAGCCTAAAGGTAGAGTCCCCAAATCAAAATAAATTTCCACAGTATGCAAATATACACACATACATGCATGTATTACATACATACACATGTATACAAACATATGTGTTTATGTGTATGTGAATTCCACTCCCCTAAGTATTTTGTTCCGTTATGTATTTTTTTTCACAAATTTCTTCAAAGGAAAAGATTTTGCTATCAGCATAGCTAAAAGAGGGTAGAAATGACACACCCACAAAAACCCCACACATTTAATATATTTCTAATAAAAGGCATGTTTGAAACTGTTGCAGTACTGGACACAACCATTACAAGATTCAAGGGACTTTAATTTCTTCTTCTTAGAGTGCTGCCTCACATTCAATCAAATGGATTCCTCCTTTAGATTCATATTTGCTTAGTAAGTAATTGCTGCTTTGCCAAAAATTAAAACACACATGCACACACAAACACAAATATAGAGATATCAGACTGAGCTCAGCACCAGCATTTCCATTTGCAGTAACATAAGTCACTGTTTGTCTCTTTGTTCCCTATCTAACTACACCTTTGTTGATTATAGTTGATGAAGTTTTTTTTTTTCCATTGAAGCAAGTACTTAAATTGTTTTTCCCTCATTAACATGAGGAAACTGAGGTTCAGCAAAGTTAAATGTGTAACGATTGGAATAACGCCACCTGCTGGATACTTACTGTAGAAGAGTTCTGCCCATGAAGCAAAGGTCTTTGAGGGCAAGACCAGGCATCAGGAAGTGACGCAGACTAGTGGGAGGAGGAAGGAAGAGACTGCCGCTCAGTCTGGGGCTTTTTCCTCTGGACTCTGGCGGAGAGCGGAGCTAGAAATGTGCTCTCCCTTTAATAGATAAGAATCTAGGCCTTTCTCTCTCTCTTTACCAAATTCTTATTCTCCTTAATAAATGCTTAAAAGTCTAACTCTTGCTAAAGCTTATAATTTATTGGCGACCACTCATTAGATATTTTAGACAGACTAGCTAGAATTTTAACCCTTAACAGATGGCTGACCACGAAGAGGAAAGCTAAACCTCAGTCTTCTTCTGATCTTCTGGTTGGGTAAGAAATTTCCCCTCCCTCTCCCTTTAACTGCTAAGTACTGGTGTACTGGCTGTGTTTTCCTTTAAATTTTTTCGAATGGACCTTTTAAACTCCCTAATTATCCTATTTTTGATTTTAGTCTGTTTAACCAGACAAATGGGAGATAAGGTCATGTTAATGCTTTGTTTTTGTGGATTTTCTATTTTTATTTTTATTTTTGTTAAAAAAGCCAGCAACTTACTCACACAAGGAAATATCTCTCCCTCTCCCAACCATGCTTTTTCAAAGAAACCTGAAGAGATTCCCGCAGCTTTTCCCAGTTCTAACAGTAATTGTTGCTTTAATTTTGCATGCCTGGAGGCAATGACCCACCCTCTAGAAGCTTTTAATCCCCTAGCACCTGGAGGCAAAGTGGGGGAAGAGGAATCCAGGCCTGAGTTCAAAATCAAGTCTGATTCAAATTGCTCTGGTCCCTCCCCTCCTCTCCAAACCCCACCCTCTACTCCTCCTATGGCCAAGTCCATAGCTTCCCCTGCCTGGGAAGTCCAGAGATCTGGTGCACATGCTCAACTTTTTCTACCTGCATTTGCAGCTTCAGGCTCAGCCCTTCCCCGCCCTGGCTGTGCTTTTGAGACAATCTTAGAAAACTCTTTAAATTCCAGATATGCTCGTTTTGTTCATAATTTTGCTAACCTGCTTTTGTCTTTCATTAGTAATCTTATAAAGCATTTGTATGGTGAAAAGACTGACAGACAATATAGAGGGGTTAAAGAAGAAAAACTTAAGCTGAATAAGAATGACAATCATCAACATAGTTCAAGACTCTGCTTTTTGCCATGGAAGGGTATATATTTTACAGAAATGTAGAAGTAAGCAGCAAGGTATTGATATGAGTATTGGGGATTTTAGATATCGGAATCAAGAGTGTTCTGAATTCACTCAGAGTAATAGTATCAGTTCAGAGGTTACATAGGATTTCTATGCTATTACATATACATTTTGAAATTAATGGTATGGGTTTATTTTCATAGAGATTTTCATGCTTTTGAGATTGTGTCATACTTAGTTTTTAAAACAAGGAGAATATTTGTAAAAGCTTTTTATAGTCATGTGATCAAGTTTATATTTTATAATACTCTTATTAATATTAAATTCATGCTCATTTAGATTTCCTTAGTTTGAATTTCACTGTTTTTTATTGTTCCATGTATATTTTCTTCTATTCATTTATCTAATTTTAAAAAATTGAGAGATGGTTTTGATTTCATAATACAATGTTAATTCTAGGAGTATTGTGCTCCCATATTCTGAGTTGTTTGTTTTTGTTATTTTTTCTCAACTGATTATTTGATCAAACTCTTTAAAGCATTTCCCTGGCAAATTGGTTGCCATGGCAAGTGTAAATTGATTCTAGAAGTATTATTTTTGATAAGCATATTCCAAAAAAAAAAAAAAGGAGGGGAACATTTGTAAAAGTTGTCTTTGAGATTGTGTTGTGCTTTAACTTGTATTTAAATATGTTCAGATTTTTCAAAAAAGTAATTGTATACTAAGTTAAAAAAAAGGGGTATTATTTGAAATTGTTGCATAATTATATATTGTGTTCTGAGTCAAGATGTATTCACATTTTTTGCAATCATTTATTATCCTCAATTTTTAAATCCATATGAGACTTGGATTATGGGAACTTATCATTTAAGACATTAATTGCCTTTATTCTGAGTTATCAGATGCCAGTTGGCCAAGATGCCATCCAATCACAAAATGAGGAATACATGTAAGAGCAGACACTGAACTGTCACATGAGGGGAGACATGCATGAAGTCAAGGTATGGCCAAGGGAACGGCTTTTGACAAATGTTGAGGTTGGATTCTCTTGGTTTAATATTTTATTTTATTTTTCCCCACAATATTGTACAGATGGCTGGAAGTATTCATCCCACCCATCTCACTTCTACACCTGGCTTCTATGCTCCCTCCTATATGCCTGATGCCATGGACATCTTAATCCCATGGATCTGATTAAGTCTGACTCAGTTTCCTCCAATATGTTCGGTGGCATGGACGTATATTCCATCCACCTATTTTAAGCCTGGCATACTGTATGGGCAGTACATATTGCTCAAGTGTGGGAATGCTCATATCCCATCATTTCTCTGTTCTTTTATGGTAACCCCCATAATTATCTCAGGTGTCATGATAAATACAGTGTTGAATTTGGCCTTGACACCTGTTACCAATTATATTAGATTTTTTAATTTCTCATAATGGCATGAGGATAATTAGGCAGATGATGCAAAAAGTGATGAAACAAAGATAAAAAATTATTTTTAATAATTAATATCACAGCAATTGTCTTCTCAATTACCCTCCATAAGGGGGACTATAGTAATATTATAATTTTAAAGAATGTTTCAATTTTTGTTTTATTATATGTTTCATGTGTAACAACTAAGATTCTGAATTCCCTTAGACATGTTTTTGAGAACTTTCATTGTTTGATTTGATTATTGACAAAGCTATTTTAAAGTTGTGTTAAGCTCAATTTTGTAGGAAATGTTCCTGGCTGATTACCAGCATCCACACATCAACCCCTGAAAAGACTTCCATTCCACGACTACACCTAGAGGACATCTGAGAAAAGACTTTCAGAGACTTTAAATGAACAGTTTTGATTTGTTGTTTTTGTTGTTTTTTTTTTCTCTTTCTGTTATAATATACACCATCTGTAACATGTATTCTCTGCAGAGGCCCTCCCTTTGCAAGACTAATGTCAAAGCGTCGGTTCATGAGGACAAAAAAAAAAAATCGCCCCTCTGGACAAAACTTTCCTCTCTTCCTTTTCTATATTGTTGTTCACATATTATTAGTTAGCAATAGTTATCATATTGTTTTTACTGTTCCGTCAAGGAAACATTTTGTTTCTTGAGGAACAACAGGGGGGACTGTAACAATTGGAATAACGCCACCTGCTGGATACTTACTGTAGAAGAGTTCTGCCCATGAAGCAAAGGTCTTTGAGGGCAAGACCAGGCATCAGGAAGTGACGCAGACTAGTGGGAGGAGGAAGGAAGAGACTGGCGCTCAGTCTGGGGCTTTTTCCTCTGGACTTGGGTGGAGAGCGGAGCTAGAAATGTGCTCTCCCTTTAATAGATAAGAATGTAGGCCTTTCTCTCTCTCTTTACCAAATTCTTATTCTCCTTAATAAATGCTTAAAAGTCTAACTCTTGCTAAAGCTTATAATTTATTGGCGACCACTCATTAGATATTTTAGACAGACTAGCTAGAATTTTAACCCTTAACAAATGCCTTGCCCAATGTTACAGGTTAATAAATGTCAGAGCTAGAAATCTAACCATAATAATATTGTTACAAAATCATTTAGTATTATTTCTATCATATAAATCTGACTTTAGCCGTTCTGGTTGATGTCACTATACTTCCCTGTATAATAATATATAATATATAAATGAATTTTAAAAGTGTTTAGCAATTTTTTAGTTGTGACCAAGATATTAAAATATATGATACTTGGGGCAGATACATGGCACAGTGATAAAGCACTGGCCCTGGATTCAGGGAGGACCTGAGTTCAATCCAGGCTCAGACACTTGACACGTACTAGCTGTGTGACCCAGGGCAAGTCACTTAACCCTCATTGCCCTGAAAAAATATATATAATACTACAATTTATTTACTTTCAACCAACCTTTCTAACTAAATGAATGGTATTCATGTAGAAATTTCATCAGAGTTCACTTTTTTTAGATATTCTTGATTAGTAAACCTATTTATCATTTTAATTTAAGCCCTCATCCTAGCCTACTGAGCATATTGATTATCATCTTTCCCTAATCTAATCCATATTCAACATTGTTGCCAGTATGATTTTCCTAAAGCAATATCTGACAGGTAACTCCTTTTTAACAAATTCAAGTAGGACCAAATATTTCTATAGTTGTATTTGCCATTCCTGAAATATCATAGGTATATTATTTGTATTTTATGTGATATCTGTAGAATCAAATGTAAATTCCTCTTTTTACAGCCTGGCTCCAACCTACTTTAGTAATCGTTACTGCCCTATGCTCTTATATAATCCAGTCAAACTGTCCACACTATTCCTCAGACACACATTTTGTCCTGGCTATACCATATGCTCTGAACATACAACAGCCTCACCTCTGCCTCTACACTGTCTACTTCAAGTTGCACTCTAATGCTAATGCTTCTTTCCCTAGTCACCATGTAAATATATGCATGTATACACATTAGTTCCCCCAATAGAAGGTGAGTTTCTTGAGCACAGAACTATTTTATTTTTGCTTTTGTTTTCTTAGAAACCATTCACAATGCTGGGGCACACCCTTAGTGCTGAATAAATGTCTATTAAATGACTCTGAAAGAAACTTTAGGGTAATCATTTTGAAAGGTGACATGATAGAGCAGATGTGTCCTTGAACTGAGAAAGATGTGGTTCAAATCCTTCCTTTTATAATTATTTCTTTTAACCATGGGAATAACAAATTTCCTGATTCTCATGTCCCTCAAATGTAAAATAGATATATTAATAACAATTATACCTATTTCACAGAATTTTACTAAGATTATACTATATAGTTTCATTTTATCATAGTAAAAAACATTAGATAAATGTGCATCTATTGTTTTTTCAATCTCTTTATAGATGTAATTATAGCATATATGTATACATACACTTGTGTGTGTTCATGTATATATATGCATATGCATATATGTTTGTATAGAATAATCAAATAACTCTAGGGAGCCATTATTTCCTGATGTTCAAAGTACTGAAAACAGCAATGAGAGTTGAGGGCATCTGACAGTTTTGAAAGTGCCTCCCTCGCTCTCTCTCTCGTCACTTCCATACACACATATACATATGTTTACACACACACACATATACATGCATACATATAGTATTTCTGCATGTGTTTTGGGATAACGCCTTCTAGGAATTCCCTTTTTCTGTCTCATAGCACTAAAGGATTCTAAACTCCAAGAGTGGTAATTTAGGAATGTTACGAAATTGCTGATCTTCAAAGAAGAGTTTTGAACACTTGCTTTGGTTTCTCCTTGCTTTTTATCCCTTTCAGAGTTGTTTTGTGTAAAATACCACCAATGCTGCAAGGAGGAAACTTTGAAAAATATACCCCAAAAAAGTCTCAATCAATAGGCCTCTGTCAAAAGACTACCTGGAAAAATGGAATATAGAGAATCAATTGTCCCTTAGTAGTGTTAGTTTTGTGCTCTTCATCTGTCAAATGTGACAATAAGTAGCAGCAGCTGCTTTTGCCACCTTAGCAAAGGTGACAAAGAATCAACCATAGTGTTTGGTGCTAATTTGTGTTTGTGCATGCATGTTGTATGCACGGGAGTTTTGAAAAGGGGGAAAATAGCATTGCTTTCTATAACAAGGAACTCATAATAAGAAAAGAATGGATAGGCCTATTCTGTATGCTACTCTGTTTATGTGCTAACAAGGAGCTTGAGAAAGGTAATGAAATAACTGGGGACCTTTATTATCTTGATTTTCAAAATACTGAAAACAGCAATGAGAGTTCAGGGCAGCTGACAGTTTGAAAGCTATTCCCACACACATTCCAATTCTCTTCCTCCTTAATAAGGACAATGTCAAGGTTGGAGGCTGAAATATGCTTTCCCTTTGTTTTCTCTTGTATTTTATTCCTTAGCCTTTCTCTTTTATACTTGATAATCTGTACTGAAGTCCATGTGGTTTCTTTCTTAAAGTCAATATTAAATATGCCAGTATTTAATCAACAGTAAATTTTTGGCTGAAAGATTTTATTTCTTGGGATGCTATTTCAAATGACTGTTATGTATTATGGTTTAAAGTAAATACTCATGTACTCACAACTCTTCCTGCTAGAACAAAAAATATCATTTAATCACAC